>NC_067135.1:12289819-12617319 GCF_021347895.1 Acanthochromis polyacanthus | reverse complement strand
GCAAAGCTTCATCCAGCCTTTGTTTTCTGGACATTGTAAGGGAGGTTAATTTGAGAATCATTATTACTATATCATTGACACTCATGTTGAAGTTTGAAAGAATAATAATGGATGGATGGATGATGTGTGATATGCCAACTCTTGTGAGCACAGCAAGCAACGCACCTGAGTGAAAATATATATAGTCTTAGTCCCAGGTTCTACTAAAGTCATGATGCTGATAAAACCTGAATATCACAAATCACATTTTACCTTGGTCGGTGTCATCAAGTTGAAATGCTCCCACACAGCCTTCTGCCATAACTCGCAACATACAAACTCCTCTCTCAAAACCCACATCTTGGTGTGTCACTGAAGCATCATATATAGCATAGTAACACCAAAACATTGAAGCTGTAAACCAGTGAAACACTTTGTGAAGCGCACGTGACATCCGAAGCTTCAGACGTCAGTCACGTGACAATTGTGGCTTGATACAAGCGCCGGCGCTTAGAGCCGACACACAGCGGTTCATTAGACTGGCACGAGCTCTGGTGCTTCGGTATCATTTAGCCATCTCTAATAAATGGTTAAAAGTTTAAAACATCTCAATTTTATTAACTTTTCACAGCTGTGTAGAGCCTTGTTGCTAATATCAGAAACAAAGCTGACTTCCTTTTGAGCACATCTCTTGGTTTTCAGTTGTATTTCACTTTTTTTTCCTGAAAATTCATGTGAGTATTTATCTGGTGCTTTTTGATCCACAGAAAAGTACCTGTAAATGAGCTAGAGATAGCCCCAAAGGCTGATTTTTTTTTTTTGTCTGTTAAACTGAGCCACCTTCTAAAACAGAAAATGCAGATGGGCTAATATCCAGACCAGCACAACACACATCCTTTACACAAAGAACACAACATTGTCATGACTGAAGCAACAACACCAGACAAACAAACAAATAAACAAAGGATGTTTATGACAGGAGTATCTGTGAGGTCACATTGTTGCACCGTGATTTTCTACTGTGAAGTTGCTGATTTCACCACAACAATTTTCTCTTTACATCAGCAAAAATTGGTTTGGTGAAATTGCCATCATTTCACATGCATCTTCCACTACAGTAGCAATATATTTTCACATTTATCTTGGGGAACGTGTCTGCATCATTTCAATGAAATGCAAGAGTAACTTCTGCGGCTGAATATAATAAGAAACAGCGGCTTCAAGTTTTATTTAACCAAGAAGCAGGAGTGTGAACAAATCAGTGAAGAGGTTACTTTGCAGAAGTTTGATCTGTCTTAATTTCACCTCAGTGATTGAAAAAATACATAGCAGCCACAATCAAAGCTCCTGTTCTGCTCTTTCTTTGTGCTATAACATGAACATATCAATGCACAGATTTTAACACGTCTGCAAAACAACATTTCTTTGCAATGAGGTCACAGCTGCATGTGGATTAGAGGTGTAGTTCAGTTGGTACCTGAAGTTCTCCTACGTTAAGTCAAAGCGGATGAGCATTGAGCTATGCAAATCAGTGTCTGTGAAACACATGCAAACTATGTTTGCGTAACTACATTTACACAAGTTACACTGTCAGGAAAAGCTCAGATAAAAACCCCAATAAAATCAATATGTAAGCATTGTTTCTGTTATTGTACTAGATATCTGTAATTTCATAAAAACACGGAGAATCTTTAATTAATCACAATTAATCGCATTTTTATCAAATAGCAATATTTGACAAGTTTCTCAGTTCAAATAACTTTTGGTTGACAGATGAATAAATGAACAGACATACGTATATGTGTAAGAAAAACGAGTTTATCATTTTAAATTTAAATTATTAAAATTCATACAATTTTAAAATGGAATATGTAGAATAAGGTGATATTGATGATGTAAAGCATGAATGTCGTCAATTTTTTCCATTGTATGGAACATAACAGAAACATCAGTAGTTCAAGGACCTTCATAAAGTTGAAAATCAACAGATTCATTCTGTTTTCATCGTTTGAGTCTGATAAACTGTGTAATTCTGATGGTTCTGTCTTTTGGAACATAATTTTTTATTGATGAACAAAAATGTTTTTTTTCCATAAACTAAAAGCTTATAATTAAGTTATTAAAAGACAGACACTCTTGTGGTTTAAGTTATTGTTTGTTTCATTTATGTTTATCTGCATTTCTCTAAGTCCCAGTCCTAATAATTCTGATTTCAAATAATTATTTGGAAGCTTAAAGTATTTTTTTCCTGGTTAAAATACAATAATTAAAAAAAAAAAAAAACACTGTGCAAGATAACAAATTAGCATTTGTATAAATACTGAGGATTTTTTAACTTCGCAGTTTTGGGCTGTTTTATGGTTAACATGAAAATGAATGCTTTTATTCTGTTCCGTTACTTGACAGTATCTGTAAACAAGAAAAACGGAGTGAATCTATACAATGATAGTAAACTGCTGAATAAAAAGCTAAAGTTAAAATTATTACACAGAAGAGCACTGAGCAGCCATGTGTTTGAAGATCACTCTGTAAAAAAGTGGTTGTTGTCCTGAAACATTTGCAGCTCATTTGTCTTCAAGGAGTCTCTACATGGGATCATCTTATTTGCAACATTTGCATGGATGTTCAGGAAATTTGCCACTTTGGGAAATGTGATGTTAAAGAAGCATTTACATACAAGAACCCACGGCGCCACTTTCCCTAAAGTGAACAACCCAATGACGTTTCTCAGAGAAACCAAGCAGGAATAGACTTTGAATATTAAGGCAGAGTCTCCTTTTACTGTCCACAGAGCTGCATCATGATGGACAGCATCTGGCTGGGTGTCTGGTGTCTCTCAGGTCAGTCAATTCTTCATTTATTGTTAAACAGAGCTTATTATTGTGTATTACTGGAACAAAGGTACTCTGTTCATTTAGAGTCATGCTGTATTTTCAGAAGTCTTGTGTTTTCCTCACAGGGTGGCTCGTCCTCCCCGCCTGCTCCCTCCGTCAGTACTACTTTGTCAAGAAACCTTTAACTTGGAATGAAGCTCAGACCTACTGCAGACAGCGCTACACAGACCTGGCCACCATTGAAAACACTGAAGACGTGAAGGAACTGGAGAGTCTGGCTTCATTTGCTAAAGCAAAGTCTGAGGTCTGGTTCGGTCTTTACACTGAGATCAACTGGAAGTGGTCGGATGGGTTCACAGGGAGCGGGGCTGAGTTTCGGAGCTGGAAACCTAGTGGAAACGACTTTGAAATGGGTTTCTTCTGTGTGGCCACTGTGTCAGGATGGCTCGTGGAAAATTGTGAGGCGCTGAATCCATTCATCTGTTACCGTGGTAAGGATAGGCATTGTATATTTTAATTTGAAATACCATAGCCATAAAGTTTGCATCAATTTCATGAGTTTAGACAACAGCTACTGAATTCTGTTCAACCAACAAACTATTTAGACTTTGGGGAATTTGCTTTTCTTCGACAGTCAAAGCTGTTTTTATTTACTTAATGATCAGTAGCATGATCACAAGTCTAAAAATTGATCACTAATAAAAATGTGTTCCTTAAACTAGTTATTCTCACATTATGGAAGAGCATATTTTACATGTTAAGTACCTAACTAACAATCATGAACACAAGTTTTTCCAATTGACGCATTTAATAATTCAGTTGAAACAAATTTCAACACATTAAGACAACAGTTTGATTCTTTACCACAGTTTCTGCTGATTACGTTCCACCAACAAACTACACTGGGTTCAAAAAATGGGCTTATCCCTCACATTCAAAGGTATTTTCAATGAATTGATGACTGGTGGCATTAGCACAACTCTTAAAAGATCATTACTAATAGAAATCAGGTTTTTTAACCTAGTTTTTCCCACATTGTGTAAGACGACATTTTACAAGCAATTCTTATCTACTTAACATCATCATGAACACAAGTTTTTATGTTGCCACAATTTCATTTTCTTCAATAGTTTTTGACCTGTAGATAGCTTTTGTGTAGCTTTTAAGAAAATAATTTAAGAACACGTTTTTGGAATTAGCATTCTTTTCAGCTACAATTATGCATTTAAACACAATATTTGAATCTTCTAATCAAATACACTTAAAAAATTTTCCCACAAATTATTCATCAACATAGCTGTGAAGATTTGTCAAATGACACGTCATTTTTATCCCCTGGAAAGGATACTTCATTGCCAATCATAAATTCACTATTGGTCATGCTACAATTGAAACTATCCCCAGAAATCATTGCTGTCTGAAACTATCCTGGCATGTTTAGCTGGTGGAGGAGGTGAAGTGAAAACTAAGTCCCAAATCAAAGGCCTGACTAAGACTTGAAAGTGTTCAAATGTCTAAAAAGCTTCTTTGAAGATCTTCAGAACACCACCAGCGGAAGTGATGATTCATAGGCAGCAGGATTTATTGTCGACAAAAACCCACGAGTAGTTCTTAGCAGTGATTAACACCACAAGATGATACCAGCGATACTGAGCAATGTATGGTCTTTTATACTGTCAGAGGTGATCATTTTTTCCATGCCTATCATTGGAGTGACAGCTTGAACATCCTTATATTTTTCTAAATCTATTGGTCAGATCATGACATCAGATTATCATATTTCACCTCTAGATCACACCCTACAGAGGACACATTAAGTTATCACTAGTCATGTTTTACAGAGAACATGCCCAGACATGTTTAGAATTTGCTTTGTTATTTTGATACACATTTCATGTACATTATACCTTTATGTATCGTTATGTTTCTGATACCCCTCTTTAAGAAGTTACATTGCTTAAAGTTTACACCATTATAATTTCAGTACGTCCCAGATCATTTTCTAAAAAGCATGTATCTTCACACCAAAGTTACAGGTCATACTGTGTCATCTTCCAGCTGTGCATGTATGTGTGCTCCATAGACACACCATACCATCAAAACATCAGTCATTACTACAATATTCAGCATTTTTTTATACATTCATTTTAATTCTAGTCTTCAGTCCAATAGCATTGGCCATGATTATATCATTTTACTTTTATCACATCATATCCAAAAAATATTACACTACAGAGGATACTGCTGAACTCAAGGGGAAGTAAAATTAAGTTATCAAGCCAATTTCATTCACTTTTAAATCAAGTGATGTTAAAGTTTGACTTTAAATTACACCATATATTAAGCTGATGCAATTTAAAAAGCTTAAATCAGAAAAGTAGTGTTTTTATCTTACAGTTCAGTGGTTAGAATGTGTCACTTGAAATGTTTGAAAGTGTGTTCAGAAAATCAGCATGTGAACTCATTTCACTCCTGAAACTGCAGGAACAGAAGACAATCGTCAGTTTGTTGTTGTCGAGAAGAACATGAATTGGTCCGATGCTCAGAAGTACTGCAGGGAGAACTTTGTTGATCTGGCCACTGTGAGGAACGACAACGAGCAGAAGGCGGTGTGGACAAAAAAAGCATCACGGCTTGGCAAGCTATGGATCGGCCTGTTCAGAAATCCTGATCTTTACTGGTCTGATGGGAGCAGCTTCTCCTGGTCCAACTTCAATGGTTTGAGCCCGCTCCGCTCCATGACAGTCTATTGTGGTTCCATGTCTCTGAAGAGATCCATGAAATGGAAGGTCTTGAACTGTGAACAAAGGTTCCCCTTTGTGTGCCACAGAGTCCCTGGTGAGTGTTTTACTGACCATCACTTATTTACATTCATGTGCTTTATATCACCGAAGGGGTTGTAAGGATTTCTGGTCTCTTTTTATGTTTAGATCCAGACAAAAGGTATAGCAAGGTGGTGAAGTTGAGGATTGAGCTGAAGGACGACTCCGGGGATCTGAACCCTGAAGTCAAAGCACAACTCCTGAAAAAGGCAAGTGTCCAAACTCCACCCTGAGACGTCAAACATTCAGAGTAGATCACAGGAAGAATTAAAGGCAACTTTTAAAGAAACAAAACAGATTTAGAAAATCAGTTCATATCGTAATATCCAACAGGGGGGGAATACATCGGTGCAAACTGACAAGACTAATACCGTTTGCGCGACATCTTCCGACGGGTGAAAATAAATATCCAGATACCATCATGACCGAATATTTGGGTCCAACCCTATGTGATACAAAAAAGTTGGAATATTTTGTCATTTTGCTGAAGGAACACGTGATAGAATGTTCTTCTATCAAACATTTTCACAATAATAGCAAAGGAAGAACATTCTCAGTGCAACATTCAGTTCTAAGATCGTTCTGGCACAACGGTTTAACAACGTTCTCTCAAAACACTTTTAGGAAGTCTTTAGTCACCCTGCTTTTAAGAAAAAGAAATAAAATTGAAAACTTCAGTAGAACTTTCTCAAAATGCTTTTCTAACAGTCAGATTGTCACTGCATGTTTGACCGTTGCTGCCATGTTGTTCTCCCAGCTGCAGGACAGACTGGAGGAGAACGGAGTGAGTGGAGTCACCCTGAGGTGGAGAGAACAGCCTGATGGGAAAGCGTTCCACAAGGAGGAGACTCAAGGAACCTGTCCTGCAACTCCTCAAACAGCAGTGTGTTAACCAACAGCGCCCTCTTCTGTACCAATGTGTTTATTACTGCCTCTGGGTTCACTGCAGTTTATTTAGACTCCTGCTATCCACCGGTTTTGTGTGCGAGTAGGTTTAGTGCTTGTTAGTTGGCAATTTTATATGAATTTCTGTCATTTTACAGAGTGGCTCTGGATGCATCATATTTACTGTGTATGTTGTGTTATCTTAGGAAAAAAGGAACGAAAAATAAATGATCTGAGACAAAATCATGCTTTTATGTATTCTATAATTTCACATTTGGTGCTCCTACTGTTTATTTCTGCATTTTATAGCACAAACTTGACTTTTAGGATCATCTCAAGTGCAAGAAAGGAGGATTACAGGCATCCTGCTGCAGATCTTCTTGGTTCTCTTCTGTCAAAAGTACTTCAGTGATTTTAGTTTTTACTTATGAGAGGAACTTTACTGTCCTTGTTGAAAATAGTATTTGGTTTCAGGACAAAATTTGTAAACAAAACAGATGAAGACTAATGAGTTCAAACAAAAGATACAAGCACAAATGGGTAGAGTTACTATAACAAAAATAAATGTGCAAATCAGTGAATAAGCAGCTATTAAAAAGTATTATTCTGAAATATTCAAAATCTGTGTCAAACAAATACAGCAACTCATGATCAGTTAGGTGACGTAGATGTTTTGATCCAATTTTTTAGTCGTGACTTAAGTTCTTATTAGTGAATACGATTGACTCCAGCTGCTGACTCTTCAGTCTCATGCAGTATTCCTTCAGTATATCAAAAAAAGAAAAGAAAAAAACAGCGGAACGTCTGATTATTCTACAAAAACTGAAAATAAATAGTTAATTTCGATAGCTGTTTACACTTCAAAGTGAAACGGTCTTTTTTTTCCCCCTCCATTCAACCACAGGTTGATGTTGCTCAGACGTTACAAACTGAATAAAAACAGCTCTAAACCAGTTACACAGATTTGCTGGATTAAAAAGGCTCAAGTTTTTGCTGCATCAAGTCTCAATGTTTAAAAACTGCTGATGTGTTCAACACAGTCGTGCTAATGGGGGCTCATCTGAATTTGTTCTATGAAGACTCAACTTCAGAGGTTTGAAACACATGCTATTGTATTAGTCTACCTGCTGAATCTTAATCTGTACAGTCAAATAAATTTATTTCCACACACTATAAAAGCCAGCCGATCAGTTACGTTCACACTGGATGTGACATAAAAAGAAGGGTAGCATTACTTTGGAAAATTGGTTTTAAAAACAGAAAGAAAAATATAGATTCACAGACATCTGGGAAGGTACAGCAAACAGACTGATTTCAATAACTGCACAGCTACAGAACAGACTTGTCCTCCTCCAACCCTCCTCTCTCAAATTTACGCATACATTTAAGTAGCTGATTGCTAACGCTTTCAATCGAATTTCAAGGATATTAGATGTATTTTCTTGAAGGTATTGTATACTGTTTTGAATGGTTAAACGTTAAACCCCTTCAGCTCTTTGATGTCATGAGGCCCAGCAAAAAATGTCCTTATGCCAATCTGTCCTCACTATGAGAGCTTACTCTGGTCCTCAGATTGACAGCAATACAAACACACACATAGCCAACAGGTTATTTGAATCCTGTATTCAAATCTAATGGGGCGTTGGGGTGCATGCATTCTATAACTAATGATGTTGCATTCCGAATAGTGTAATCAAGTGGTTACATAATCTCTAATGTTTATCCATGCAGCACATTCAGGACAAACTAGTACGTAATGTCAGGAGCTTCCTGTGAACATTTGCCTTCTGCAATTTACCGTGAAAAGTATTGGAAAATCTGAATCAGCCCCTCATGTAAAACATCCTCACAATCCTGCTGCCACCTGCTCTGCTCATGCACATAATGTATATACGAACCAAATCCCTGTGAACCGCACTCAGCGAGCCCATACACTCAAGAGAAAGACTATCAGAAAGTCTGATACTGCTGAAAAGGTGAGTTTCTTCAACAACATTTGTTATCATGACCTCTGTTTTTTGTTACGTGATACACGATCAATGGTGGAACATTCTGTTAGCAATGTTTTAGGATGTCTTGGGGATGTTATTGAGAAAATGCATTATGAAATGTTCTTACAGTAGTACATGGCAACAAAAAAATGCTGTCAAACACTCAAAAAATGTTTTCCAGATAATCACTTTTTTAAAAATACAGTAAGTGTTGACATTCCTGTAATGTGATATACTGAAAGGTAGAACATTTTCTTTTTGATGAGGGAACATTATAGACCGTTCTATAAGATACTTCCAAAATAACAGAAGGATGTTGTCAATGCAAGATTCAATAAATTGCTTTCACGATGTTATCACAACCTCCCTGAATTTTCCACAATGGTACATGATGAAGCAACATTCAGTGTTTAGAGCGTCACGAGCAAACAGCTTTCTCAAACATTTACGGAACATCTTTAAGAGCATTATGGGAAATATAACAGGGATTGTTTCACAGCATAGCTCTCTTTCTCCCCCTTTCCCTTCACCGCTTGTCTCCTGATTTCTCCTTTAATTTCTTTTTCTCCTCAGACCTACAATATATGCAGCAGATATGTCAGATAATTCCTCATCCTTTAACCATCCTCTGCTCTGCTCCAACCCGGTCTTGAGCATCCACATGTTCAATACCTTCCTTGCATTGAGAATCCTCCTCTTCCTCCCTCTCTCCACCTTTGTCCTCTACCTGGGTCACCAAAGTTGGCGGCGGCAGTGCTCCTCTAAAACAGCGACCCACTCCGACATCTTCACCTACCACATGGCTGCCATGGAGCTCATCGGGGTCTTTGGGAATTTCTGCGTGTTTGCAAGCAAATACACAAACTACTTACCGATTACATTAGCAGGAAAGTATAGTTCATATGTTTGTTGGTGTGGTCAGGGTTTTTTTCACCTTCTGACATGTTTGGAGCGCTACCTGGCCGTTGTTCATCCCATCACCTACATGGGGCTAAGAAATGTCCGTGGGGTCAGGATCAGAAACATCTGCATCGGATGTGTTTGGGTGCTGTGCTTTGTACTGCCAGGGGTTGACATTACCAAATGGACTCCCTACAGTGGCATTAAATTTTTCTGCCTTTTAGTTTTCTCCGCAATAGCCATGTCTTTCTGCAGCCTGTCAGTTCTCTGGGTTCTGATTCGTCCAGGACCAGGGGAAGGAAACGTGGAAAAGGAACGGGTTGACCAATCAAAACGGAGAGCTTTCTACACGATCACAGCCATTTCAGCCGCGGTGTTGTTGTGGGTTGTCGGATTCCTTGTTTCCCTGGCTGTGAACACGTCACCTGTGCTGGAAAAAAATGTTGGTTGTTTTGTGATGATGTGTGTTTATTGGTTTAACCTGCCCAGCAGTTTGGTGTCACCTCTGCTGTATCTACAGAAGGCGGGAAAACTATCACGATGCTGTTAAAAGAATGATTGGATTTGACTAAAAATCAGACAATATCTTAAAAGAAAAATCTCTCATAAAAACAGACACATGCCATTTACTAGCACATAAAGATTTGTAAGTGACAACTTAAAATTATTTTATAACTGACAGTAAAACATGTCAATCTGCAGATTCTATAACTGATCAGGGTGATTTGACTAGCTAACGTTATTGGTCTTGAATATTAAATAATCCTAAGTGTCCTAGATAAAGTTCTGGTGGTGTGCCGGATTTAAACAAAAGTGTTTTCAACCCATCAGGGAGGTCAAGACGTGACTATAACAGCATTAGAGCACATTTGGTTACTTGTTTTTGTGTGACTTAGCATTTCTTTTGGTGTTTTTTGCCATATCTGGAAACACTGTTGGCATTTTAAAAGTGCATTGTTCTTGTTTTCTGAATTTGCTCATGTTCATTGCTCACAGCTTAAAAACACTTAATTTTTCAAACTTTATTACATAGCGTTTTGTTATTTTATGTTTCAGGATAAACTGATATTCCTGTCAGACAAAGCCAGAATTTGCCAAGTATCTGCAGTGGCTTATTGATTGAGAATAAATGTAATTTTTACAACCTCAACTAATACTTGTTGTACACAATGGCACATCATCTCCAGAAAGATATTTTATCTTGCTGAATTTACCTTCAAACTACTGTTGGACAAAGCTTTAAATGCGATGTGAAAAGTCAAAAATCTAGCCGTTCTTCATTTTTATAGCTTCTGGATCTGATAATTCATGCTGCATAGTTGCATGTTTGTGTGCCTTGTTTGACATTCTGTAACTTGATTTTCATGTTGCTTTTTCCTGTAAATAACCAAATAAAGGATGTCTGGGTACTTTCCCTTATTAATTTTCCTCTTAAGGATGCCAAACATACCAGCTTTGAAGATTCTTTTTGTTGTTTAAAAAATCACTCATGAACTCTCACCATCTTTAAAAGCAAGCTAAATTAAACCTGCCATTTCTCACAATTACATTTGAACCATAATGAATGCTAATATTAAATTTAATTCCAGCTTCTTCATTCACCATATGTTGTACTTGTTCCAACAGCAAACATAGCTGCATGTTTATGTCAAATAAGAACCAGACACCAAACCGAGAAGATGTGAATGGAAAACGCCTTTGTTGGTTATGTATGTCAGCATTGCCAACTTTTGATTCAACTTAAATGGAAAAATTCAACTCAGTAAAATCAGCAATAACTTTACTTGATATCCAAAATGGTTGCTAATGTCTGATTCTTAACCATTCATACCGTGTCAGTCAACCTGTTGGCCCGTTTTTATTCATTCTACAGAATCTTCCCATTTCAGGTATGCTAATCACATAACCAAGTAGGAGTAAGTGTAGGAGCCAATGAGCTCGATTTATTATAAATAGGAACCAATCTTTGTCCGGGCAGGTGTTCCGCCCGGAAGGAAAAAACTGTTTTGACCGCCGTTGAAGTGGCCGCTGAAAAGCCGGTAACAATGAATTGTTTGTTTTAGATTAAATCTGTTGGACTATACTTATTTGGAGTAATAAACGCAGATTATTGGAACAGCAAGCATTGGTCTCGGCTCTCTTCATCAGACGCGGTAAAGTAATCGGCGTGTCAACTATTTAAATCCTGGTGAAGCACCTCAGGGGCTTCAAGCATTGGCTTAGCCTCTGCAGTAAGTCTTTCATTATTACATCGTTGTCATCATCACTAAATTGAAAATATAGAAAATACACCCAAAACTAGTCATCCATTAGCTGCTGCTGAGTAAATTGAGGTATCCGAGTCATCTTTGTTGATCTCACTCCCAAGGATTCCCCCCCCCACCCCTTGAGAAAAATCCCCCATACATCTGAAAATGTGCTAAATATCTTTGCATCAATGGCTAAAGATCTTTACAGGAGTGGGGGGGGGGGGGGGGGGGGGGAACACCTGCAGGGAGGCCTCCTGGCTGAAAAAATAAATTCTTATGGATTCTAAACTAATGCACAAGGCCCACTTGAACAACTTGACCCACCTTTTGGAAGTGAACATGGCAGAGCGAGACCAGCCAGAATTTAATCTCAGTTTAACACTGAGGTCTGATAAAGGTAAAACGGTGGTGAGAAATTTGACAGCAGACAATAAATCTAGTCATAACAAAACTCAATCCATACATTGAGCATTACCATAGTGATGGCAGCAAGAATGAGGAAAACAACTAACTTAAGGAACTGACAATGATTTTACTCAAGATCAAAACTGTACTTTGCACCACGGTGATCTACACTCTAAAAAGTAATTCTGTGGACCTTTTGTCATAACTTAAATAAATATATTGTTGTGACATAAAAAATCAAGTTCTGTAATCCAGTTAGACTTTTTACTTGTAAATGTTATTTTTTTGAGCTTGGATGACATAGAAATAATGCCTTTTGATTCAATACACTACCATCACCTTGTCAGAGCTTAAAAATTTCAGTTCATCATGAAACAGTTGGATTTTAAGTTCTGCTAAAGTAAAAAATTATTTGATGACGTGTAAACGGCCCACAGTTTCTCTTTCCCGCATGCGCGAGCGGCCATGTTTAAGGCCAGAGTGAGCACATGGTGAGCAGCCGAAGCTCATTGAAGCATTTTGGTGAACCGTAAGTAATTTTATGCTTATTTGCATTCGCTCAGGATTCGGTTGATGATAGTCTACTGTAACTGAATATCGAAATCTGGAAGTCCTTACTTTTAAATGCGTGCAGTGTTGGCAGTCTGTGTGCCGAGGTAAAGTTAGCTAGGTGATGCCTGTACTGGCTTCAATGCGGGAGTAATTGGTTAATTTCGGCATGTGACGAATAAACCAGCGCACAAATAGGTTGTGTGTTGGCGAGTTGTATTTATTATTTCGTCCTATCTGAATCACAGTCTAATTCTGGGTTACCAGCCGTCCCTTAAAATACCGAATTGTCCCGCATTTGAAACTAAAATAGGCGGTCGGTATTGAATCCATAAGGAGGTGACAGCCTGTGAGAAGCTCACCTGCTTGAGATTCAGTGGTAATATGTTTTTTCCTGTGGATTAAAGTAAATGTATCAATGGATAATATCGATACAATTTTATGAAATGGACAGCTACATTTATATTTACAAATGTATTGATAACACGATGTACCCGCTCATCAGGCTGTCGTCTGACCAGGACGACAGGCACACATATTACGCGCCTACGGAGAAAGAGCACATTATGACGGCCCTCTGGGCTCCCAAAATATGAGAAAAGTTAAACAGGGCTATGATAAAACCGACAGAGAGGGACGGGGGAGCTAAAGGAGTTCATTATGATTCATAAACGAACCAGCAGACACCGCGGTGCTCTCCGTAACGGCACAGCCATGCGTCCTAACGCACACACACCTTCAGGTCTGTGTGGACAGGTCTGACTCTGTCCATGACTACACAGATAAGTGTTTCCCTTAAGTTTTATGGAAGAAAAGAATCAAACACTAGTCATTTAAATTGCTATAAGCCCACTACTGCTTTGTTTATATTGATTTAGGGGAGACCGGGGATGGTTGTAACACTTGATGAGTTCTAATACCACAGTTTTCTCCTGTCAGTATAAAATGGGAGACACATGATTTCATTTATTCCTCCATGATCACACACAGGGGCTGACAAGGCTGTAAACAGTTGTCTGTAAAACCCTGATCCTAACACCTTTTAATTTCTTCTTCAAGGATGTGGAGGAGCTCGATGCAGACCCTGCCATGCAGTGATGAAGACTGCCATCATCGGTGATGGGTGTGCAACCATCATTGTTGAGGGAAACGAGATCCTGCAGGGGATTGATGTTGCCAGATCCTGTGCCTTGCTGATGGGAGTAATCTTTGTCAGGAGAACGCAGCCTACAACTTCTGCTGTTTGCACTTTAAATGATTTAGTGCTGCTGTTAAGGATTTAGTGTTATTCATAATTTTAATAAATGGTTCTTATTAATTTGAATATTTCTGTCTGAATTTTTGTTCATTTTGAACACTAGGAGAGAGTTTCTTGGCTGCTGAACATAACCTTAATATAGGACAGGACTTAACTTCACTCTTGCAGAGATCAGCTTATTAAGTTCTTGTTACTAAGAAATTTGTTTAATTGTGGCCAGAAAGCTTCTTCACCTTACTTAAAAAATTATGTTGGATCAACTTAAAAACTTGCATTCATGTTGACCATTATGAAGTTCATGTTACTTAGAAATTTGTTTAATTGTGGCCAAAAAGCTTCTTCACCTTACTTAAAAAATACGTTGGATCAACTTAAAAACTTGCATTCATGTTGACAATTATTAAGTTCTTGTTACTCAGAAATGCATTTTTGTTCGGACTAAAAGGTAATTCAACATACTCAAAACATTGCTTTGACTTAATGTAATTCTGCCAGCTATTGGCTCAACTTAAAAATTCGAGTGGAAACGGTTAACATAAGTTTTTATGTTGACCCAGTGTTTTATTTATTAGAGTGTACCTACAGGATCCTGGGTTATCACTTTTGGAATGACAGACGGACACACAAACATGATATTGTTTTAATCCTGCTTGGTGATATAGTTGCAGTGTAACGGTATGAATTTTCATCCTGAACCCTCTGGTACCACACAAAACAAAAAGAGGCATTAAAGACACAGATCATGTTCCAGTCATCTCAGGCACATCGCAACAACCAGACACCGTCAACACACAACAGGCTGATTAGATGGAAACTTTAAACCAACTCATTTGCTGCAAGTTCTAAAGCTGCTCCATTCCCATCATTACCTACTTCAGAATCAATTCTGTGGCTTCAATAAACTCAACCATTATTATTAGAATTTTACACCAAAACTGCCTCCCAGTCACAGACACTTCAACCAGAATATGTTGAAGACGAAAAACCTGAGAACCATCAGTCAACAGAAAACGTTCTGATGCACAGAAGAACCGTGAAACGTGCAGATCACCAGTCAGAGTGAAGAAAGTGTGTTTGGTTCTCAGATTAGCACCAACCAAAGCCTCCAGACTCTGCATCAGACCTCACTGTAGTGGTGACCAAAATAAGGAACCTTCAACTACCAGCAGCCAGACTCAAGGAAATGTAGATATGAGGAGATAGAGGAATATTAAGAAATCACTCAAGGGAGATTGACACAATGTCAAGCCTAGACACGAGTCTGATGGAAGAGTAGCCATGTTGGAAAGAGTGATTGGCATGGCGGCCAGGAGAGAGAAAAAAACAAAACAAAAACAACCAATGAATCAAAGGGAAAGCCAGACACTTCATAAAAACAAAACTTTGACAACTCAGGTTAGAAATTAGCTTTTACTGACCTGTGAGTGAGTTTTAATCCTTATGAAGTCAGACGAGGTAAACTTGAAGCAACGAACACCTTTTCATGCTTGTCCAGGCTCCAAAATGGATGCAGTGAGTAAACGATTGAGAACAGGTTGTGAAATCCAAAATGTCTCTCTGGGAAGTTATCTTAGGGTGACCATATTTTGTTTCTCTGAAAAGAGGACACACTTCCAGCTCGCGGGCGAAAAATTTTCAGTCCTTAGGTGATTAGATTAGGTGACGCCTCTGATTGGAGCAGGTTGACCAGCTGACCAAACACCTGCTCCAATCAAATCACAGAGACACCCCTCCCTCTCACACCCCCCTCCAAAAAAACAAACAAAAAAAACCAAACAAACAAAAAAAAAACGTTTCATGTGCACTTTATCATCTGGCACGCATGCCAATATAACTTTTAATGCGGCTTTAAGAATTTACCATCTATTACACAGCTAATTAGATTTTTTAAAACCCTTTTGAACTGTACCTTTCCAGCAATTCACTTTTATCTTTGGTGTTCTGAAATTTTGTGAAATTACAGATGATGATCAGTAAACATAAATATAAAAAAGGATTGACTAAATGGGGAAAATAGTATATAATAAATACACAAAAAGTTAATAACTTCCACATCAAATATGTATATTTTAATAAAGAGAGCTTTTTTGTATTGAAATCAGCAAAATGCATTATTCTTTTGTTTGTTTTGTTGCTAGTGGTGTGTTTGTGTTTTTACAGATATTTGCTATTATTTGAAAAAAAAATTGAACTAAGAACAGAAATCTGGTAAAGATTTGTTTTGAATGGTTGCGTTCGGAAAATTAGCGATAACATCGAGTTAAATCACCCAAAACAAGTGTGCATTCACATCTTGTCTGTAAAAATAACAATTAAAAAAACATTTTAAAAAACAGGCCCAAACTGTAAAAATAAAAGTCTCCAATAAAAATGCCTATGTTTACAAATGGTAATTGTTTGTTGTGTTTTTGTTTGCTTGTTTGTTTGTTTTACATTTTACTCTGCAGTTGCATTTTTTTTTTAAAAATAAAAATTTAATGAGAAAAATTTTGATTTTTTTCCCCATATACTTGAATGTACTGAGAATTTATAATGATAAATAATATAAAGAATTATTAGGTGTGATTTCACAACTTTTGAAAAAGTTTTTGAATGGTACAATACAGCCCATTTTTTCCAATATTTTTCTGAAATCATTATGTTCACAGTTGTAGAGGACTTTTTCATTTATTTATTTTACAACAAGAGAATAATAAATAGTGACAAAGCAACATTGTGTTCTGTTTTGGTTTTTACTGTGTTAATATTTGTGTCTCTGAGTGTAACAAAATTTGAGAAGATGATCCGAGAAGTCAAGTTTGTGCTATAAAATGCAGAAATAAACAGTAGGAGCACCAAATGTGAAATTACAGAATACATCAAAAGAATGAAACATTCCTCACATAAAGCAGGCGTGATTTTGTCTAAGATTATTTATTTTCCTTTCCTTTTTTCCTGAGATAACACAACATACACAGTAAATATGATGCATCCAGAGCCACTCTGTAAAATGACAGAAATTCATCTAAAATTGCCAACTAACAAGCATTAAATAACTAAAATTGCAGATATCAGCAAAGTTTATGAGTTTGCTGTAAAAGTTGCAAGAAAAAGTTCCACCCACACACAAAACCGGTGGATAGCAGGAGTCTAAATAAACTGCAGTGAACCCAGAGGCAGTAATAAACACATTGGAACACAAGGGGGCGCTGTTGGTTAACACACTGGTGTTTGAGGAGCTCAGCTAAGTTGCAGGACAGGTTCCTTGAGTCTCCTCCTTGTGGAACGCTTTCCCATCAGGCTGTTCTCTCCACCTCAGGGTGACTCCACTCACTCCGTTCTCCTTCAGTCTGTCCTGCAGCTGGGAGAACAACATGGCAGCAACGGTCAAACATGCAGTGACAATCTGACTGTTAGAAAAGCGTTGTGAGAAAGTTCTACTGAAGTTTTCAGTTTTATTTACATCCCAGAATTCTTTTCTAAACAGCAGGATAACTGAGGACTTCCTAAAAATGTTTTGCGAGAACATTCTTGGACCGTTGTGCTGGAACGATCACAGAACTGAATGTTGCAGATGAGTTGACGGTGGGTAGGAAGACGTTTCCTGCTGTAACCAGCCAGCAATTCAATGAGGCAAGACTCGTTTGACGTTTGAGGTGTGAAAAAAAGAAACACTGCACAAACAAGCTATTTCTGTACCTGGAGTTTATCATTGCAGCAGGAAGCTGTGGCCTCAGTGACACACAGTCAGACGGTAGGTGTGATGCAGCCCCCCAGTTTACCAGCCGCTCAGTCAGTCTGTGCATCAGCAGCATGGAGATAACAACACTGTGCGCTGTCATGGGTGAGTACCAGGGTGTTTCTGCAGGCTGCCGCTTTCTGTAACTTGGCTGATTTAGAAATGTTTACATTCATGTTGTTTCTTAGTTCTTACATCACGATTCACTAAAGTTATATTCAACAGTCTCAGCAGTTACTGTTGTTCTGACATCACTTG
This sequence comes from Acanthochromis polyacanthus, assembly GCF_021347895.1. Classification (NCBI taxonomy): domain Eukaryota; kingdom Metazoa; phylum Chordata; class Actinopteri; family Pomacentridae; genus Acanthochromis; species Acanthochromis polyacanthus. The sequence continues at coordinate 12,599,471 of NC_067135.1, read as the reverse complement.
ATCTAATCAACCACAGATTAACTTTTCACAGGTCACTGTTGAGAAAATACACAAAAACAAAATAAAAATTCACCAGTTCACCACAATAACAGTCTGTTTTCCTTCTCAGTCAGATTCTTATCGTACAAGGCAAAGACAAGGCTGAATTTGCAGCTTTATCATGAAAACGTTAGTTTGCTGTTTGATCAAAGGCAGCATGTGAAGCTTTTAGTGCATCGACTGCAGTATAAGTAGTAGCTCTCTGCAGCTGCTGTCAGTTCTTTGTTGTTCACAGTTTCAGATATGTGGTCAGAAGCAGAAAATAAACTTAAAATAACATCACAGCAGCCTGAAACAGACTGACCTGTTTGTTCACAATCACATCCACAGTGAAACAACAAATCTAAGAAAGACTTGCTGAGCATCTGTACATTAGCCAAAGCTTCATGTTTGCTCCTTTCTGCAAATATATTCACAAGAAAAATAAATTTCTTGTTTTCTTGCAGCTTCTCTGAGAGTTCTTCCAGACAGATCCCAGTTCTTCCAGTATGAGTCTGTCTCTCTGAGCTGTGAGCAGCATGGAAACTCTTCTGGGTGGACAGTTATGAGGAACACTTCTACACAAATAAATGAAAAGTGTCCCACATTGTGGGAGAAAAGGAATGAATCTGACTGCATAATTGATGACCTTTTGGCATTAGACAGTGGAGTTTACTGGTGTGAATCTGGAGCAGGAGAATGCAGCAACACCGTCTACATCACTGTGACAGGTTTGTTCAGACAAACTCCAAACTGGTCCTCAGATAATTCAATTAAAATGTTCCTACATGATCCTGAGAAGTGAACCATGTGTGGCCAAGCTGATAAAAACCGTTACGTCTCACAGTCAAAGCAGGATGTTGTGAAACCACCACAAAAAGAATCAGATTAAAAGGAATCTGCAGTTTGTAGAACATGAATTCTACACTGACTTGACATAACTCATATCAGTAAAGTGCTATTCTCTGTGCATCATCACCTACATTCAGCTATAAACTCTTCTTAGTCTTTCATTGTGGTCTATCAGTGTTTCATATAGCTGTTCTGGTCAAGCAGGACATGACTTTTACACATAGAAAACAATCTTTCAAAACTAGTAACATCTTGGGGTTGAGTATAAAAAGCACCACACTTCAGGCACATTTGACATCATTTTATGGTGTGAACACAACTTTTGAACCACCAAATGCAAATGATATGAAGCTGATAAAACTTCTGCATCTTCCAGCTGCTTCTGTGATCCTGGAGAGTCCAGTTCTTCCAGTGATGGAGGGAGAAGTTGTGAATTTTCGCTGCAGCGATGAGATGACCTCCTCCAATCTAACGGCTGGTTTCTACAAAGACAATCTTCTGATTGGGAGCAGCTCTACAGGAAATTTTACCATCGAAAGTGTTTCTAAGTCTGATGAAGGACTCTACAAGTGCAACATATCAGGAGTTGGAGAATCCACAGAGAGCTGGCTGACTGTCAGAGGTAAGAAAAGCCTTCACCTATTTATTTTTGAACAATATATCCTTTAAAATGCACCTTAGATCAACTAGATGGGCTCAAGAAAAAGACCACAGGAAATGGAACAGTAGTCTTCCACAAATGGTGTCAGTTGTGGCTTTAAAACATCATCTAGCTACCATAACGTCCAGAGTAGAAGAGCTGAACACTTTTTAATCGGGGTTTGAATGACACAGTTTGTCTGAGTGTTGCTGATTATTTGCATCCTTTTATCACCACAGTTTACATCCACACCAAAATGTTGTTTTAACAAAAAAGATGAAATAATGTGCCATCAATATGTTTAAAAGAGGGCAGCTTCCACTGAAATTATGTTCAACCAACAAATGATGTTGAGTTAGGACAATTAGATTTTCTTCTACAATCAAGAGTTTATTTTTGGGTGGCATAAATGCAAGTTTTTCAGTTAATCCATCATGTAAGTATAAGTTATTCTAACTCATATTTCCAAATTATTTAAAGGAATTTAAGTATTGTTGATTCCATTATTGTATTTATGAACAAAAGTTTTTAGGTTGACAAACACTTAAAGTAGATGTTCTGCATTTTACAGTAGTTTTAAGAAATGAGTTCTTTACGCAACAATATTTTATCTGATTAACTTATTTACTTTGAACTGATACTGTGCATTTGAACACACAATATTTAAGTCTGTCCAAGAAAAAAAACAAATTTGAGTTTGAATTACACACAGTATTAAGTTGATGCCAAATTCCATTATTATTCTGTCAACCCAACTCATAAGGTTTGAAAATTAAAAGCTTTTATGCTTTTTTACAGCCTAATATCTGCTTCAAAGTGGATGCCACATCTTTTAAATTATAATTATCAACTGGAATCATGAATATGATAGTGAGCTCAATGGGTTTCAGCAGAACAGCTGCATGAACAGACAAGTGTGCAGAAATGATGTGATGTAATCTTGGTAACATGTAGCAGAACCTTAAAGGAATGACAACAGGAGTTGAAAAGCAAACAGCAACAAATAAAGGGGAAAAAGAACCTTCACTCTTTTCTGTCTCACCATGAGTTACTGCAGATGAGAGAACAATATTCTTGTTTTTTTTTGTTTAATCATTTTTTTCCATTGTGGTATTTGTGCTTTGCATCAGGACTTCCTGAGTCGCCTTCCACTGCCTCTACACTCATTCTGCTTCCTGTGGTGGGCGTCTACCTCTCACTGGTCTCAGTGATGCTGTTCTGTCTCTGCAGAAGTCACAAAGGTCAGTGTCTTGTCAAAGAAATAATCGTGAGCTTATATCGTGAACGGTCACATTTCAAAGGATGATCACAGTTTTATTTGCCTGTACGCTGACAGTTGTATAAGAGCAGCCAGCAACAAGTCCCACAACAAAATGGACCAAAGCTCCTGTAAATGATGAGATTACTTGTTTGTTTGTTCACTTCAAACATGGGATGTCCCAGTCAAGCGTTTTGTCCCTGATCCAATCTATATAATACCAAAACCAAAATAGCCTTCAGTTATTGTAGATTAGCTGTAGTACCCGGTTGTGTCAAAAATGGAGCCTCTTACTGTTTAATACTGCAGCAACCAGAGGAGGAATGAAGTTCTTTTTAGCCAGCTCTGCGGTTGTGGTGTACACCAGCTCACAGACGTGCAACAAAAAAGGTGAATGCAAACACACACACTTGCAAACCTCCTAACAGTGAAGTAAAAATACTCTGTTATATGTTAAGTCCTGAATGAAAATCCTAAACTGACACAATCATCATCAGTGTGTCAGCATCAGGTCGCTGTTGTAGCTGCATGTTTGAACTACTTTGGTTAAACTTTTCTATGCAGGGACAGCACATGATTCTGATTTCTAATGATATATTGGATCATTGGAACCTTGATTGAAATTCAACAATGAATTATGAAGGGAGAAACCACTATTTGGTTGAGCTGTTACCAACTCATAGACATGCTTTTCGGAAAAAAACAGAAATGTTGAAAACCACTGGTTACATCCAATTTAACAGTGTTGTATTGTAAGCCTGCTATAGTAGCCATTGTGTAAAATCTTAACAAAGCTGTCAGATCTGTTAGCGTCTAATTGGATAAGCTACTGGATTTCTGAACTTTTGAAAATATTCAGAGGTGTAGGTGTAAAAATGAACGACTTCCAAGGTAGAGAATAATTATGACAGCAGTTCAAAGAGTAAAATGCAATAAATCGGGCTACCTTTAACATTCTGTAGCTTTAAATGGTGAACTGGTTACTTTTTCCTCAGGTGAGCCAGAAAGCAGTCGCTCTTCTTTACTCTCCTCTGTGGCTGAGTACAGACCTGTTAGGAGGACCTACAATCCAAACCCTGTGTTCACCTTCAAAACCTGCAGCTGCTGGAAGCTTCTGATGACTTTTGAGTTCTTTATCTCAGCTGTGCAATAAATAATTCAAATGCAAACCACATAAAAACCTCACCATGAACTATAAAGAATAGGAATGTCATTTTCCTTTGCCGTCGAGTGTTTTCCTTCTGAACAAACGAAGCACGTTTGAGCAGAAAAACTCTTCCGGGTCATGAATAAATTGGAGGATATGTGGGCTTCAAAATGTTTGAAATAGACCTTCTCGTTTGCAGTTTTCTGTCACATTTTCATCAATAATAGGTGTAATGATTGGCTCGGCTTACACATCGATGGTACCGTTTTTATCACGTTTTATTTGTTGTTTGCTAACCCTACTCTAATCACAGTAACAGGGTTGCTAATCCATGCTAATGGTAGCTTTTTCTCAGGAGGAGAAGCTAGATATTTAGCTCGCTGTTACTGCTGACCAAGAGGACAAACTTACTGATGGAAAACAGTAAAAAGAATTTGTCTTATCCTGATATTATGAGGTAGAGTGAGACATTCAATCAAAGCTGACACTGTTATGAAAATATGAAAAATAGAAGAGAGGACATAGCCTTGCTCTACCTATTCTTTTGGAAAACTGTTTGATGATGTTAATTCCAGCATATCATGTGATCCAGTTTTCTTAATCTTTACCAACCAAAAAGGTTATACCAACAGAACTGTTGTGGGACATGTTTTATTCATTATAATTATTTAAAATATTACACTGATTAAAAAAATGTTCCCACAATTACAAGAGACTTCAATGAAAACAATTATAATACAATTTAATTTTTAAATTATTATTTGAGATTCAGTTTGGTAATCGAGTTGTGGGACAAGAGAAAAATTGTATTTTAGGTGGAAGTTATTTACGGTTTTAAAAAATGTTTTCAAACATTCTTTTCTCCTAATTTTTTTTTAGATTTGATCCCAGGACAAGTACATTTACTCAGCAACTGTTCACTAAATAATAATTCACTAAAATGTTGTAAATGGACTATTGTAAATTTGATGGGTGCAACATAAAATCTCCTCCAATTCTGGAAAGACTCTTCTACAACATGAAGATTGAACTCTTGTGCTACAACCCTGTTAGTGCAGCGTCTCTGTTTCTTTAAGCTGAAGCTTCACTGGAGTTTTATTCTGACTTGACTCCACACACAAAGCAACATTCTGCTTTAACGAGGATTAATCCACCACTGTCCTCCTGGTTCAGCAACACTAACTAGAAACAAGTGAATTACTCAAAGTATGAAGAAAAGAAGAAAAAAATTATATTTCTGTAGATTTTTTTTATACACAAATCTTCAGTCACAGGCTGTCAAGATTGTATTTAGACACAAATCAACACTTGCCGGTCTTTCTCTTTTTGGGATGAGTGGAAAAATACAGAAAAACAGCAGCCATATCTTATGAGTAAATACAATGGACATGTTATGTGGGATATGAAATATGAAGCTCTACAGCACATAAAATGTGGAACAAAATGTAACTATGGACATGAAAAAGAACAAAAACATAGAACTGAAGTGTCAAACATAAAGGAGCTCTGAGATTTCATACTGAAATTATTGATGTAAAACACATGCATGATACACACAAGATAAAGACCGATTTGGGTCAGTTCATAAAACCAAATATTACTACAACATTCAGAAAAGCAAGCAGGCAGTATTCTGTGTTTTTCCTTAAATAAAACATGTCAACACATCTAAACTGTGAAAAAATGACAGTACTTTTTGAACATTTTCTGTTTTGTACAATTATCTAGGGGCTGCACAGTGGGCTAGTGGTTAGCACTTTCGCCTTACAGCAAGAAGATCCCCAGTTCAAATCCCAGCATGGGATCTTTCTGCATGGAGTTTGCATGTTCTCCCTGTTCATGCGTGGGTTTTCTCCGGGTACTCCAGCTTCCTCCCACAGTCCAAACACATGCTGACGTTAATTGGTTGTTCTAAATTGCCCGTAGGTGTGAATGCGAGTGTGATTGTGTGTCTGTATATGTGGCCCTGCGACAGACTGGTGACCTGTCCAGGGTGTCCACTGCCTTCGCCCGAGTCAGATGAGATAGGCTCCAGCACCCCCCATGACCCTAATGAGGATAAAGTGGTGTATAGAGAATGGATGGATGGACAATTATCTAGTTAAACCCCACAAAATATATAATAATTTATATGTTAAACGTACAGAAACAGATCAAAACTGTAAATAACATCCACATAAACAAAATCAGATATTTTTTTCTATTTTACAATGTTTGACTGTAAAATTACACTTAATTGGTGTATTAAAAGCAGCAAAAATATCAATACTTTACAGATATTTGTTGTTATTGGAAAGGAAAATTAAGCATATTAGGATTGCAAAATTACAGACAAAAAGTAGTAAAATTACAGAGAGTTATTTCTGTATCACACGTTAGCTGTAAAAAAAAAAAAAAAAAAATCCAACGAACAAAGACATCTGGCCAAATCTGTACATAACCACATCATAAAAATGTTCTTACAAACTTATTCTTCAATGTATGACTGTAAAAGTATACTTTCAATTAATATAAATCCACTTAAAATGTCATTATTTTACTGATATTTGCTGTAATTTGCAGTGTTTGACTGTGCTCCTGAGCATATTTTTTCTGCAACTTTTGCCACCAGATTTAAGCTGGGTTTTTTAAAATTTAATTTAGTTTTTACAGTTTTTCTTTCACAGGCCAGTAAATGAAGAATATTCAAAAAATAATGTAAAAAATAAATTCAATTTTTCTATTTCTATTCTAAATCAGTCATCAAGAAAACCCCGTTCACAACAATCAACCCTGTTTCCCTCCATTTTAACTTGAGTTTCATCAAAGATCTTCATCTGACTCGCTCTGATTTTCACTTCTGTTCATCTCCAATTTATTAATCATCTCCTCCTTTTCTTTAGTTGCTTTCATTTTCCTCTGTATCATAACATCCGCTTCTTTAATAGATTTTTCCAGAGCCTTCTCTAGTCTATCTAGCTTTTTCTGAACTTCTTCTTTCTTCTTCTCCAGATCTTTCTCATCTTCTTCTGTCTGTGTTTCTTCCGTTTCCTTCTTTAACTGAAGTTTTCTCTCCACTTCCTCCAGCTGCTCTTTGAGATCTTTTATCTGCTCCTCTTGGTTCGTCTTCTTTCCCATCAGTCTAGCAACTCGTTTTTCATATTCTCCCTCATCTTTTTCTTTCGCCTGCGGCTTTGACGTCTGTTTTTCCATCTCTTTGTTCAGATCAGACTGAACTTCCTGCAGATTCTTCTCTCCACCTTGTGCCTGCAGATTATTTTCTGAATTTCTTTTTCCTATGAGCTGCTCTTGTTGTCTTTCTTCGTCCATCACACTGTCTGTGTTTTCTCTTCCAGCTTCAGTCTCATCTCCTTCATTGTTCACATCTCTTTCTACTGGACTATTTTCACTGTTTGCTGTGTCTTCTTGATCTTTGTCTGAATGACTCATGGTCTCCAGAGGTTGATCTATTTGTCTTCCCCTGTCCACTGAAGGCTGAACTTCTGCTCCTTCATGACCAGATTGTTTCTCTGTTTCTTCTTGTGTTTGGATCAGATGATTATTAGTTTGACTCTGGTGTGTTTCATCTTCTATCTGAATGTTAGATCCTGTTCTTTCACTTTTGAGATTTTGCTCCACGTTTTCTGCTGCCTTTCTTTCAATCAGAGACTCTATTAAAGCATCATTTCCTCCAGAGCTGTTCGTCTTCTGGTGCTGCATCTTCTCTGTGTGCACAAACAAGAAACAGTTTCTGACTTTTTTGTGCTCGTTCTGTGTTATTTTCTTGCAAATGTGTGAAGAGAAAAAAGAGGAAAGAGTTGCAAAAGCACAGAGACGTTATAAAAAGACTTTTGGCAGGATTTAAGAAAATCTTAACGTGTAGATTCAGGCTCAGACTATTGTCTTTACTTCCAGACTTACTCTGTACTGAATTGTGTAAAACAGCCTTCAAGTACATGGAATCATACAGAAGGACATTTGGTGTGGATGTAAAATTGATTTGTTGCATCATTAACAGAACTCGGATATATTTCTCAACCCTGAAAATTTCTATTTGTTGAAGTTTTGAGGCTCAGAAATGATGGAAGAAGGAACACAAATTAAAAAGCTCAACATCTGGATCCACCTCGATGTGCTTCAAGGGTCTGTAATATTCATAACACAAAGGTAAAACTTTGGATGGTTTCAATAAATATGACTTAAGTTATTGAAACTAACAGCTGGATTTTGAAGGGTCAGGTTTACTTAATTTTATATAGGATGGCTCTCCTGACTTACCCAGTTTGATTTGTCTCCATTTCCACACAAAGAAGACGACTGCAAGAGTTAACATGATGGCAACAATCAAACCGATGATGGCAGCAACTGAACTGGAACTGGGACTGGGAGGAGGTGGATCTGTGACAAAATCATCTGACATGACAAAATGCATCACAGAAGTTAATTCATGTAGGATAAAAACACAGTTGTGAAACAATATAAAAGAGATAATGATTGTCTTCATCTACCTGGAACATGAATCCATGTCTCTCTGTTCTGCTTAATGTTGTTCTGCTGGACTCTGCAGGTCAACTTGTTGCTGTGTCTCTTCTCCACAGTCACTCTGCTACTGACAGCATAGAGGCCATCAGGACCTCTGACTGTCTCTGTAGGTCCAGCAGAGAGGAGGTTTCCCTCACCGTCCATCCACAACACCTCAGGCTCTGGATACCAGCCTGCAGACTCACACTCTAACTCCACTGCACTGCTGTTTCTGCTGATCTCTGATATGTTCACCAGTGAGGAAGCAGCACCTGATGATGGGAGACAAGAAGCTCTGAAAAGTGGTTTTATGCATTCCTGGACAACTTCTGTCTTTCCTAAACACAGAACTTTATCACAGGTTACATTAGTGACAGCCCTGTCTGGTACATCAGGTGTGTGGGAGCTCATCCAGCTTTAATGGAACATTTTGATCTGCTTTTTATCCAGATGTTCAAAAAGAACATCACAGTCAGGATAAAAAGTGTTGATAGCTTGGTCCTGATGTGAAATATAAAACCTGTATAACAGACAATATTAACTGCTGCATCATGATGCTGCCACCGCCGTGCTTCATGGTGGGGATGATGTGTTTGTGATAATATTCAGTGTTTGTCGTCCACCAAACATACTAAACAGTTTGATGGCCAGAAAGCTTTATTTTGGTCTCATAAGACCAAAGAACTTTCTTCCAGTTGACTTCAGAGTCTTCCACATGTCTTCTATTGAACTTTAGTCGAGAGTTAATGAGCTTTTTACAACAGTGCCTCTTTATCACTCTCCCATAAAATTTTAACCGGTAAAGAAAATACAACAGTTGTTGCATGAACAGTTTCTTCCATCTCAACTACTGAAGCTTGTAACTCCTTCAGAGGAGTCATGTGTGTCTTGGTGGCCTTCCTCACTACTTTCTTTGTTGCTTGGTGACTTGGTCAGTTTCTGGGGATGACCTGCTTCATACAAATATAAACATTTGACACAGTCCTCCTGTTTCCTATTGATGTGTTCAGCTGTACTACACGGGATATTCAGCAACTTAGAATTTTTTAGTACTCATCCCGTGACTCATTCTTTCCAAAAAACCTTTTCACTGATTTGTTTGGAATTTTCTTTTGCATTCATGGTGTAGTTCTATCCAGAAGTACTGATTCACCAGTGATTGGACCTTCCAGATACTGAGACACGTTCAGTGCACTCAGATGATCTCCATTTCACTTTCAAATGTTTGACATCCATCACTAACTGGCTGCACTTGTATTGACTTAGATGAGTCACTTTTAAGGCGTTTGATACTCATGCTATTGCTGATTTTGCATTTTATATTTGCAATTAATTGGTTTGACTTCCAAATCTGTTTCCACTGAAACACTAAGGAGTATTTTTGTCAATTCTTGTGAAAAAGCAAACAAAAAGTCTAATTAAATTGATCACAATTTGCTGTCAAAAAGCAAAAAAAGGGAAGATTTCCAAGTAGGTAAATATTTTTTATGGACACTCTAGCACCGTACAACAACAAAGTTGTTCTCATAAAAACATTCATTTCAAATAAAATGAACCTCAACACATGATGTTCACTTACCAGCAACAAGCTGAATACGAGAGTCTCTATCCAAGTCTGGAACGAAGCAGCTGTAAGTTCCCTGATCAGAAAGTTTCACTGAGGAGAGTTTCAGTGAAATATTTCCGTGCTTCAGTTCATCAGTGAACAGTGACGTTCTACTGCTGTACAGTGGATTCTTTTCAGACTCGAGTTCCAAACCGTCTCTCCACACCAGGACGAATCTCGGGTTCAGATCAGGCCTCGCCCACTCCACAGTCATGGCAAAAGCATTCAGGACAGGCTTCAGGTAGCACGGCAGAATAATGTCCTCACCAATCAGTGCCACTATTGGATGCAGTGGACCAATCACCTGCGACTCACCTGACAGGAAAGAGGTTTCAGTTTGTAATTTCCACAGCAAAGAGCAAATACACATTTAAAACAACCAAACTGTTGCACTTGGATGTAATATTTTCAGTATTACCAGGCTAATTCCCAAAGTAAGTATAAACCACATGAGTGTGTTTAATTTACCTCTACATGAGTACATCTGTGTGAGGATGACAGCAATGTGGAAAACCAGAACACTGGATGCACCAGACTGTCTGAGTTTCACATAAACCATCGTGGAGATCTGCAAATAGAAACATAACAGCAAGAAACCCTGATATAAATGGAAAAATGAAAGAAAGTACATTTAGTCTGCTTCACCTGAATGTTTCTATGGTTATTTTTTGGGGTTCTGGAAACCTTAACACCCTCCATACCAGCTTAAAAAAAACACTCTGACACTGACATTTATCCTTATTTTTTAAGAAATGCTTATAAAAAAAGATTTTTGTCTAATGATATGTTTCAGACGTCTGCTTTAGTTGTGTTTGACTACAACTGGCCACAAGACCAACCTATGTTAAACAACACTTCTTCAAACACCTGGGAGGAGTCACCCCCTGCTGGCTGTTAGAAAGAATGCAGTTTCAAGGTCTGGAGAGGCTCTGGGATGTTTGTAATTCTCTGTATCAATCACAATTGTATTAGGTGGAGTTAAAGGAAGAACTCTGTGACAGTGATGCAGTAAAATATTGACTCTGAACGGTGCGAACTGTCATTAAAACTGATAATTCACTGGAGAGAAAAGTCACCAACAACAAAAACATGCAGGCCTGCCTTACTGTACAATCCAAACCCTCAACAATATTTCTCTTTTTGTACAGTGTGGAAGGTTGCTGCTTAGAAGTTGTTGTGTTACGAAATGAGGGAGAGTTCCAAAAGAGTAGCACATATATAGCAGAAGGAAAGCAGTGTGAAATGTCATCCAGTGGCAAGATTATACCTAAAATCTACATCCAGTGAGCCAGACTCTTCTACAATCACTTTACACACCCAGAGTCTACATCCATCTGTGGTGTATCCTGGGAAACTCCGGACGTGATAAAAATACTACTGCTACTTTATTCCAAAACTCAAGAGGCAAGAAAAATATCTGGCTCCTAAATCCCAAGTATTGAATTTATTGCCTTTAAAAGAGCTAAAACAAGAACAACTTAGATTTTTTTAATCACTTTCTAGTCCTACTGACCCCAAATTGAAATAATAGGCAGGCTTCATCAGGATTCTCCAAATAAAAACTGTGTGATTTTTATGTTCTTAACCGTACAGAAGTGGAATTAGTTGCATCCATTTGCCTTTCTTGAAATGGTTTCAACACAAACACAAATGCACAGCTGCAGAACATGTGACCATAGAGCAGCGTTCCACTTTTAAATGTAGATTTATGTTGCTACTATTCCTAAACACTCCCACTGTGTAGCTGTGGATGACCTGCTCACTGCGCCCCCTGCTGCTTTAAAGCTGCACTTCAGTTCATGCGCAAACGTCAGTTCAACTGAATGCACAGCTGGAGATTGAACTGAAGCGTGACTTCATTTTCATCTCAGTTTCAGCCTTATTTTATTGGAAGAACTGCACAAAACAAACGTCCATACTCTTCTGTCTTTCACTGTTTGTTTGTTATCGCCCTTGAATTTAGTTTCGCTTTCATTTGCAGCAAAAACATCGACAAAGTGGACAAAAAATATGGTAGATCTACAGCAAAGCATTCTTATTCATAACGTTACACCGACTGACTTAGTTGTTTAAATATTATTTCAATGTTCATCCACAAATAAACGCGTGAAATAAAGTTTCTTATCAGCTGATCCCGACGTCCAGTGAAAATAAACATACTGTTAAAATAAAATGCGGACTGTAATGTCTTGATTCGATGATATAAATATCTATCTGTACATATGATTATAACATTTAGCAGATTATCTTCATACCTGTTGTGGGTTTCTGAAAGTCTCCAGGGGACGTTAAAAACAGTCAAAGTCCATTAAAAAGGGGAGGAGCAGCTGCTTCCTGAGTTTATGGTTTGCAGGTGAAACCAGCAGATTGGTCCATTCTGGAGGATAGTTTACTCTGTAATATAAGCAGGCCTGCATGTAGAGACAGATATCAAAGTAATATCCAAAATTACAGAAGATAAACTCACTGGTACAATATAAATATATAACATGTTGAAGTATGCACACAAACACACACGACTGCAGCTCTTTTATGATAAACACTGAACTTTAGTTTCATTCAGTCTCTTTGCTCCTCAGGATTACATTCAACTGTCAGCACCTGAAGAAGAAGAAGAAGAAGAAGAAGAAGAAGAAGTAGAAGAAGAAATTGGAGACCAAATTAACTTGCTGAGAAATGAAAAAACAAACAAACAACAAAAAACAAACAAAAACCATACCTTTTGGGGTCATTATCTCTGAGTTTCTTATCCCTGTCTTCAGTAAAAATCTTTTCACTGTGAAAATACTCGATCCCTGACAGCAGGTGGCAGAGTTCAATTAAATTCAATTCAGTATCTTCTATTGTTGTTGCAATCTGTGCAATGAAATTAAGTGCAATCTTAAGAGAAACAGTGTTAAAAAATAAAAAGATAATAAATATCACACAATATAAAATATACACTTAAAAACACACATTTCAGACACACCCAAACAGACATGTATATTCTACAAATATTGCACAATCCCCAATAGGACAGTTGTATTTGCATGTTCGTGATTGTTTCAGAGCAGTCTGGAGATGAAGAATCTCCAGGCACACTGACCAGGCGAAACACCCCACACCCAACAGGCCCCTTCAGGTCTGCCTCATCCTCAGGCTGCTCTGTTATGGCAGTAAATCAGCTTGACAGTGCTACAGATAGCTGTTTGAAAAGCAACCTTCCTTCATCTCTGAGTTGAAGCAGCTTCTGCTAAAACGACAGACATCTGCAACTTCATTACACCCAGACAAAAATTCAATAAACGATTCCAGACCACTGTGCAGTAACTTCTTAAGAAAGTTGGGCATTAAACTTTAATTTGCACTCTTATCTTATTCTAAATCTTTTATTTATTCTGCTTTTTAAATCATGTACAATTATTTAATGCACATACACGTGTATGCATTTTAAGATAGTGTTCATTTTAGCATTTTCTAATGTTTTGTCATTTTATTTTTGTTTATATCTAACACAGTAATACCCTTTGGGGTGAATAAATTTCTATCTAATCATATTTAAAGACATGAGATACACTGCATTAAGTGTTCCTGTTTTTGTAACTGACGTGTGCTGAACTTCAACAGGAATATAAGACGAATACTGTCTACTGCTATTTTCTTTGCATTTCTCACTAAATTAACTTACTTTAAAATAAAATAGAAAAAAATTGAGGAGCAAAGAGACTAAATGAAACTAAAGTTCAGTGTTTATCATAAAAGAGCTGCAGTCGTGTGCGTTTGTGTGCATAACATGTTATATACATATTTATATTGTACCAGTGGGTTTATCTTCTGTAATTTTGTGATTACTTTAATATTTGTCTCTACATGCAGGCCCGCTTATATTACAGAGTAAACTATCCTCCAGAATGAACCAATCTGATGGTTTCACCTGCAAACTGTAAACTCAGGAAGCAGCTGCTCCTCCCCTTTTTATGGACTTTGGCTGTTTTTAACTTCCCCTGGAGACTTTCAGAAACCCACAACAGGTATGAAGATAATCTGCTAAATGTTATAATCATATGTACAGATAGATATTTATATTATCGAATCAAGACATTACAGTCCGCATTTTATTTTAACAGTATGTTTATTTTCACTGGACGTTGGGATCAGCTGATAAGAAACTTTATTTCACGCGCTAATATGTGGATGAACATAGAAATAATATTTAAACAACTAAGTCAGTCGGTGTAACGTTATGAATAAGAATGCTTGGCTGTAGATCTACCATATTTTTTGTCCACATTGTCGATGTTTTTGCTGCAAATGAAAGCGAAACTAAATTCAAGGGCGATAACAAACAGTGAAGGGCAAAGAGTATGGACGTTTGTTTTGTGCAGTTATTCTCATTAAATAAGGCTGAAACTGAGATGAAAATGAAGTCACGCTTCAGTTCAATCTCCACCTGTGCGTGCAGTTGAACTGACCATGAACTGAAGTGCAGCTTTAAAGCAGCAGGGGGCGCAGTGAGCAGGTCATCCACAGCTACACAGTGGGAGTGACAGGAATAGTCACAGCATAAATGTACATTTAAAAGTGGAACGCTGCTCTTTTGTCACATGTTCTGCAACTGTGCATTTGTGTTTGTATAGCAAAGCTTTTTACATGTTTCTCCTTTTTATTTGAACTATTTAAAAAAGACAATCTTTTGTGAAATGAATCCAACCCATTCCACTTCTGGATATGTAGCCATGAATAGTATGGGGGGTGGATTAATCCTACAGTTTTTAAATGAATCCTTGTGAAGCCGCTGCCTATTATTTAAATTTGAGGTCAGTTAGGCAGCTATGAGATAAAAATCCAACTTGTTCCTCTTACGAAATCTCCTAAAGGCAATAAATTCATTAATAGGGATTTCACAGGGATAGTGTTGTTTAAGTAGTAAGAGTAGTACTGATCGTGTTTGTAGAGCAGATAAATATTCAACAGATTTAAGCAGATTATACAGCAAACAAAGGAAAAAATATGTCTCCTGATTGTTGTCTTGTGTGGATTTTTTTCAGTCCTGGTGGTGCACACAAACTAACCCCAAATACTACAATGATACAGACAGCTTCAGATAGATGGTGAAGCAGGCAGATGATTGTTTATGGTATAAAAATATACAAGATTTTTTAAAAAAATCAATAAAACAGAAAACAAAGGGCTTTTGTGGAAAATGTATTGTGGATTACCTGTTGTATTTGGTTGCTCAAGCAGGTTGGAGACTTTTGCTGCTACAGACAGTTCATGTTGTCAAGCAGAGAGCATTGTGGGAATTTAGCTAGCAGTGGGCACCATGACAAAGACTTCTGTGACGAGTAATGGATAACAGCCGGAGTTCATGTGTTAAAGACAAGTTAAGGGTGACTAGAACAACATTTGTAAGTTAATGACTTAACACAACTATATAGACATAAATAATGTCCACATCACTTAATTTGTGACCGACATTAATCAATTATTTTAGTTGATGATTAATTGAGAAAGTTATTCAAATTTTGTTTCCCTGCTGCCTATTCTTTCAAGACTTGAAATGTTCACAAGGACAGGACAACTTAAGCTTTTTTTAAGATGGTAAGAAAAGTTTCAGGGTCTCCAGGGCCCCACATGCATTTAGGTGAAACACATTAAATGTGCTTTCTTTCATTTTTCCATTTATATCAGGCTTTCTTGCTGTTATGTTTCCATTTGCAGATCTCCAAGATGGCTTATGGGAAACTAAGACAGTCTGCTGCATCCAGCATTCTGGTTTTCTACATTGCTGTCATCCTCACACAGATGTACTCATGTAGAGGTAAATTAAACACTTTCATGTGGTTTATGTTTACATGTGGAATTAACCTGGTAATGCTGCAGATACAGTGTGGCATCCAAGTGCAACAGTATGACTGTTTTAAATGTGTATTTGGTCTTTGCTGTGGAAATTACAAACTAAAACCTCTTTCCTGTCAGGTGAGTCGCAGGTGATTGGTCCACTGCATCCAATAGTGGCACTGATTGGTGAGGACATTATTCTGCCGTGCTACCTGAAGCCTGTCCTGAATGCTTTTGCCATGACTGTGGAGTGGGCGAGGCCTGATCTGAACCCGAGATTTGTCCTGGTGTGGCGTGGCGCAGAATTAGCATTAAAAAAAATGTACTTTACAGCAATAGAACATCAGTGTTCACTGATGAACTGAAGCACGGAAATATTTCACTGAAACTCTCCTCAGTGAAACTTTCTGATCAGGGAACTTACAGATGCTTCGTTGTAGAGCTGGGTAGAGACTCTCGTATTCAGCTTGTTGTTGGTAAGTGAAAATAATGTGATGAGATTAATTTTATTTGAAATGAATGTTTTTATGAGAACGATTGTGATCCTTACTCGGTGCAGCGTCTATGAAAAGTATTCACCCACTTCACAGTTTCCCTTTTTATTGCTTTTTAACACTGAATCATGCTTGATTTTTAACAGAACTTGCATAAAAAAATACAAAATAATTTAATTTCAAAGACAAAACTGATTTCTACAAAGTTCTATCAATTAATAAAAAAAATTTAAATACCGCACATACAACTGCATCATTCTTCACCCTCTTTAAAATGACTCATCTAATTTGACTCAGCCATTTGGTGTTTTCAAAGTCACACAGTTTAAACTGAAATAAAGATCAGAGAGTGTACTGAATGTTTCTCAGTGATGGTAGTATAAAGACATCTGTATCTGGAAAGGCCAATCACTGGTGAATCAGTACTTCTGGATATAATTACACTTCAAATACAAAAGAAAACTCCGAATAATTCAGTGAAAATGTTACTGGAAAGAATGAGTCAATGGATGGATACTAAAATATTCTAGGTCGCTGAATATCCCGTGTAGTACAGTTGAACACATCAATAAGAAACAGAAGGACTGTCAGATGTTTAAATTTGTCTGAAGCAGGTCATCCCCAGAAACTGACCAAGTCACCGAGCAACAATGAGAGGAGTGAGGAAGGCCACCAAGACACACATGACTCCTCTGAAGGAGTTACAAGCTACAATGGTTGAGATGGCAGAGACTCTAAATACAACAACTGTTGTATTTTCTTTACCAGTTAAAACTTTAATGGGAGAGTGACAAAGAGAAAGACGCTGTTGAAAAAAACTCATTAACTCTTGACTAAAGTTTACCAGAAGACATGTGGAAGACTCTGAAGTCAACTGGAAGAAAGGTCTTTGGTCTTATGAGACCAAAATTAAATTTTCTGGCCATCAAACTGTTCAGTATGTTTGGTGGACGACAAACACTGAATATTATCACAAACACACCATCCCCACCATGAAGCACGGCGGTGGCAGCATCATGATGCAGCAGTTAACACTGTGTGTTATACAGATTTAATATTTCACATCAAGGCCAAGCTATCAACACTTTTTATCCTGACTGTGATGTTCTTTTTGAACATCTGGATAAAAAGGAGATCAAAGTGTTCCATTAAAGCTGGATGAGCTCCCACACACCTGATGTACCAGACAGGGCTGTCACTAATGTAACCTGTGATAAAGTTCTGTGTTTAGGAAAGACAGAAGTTGTCCAGGAATGCATAAAACCACTTTTCAGAGCTTCTTGTCTCCCATCATCAGGTGCTGCTTCCTCACTGGTGAACATATCAGAGATCAGCAGAAACAGCAGTGCAGTGGAGTTGGAGTGTGAGTCTGCAGGCTGGTATCCAGAGCCTGAGGTGTTGTGGCTGGACGGTGAAGGAAACCTCCTCTCTGCTGGACCTACAGAGACAGTCAGAGGTCCTGATGGCCTCTATGCTGTCAGCAGCAGAGTGACTGTGGAGAAGAGACACAGCAACAAGTTGACCTGCAGAGTCCAGCAGAACAACATCAAGCAGAGCAGAGAGACATGGATTCATGTTCCAGGTAGATGAAGACAATCATTATCACTTTTATATCGTTTCACAACTGTGTTTGCATCTTACATGAATTAACTTCTTTGATGCACTTTGTCATTTCAGATTATGTCTTCACTAACCTGCCTTGTCCCAGCTCTAGTTCCAGTTTATCTAGTTCCAGTTTAGTTGCTGCCACCATCGGTTTGATTGTTGGTATCATGCTAACTCTTGGAGTCGTCGTCTGTGTGTGGAAATGGAGACAAATCAAACTGAGTAAGTTCAGGAGAGCCATCGTATATAAAATCAAGCAAATCTGAAAAAAGTTCCCACCTGACCCCAAAGTTTTACCTTCATGTTATGAATATATTCAGAGTTACAGGCTCTTGAAGCACATCGAGTTGGGTCCAGACGTTGAGCTTTTTAATTTTTCGATCATTTCTGAGGCTCAAAACTTCAACAGATAGAGGAAATTTTCAGGGCTGAGAAATCTATCTGAGTTCTGTTATTGATGCAACAAATCAATTTTACATCCACACCAAATATCCTTCTGTATGATTCTACGTACCTGAAGGCTGTTTTCCACAATTCAGTACAGAGTAAGTCTGGAAGTAAAGACAATAGTCTGAGCCTGAATCTACACATGTTCAGGTTTTCTTAAATCCTGCCAAAAGTCTTTTTATAACATCTCTACTGTGCTTTTGCAACTCTTTCCTCTTTATTTCTCTTCACACATTTGCAAGAAAATAACACAGAACGAGCACAAAAAAGTCAAAAACTGTTTCTTGTTTGTGCACACAGAGAAGATGCAGCACCAGAAGACGAACAGCTCTGGAGGAAATGGTGCTTTAACAGAGTCTCTGATTGAAAGAAAGGCAGCAGAAAATGTGGACAGAAATCCCTCGAGTGAAAGAACAGGATCTAACATTCAGATAGAAGATGAAACACACCGGAGTCAAACTAATAATCATCTGACCCAAACACAAGAAGAAACAGAGAAACAGTCTGCAGCTGTAAGAGAAAACACAAGCAGTGTGATGGATGAAGAAAGACAACAAGAGCAGCTGACAGAAGTAAGAAATATGGAAAATAATCTGCAGGCAGAAGAAGGAGAGAAGAATCTGCAGGAGGTTCAGTCTAATCTGAACAAAGAGATGGAAAAATTGAAGTCAAAGCTACAGCCTAAAGAAAGAAAGGAGAGAGAATGTGAAAGACTAGCTACTAGACTGATGGTAAACAAGACAAAACAAGAGGAGCAGATAAAAGATCTCAAAAAACAGCTGGAAGATGTGGAGAGAAAACTTCAGTTAAAGAAGGAAAAGGAAGAAACACAGACAGAAGAAGATGAGAAAGATCTGGAGAGGAAGAAAGAAGAACTTCAGAAACATCTAGATAGACTAGAGAAGGCTCTGGAAAAATCTATTAAAGAAGCGGATGTTATGATACAGAGGAAAATGAAAGCAGCTAAAGAAAAGGAGGAGATAATTAATAGATTGGAGATGAACAGGAGTGAAAATCAGAGCGAGTCCGATGAAGATCTTTGATGAAACTCAAGTTAAGATGGATGGAAACAGGGTTGATTGTTGTGAACAGGGTTTTTCTTGACTGATTTTACGTCACTCAAATAGAAAAGTTGAATTACTTTTTTTTTTACATTATTCTTATAACAATTTTAACTTACAAATCTTAAATCTTTAATTTAATTACAAAGCCAGTGAAAAGTTACAGAAAAAATATATTTAAGAAATTGGACGACAGAATCAGAGTGTCAGAGGATGATTTTAATGAAGTGACGATGATGAAACTCAAACTAAGATGAAGGGAAACGACTGATTTTGGTGACAGATTTTGTGTCAAGCCATTTTTTTTTTTTTTTTACATTCTTGGTTAAATCTTTTTATTTACTGCACTGTGGGGAAAAAATGTCAAAAGTGTGAAAATGTGGGAGCAACGTTGGAAGAAAAACTGTCAAAAACTGTCTGTAAAATAATGTTAGTTTTATTTTTGCATATTTAAATACAATGGAACTGTGATTTTATAGTTACAGTACACATTGTGAGAGATCAAATCACTATCTGAACAAATATTGATTTTTGTTGTGGTCGTTGGTTCCAGTTTTGGTCTTTTTTCCCCATGAAGATTTCTTTGTGTTTTAGAAGAGTATTTCTGCTGGTATTAGTTAGTACTTTGTCTGATCACGTTTTTGTAGCATTTTTAATAAGCTGACAACAAAAAAAACATACAGAATGCTACAATAAGCCTGATTTATTGGCATTTTAATCACTGAGCTGCTGTTTTTTTTCCACATTAAAGTTCATTGTTGACCCTGGAATTCAACCAGTCCAGTAGCTTTGCTGAGTTTCTGTATATTATTAAAATTATATTATTGTTTATTTAGTTTTTAGAAGCCAACAGGTAATATTTTATTCAAATATCTATTTGAAGAATCTAAAGTGTCTTCCTTGTGAATACCCACCTTTCATTAAAAAAAAGAATCATCCTCCACTACAGTTGTGTCACAGCTTGAAGATGCAGATTTAACACAAGAGGTAATGTAACAAGATTTTAAAATACAACACAAATGATTGTGTCAGAACTAGTTTTTTCTTCTACCTCACATTTATCTGCTGTCCCTGAATCCTGAAATGTTAGAGTGGCTCAGTCTGAATTTGCTGATCTGCCAGGTTTTGTTTGTCTGTGAAATAATTTAAAGAACCTACAAAGCATCATTTCATTACCATCTCATTGATGGCTTTTTCTATTTTTTTTCATTGTCTTATTATTGTACGGCCTTTGTCATGATCTGTGAGCTTCTTTCCATCTGTTCCTTAAATCATTTCCCAGCATCGTTGACAGCAGAGGGCAGAGTTCTTCTTGGTAAACTTCAGCACATGTCAGCGACAGTTACAAAGACAGGGACAGTTCAAGATCGCCTCATTTACGTCATGTTTCAAGATAAGACAGAACCTTATTAAACCCAAAGGAATTTCTTTGTGCTAGGTATCACTCAGAAAACTATATGACATAACATGCTAAAATGCTTGTGGAAAAGCAAAATATGTCATTAAAAAACAAATTAAGGAAGCTGAAATAAGACACGAATAGAAGAGTAGGAAGCAATGCTGGTGAGGAGTCACACAAAACATGATACCATGACTGATTTTGCTCAAACAATTAGGAAAAGTAATATTGGAAAAGACATTGATTGACTTGCAGCTTCGTCGTGGAGATGGGAAACAAATCAGGAATGTGTCCAACAGTCATTTCTGACTGGCGACCATCAGGGGCGATTCTAGGATCAGAGGTTTAGGGGTGCTGAGCACCCAGAGGTGCCCAGCCAGGCAAGATAAATTTCTTCATTGTTTTGTACGTTTTAATGCAGTTTCACTTCCACATATGTGAAAGAAAAGCATAACACTTTTTGAAAAGGTCTGTGACTAAACCATCCAATCTGATAAAGTTTATTTAAATGCAGAATCACCGCAAAGGAGGAATGCACTGGAATCTTAAAAGAAACATATCGTAGTCCTAATTTCTGGGACAAGACGACTCATTTAGATACAGCAGCTCCTCAACATACACATAAACAGCATGTATGTTTCTGAAGTAAACCAGCCTCCTATACCAAGCACCAAAAAAACAAAAACAAAAAAAAAGGACCTAGGACTTATTTTTTGACTTTTATTTGAAATGTGATGCACAGCATTTCTTTCCCTGGTCTGCACGCTCTCATCTCCCAGAGTCTCTCCTTGTTCTCTTCCTTTTATAGTGAAATTAAACAAATAGGAAAAACAAATAGATAATTAGGAAAATGTAATGAAGATGTTCTGTTTAGAATGAAGTCCACTGATATCTGTTAAGTGTGCTTCTGGGAAGCATTTAATGTGGGGAGAACACATAACCTCCATGACATATATGAAAAATTATATTGTGAAAGGATGTTTTTCTTTGTCATCTTAACAGTTACTGTTTTGCTTGCCACTATTCTCTGTTTGTTTTCTTACCTGGTTCTTCCTGACTTTGCACTCTCTCCTCTCCTTCCCCTTTTTCATCTCTCCCTCTTTGGACTGACAATCATACACAAATAGATTGTATTCAGCTAGAGGAAAAATTATATAAATATGAAAAAATACCAATAAGAATACAAATAAATAACGTCCTCTCTCTCTCTCTCTCTTTGTAATGTCAATCTAAAGGCAAATAACCAAACAATGCGTTTTATATCTGATAACAGATATAAACACTGATACATTGATCCAACTTACAACATTACTCTTGATAGATAAACCATTTCATCTTACACTCTTACCTGAACCTGGCTCTTTTCTTCGAAAAAACAATCTTATGTCCATGATGAGGCTGTCTGTCTGCACAGACACACACAATAGGAGTTATATTGTTAATGGGCATCCGGTCAGTTAGCTAGTCAGTAGCACCTTGGCTTTAATATTAATTCATGCACTGACACAACAGCGAGCTTCTCAGTCCAATTCAAACACACACTGACCACCTGTAACGTTTGCTAGCTAGAAAAAACGTAAGCTAACTCCTACCTAACAACATAAACAGTAACCTTTGATTAAATGCAGCAAAAATGAGGACTGGTAACGATAATAATGTGTTGGTACTGAGTGGTAGAAGTTCAAACCAGGTACTCTCACCACTACGGCACATTACCTTCTGTGGGGCAGCGCTTAGCTCTGCAGGTAGAGGCTCAGTTGGGAAAGTTGAGCAGGATCAAACCATTTTGAGGCAAGATGGGGGAGGGGGGTGCTGTATTTTTGTTGCTAGGAATGGTTTTCATGCTGGAGTTTTGCTCTTCTGCCAAATTTCTGTAGACTGGGAGTTACCTTGTTAGCCCATATTTTGAAATAATCACAGATATTCATGGTGCATCTAATAAAATCATCTCCTGAACATTTTTTAAATTCATGGACCCCCATATCATCCCACTCCCACCTCTGTGCTCCACTGTCATTACTATGCATTTACTGTGGTAGTCCTCGCCATATTCACACCAGAAATACTGGACTTCAACTGAGCTAAACAAATGTATCCTGATCTCATCTGAACAACGAATGTGCTCCAACATTTATCAGGCTTCTTTTCTTTTTCTTTTTAATGTTGTAGCAAAGTGGTATCTTGTTGTTTTATACAGAATAGCATGCAAAGCTTTTTTTGTGGGATATATATGTGTGTCTGTTCCAGCATATATCTGCTTCTTTTGTCTCTTTTTGATATAAAGCACACAAATAAATTTCAGTTCAATCATACGGGTAGATATAAAAACTTGTGTGGATGAATGTATGACCCAGTACCTCTACTTCCTTCACTTTTTCAACATGACTCAGATAAATTTGTTAATATTATCCAGTCAATCTCGATGGTATTTCATTGCTGCAGGTCATTTCTGAGGAACTTTAGTGTCATTTCTGAGTAGTTCCAGCTCCTTGTCTATTTCAATAAAAGTGCTGCTGTTGTTGATTATCAAATAAACAGAATGGATCCTTTAAAACAGATTCTTTACTTGTTCTAAATATGATTTCTAAGTAAAGTTTGACTCAGTTACTCAGCCACCTTGATGTTCCATTGCTATGTTGTATTTCATACAAACAGAAGTAAATGAATTAAAAAGGGAAGTTGAAGAAAAGTTTGCTTAAGTTATCTTCCTAACTGTGCTGCATTATTTTCACTGTGTCACTGTTTCTGGGAGATGTTTTCCATAATGCTGAGCCACTTTTGGAGGCCGTTCTCTGCCTGTTTTATGCCCCACAAAGAATAAATGTAAACTCTAGCCTGGCCTCTGTCCACCTTCATTATCTTCCCTGATCCTCTTGATCTGAGTGGACACTCTCTTTACAGATTTGCATTATCTTGGATTTTAACTGGGTTCTTTGGGTCAGTCTTTTATATTGCAGACTGGCCCGCAGCCATTCTGCCTCAGGCTTGGTCTTTGCATTGTGCAACAACCAACCTCCACCTGGTTGATTTGTGAATAAACACATCTGCATGTAGTTCATTTGTTTTAAATCAATGTTTTGGAGAGCAACATCTCCTCACGGGGTGTCTTTAAGAGTTACCCCATACATATGAAAAATGTAACATAATTTAGGGATAGTCTTGAGATGATAGAAAATGTACAGTTACGTGATAACCTTTGTTTTGTAAGAGAGGGAACTTACTCTCCAGTCCTTTTCCGTCTGCTCTGAGGCATGTTTCAATCAAACTACGCCAGTTTAGATGCTGTATTCACCTTATTCAGCTCCGCCCATTTTCCAACGGGCGGGACTTCCTGTTTTGAGTAGCACTTCCGGTAACTCGATCATGCCGGTGTTTACAACTGAGAGAGTGATGTGGGAAGAAACGGAAACCTCTTTAAAAAACAGAAATGGATCAAGTCTGCCGCATCCGCGACTTATTACAGAGTGGGAGGATGACATGAAAAAGTGGCCACAAGTCATGTATGGCGATATTTTTAACTATTTCGTGTTGTCTCTTGGTGTTGAACGCTCGGCTATGAGGAATTATAAGAGCACTGAAGCCTATCAATATTTGCACAGTGGTAAAGTCGGCGCTGTTCTGTTACATCAAGAACGGGAATATACGTTTCTTAAAGCTAATGTCAGCCCGAGTCAGGCTAGTACCTCCACACACATGGCGTGGGTGTTGGTGACAGCTGATGGAGTGGTGGAGACCACAGGATGCTCCTGTATCGCTGGGTTGGGACGGTCCTGCTGTCACGCTGCTGCGATATTATGGAAGGTAAGTTGATTTGAATAAAACTTTATTTGATTCATGTATATATGATGTGGTTGTGCAAACGGAGGTTGTTATTGTCATTTCTGAAACAGCTCCTGCAGTTTACTGTGTTGGTAGTGTCTACGGATATGGGTCCGTATCCGTAGCCCACAGGCTACGGGTACGGCACTTTCCATTTGCCAGACAGATATGGACCCGTACGCGAGTCTCGCGAGTCAAGAAGCTGCTAACCACTGCAAACTGTTGAAAGGTAAGCAAAGGTTAAGGTTAGGGTTAGTGTTAGGGTCAGGTTTAGGGTCCGTACCTGTCGTACCGATGCTACGGGTCCGTACAGCTAGCGTCTACCGGGAGTCACGTGACCAGATCTCGCGTATCTGATTGGCAAATGGCAAGTGCCGTATCCATAGTCCACAGGCTACGGGTACGGGTCCGTACCTCCAGCAACAACCTACTGTGTTATTAGCCCTGTCACAAGCTAATGCTAATTCCCTGGAGCAACAAAAAACTGATTCCGACCAAACCGCAGTCATAACAACGTTTCAAAATAGCAGAGAGTATCTTTTTACCTCACTGATGGCATAGCTAGGTCTTTAGTGGAAACTGAACTTTGGTAGAATCGCTGTAGCTGCGCTGACAGTGACCGATGCGAGCTGTATGTTTACATAGCCATGAGCTGGTCCGCAGCATTCAGATCTAATCTTTCCGTGCTCTAAACAATTCTGAGAGAGAGAAAGCTTCATCTTTCCCCAGTTGTTGTGGCACCCACGGACAGCGCAATTGATGCCAAACATGTTAAAATCGCTTGAAAGAACAGTTAAAAGTAGCTGCAGTAGCGAGAGGACTCGATGTTGTTGTAGTGTGTCGTGGTTTCTCTCTGATGTCCGTGATGTGCAGGTGAAGGAGAAATGTCCGTGACACTGACTTGCTTAATAATAAGTTTATTATAAGGAAGAACAGCATCGATCAGACAGAGAAACTGTCTGGGAGGATCCGGCCAAAGGGATCTCTCCGAACAGTATACGGAGGTCACTTTTATATGTTTTAAACAAGTGGAACCATTGTCACAACATGTGATTTGTATCAGAAGACCAAAAAACAAGCGCCTCATTGATAAACCCTGTGGCAAAATCCATAGGATAATTCCCTTGACACAGGAACTACTAATACAACACTGAGTTCTTTCAACAAGAAGATACACTCCATTCTGACATATAGCACATGCCTAGCAACACCAACATCACTTGTCTCAAGTCATGAGAATCACATGTCTTACAGCACATCTGGTCAGATACTACAAGTGCGAAGACGGTCAACCGGAAGTCAATCTCAAAAATGGCGCCGCCCTGCCTCACTTCCTGAATAAGGTGAATAGGTCAACTGTGAGGCGTGGCCAGTCAACCGGTGTGTCTTAAAAAGATATCCACATACCCTGGCAATCGGGGGGGGGTCATTCCCCCTACGAATTAAATATGAAGCGGAGTGGAGAGATAGTCTCTGCACTCGGAAAGCAAAGGTTAAAATGTAAATTATGTTAACACCAAACATTTTTAAAATATCTTTAGGTACACCCCCTGTCAAAAGTTTTAGGACACTTTCTCATTCAAATAAAGCAGAACCTGTCCTACAACTTTTGACAGGGGGTGTATCTACCAAATTTGGTACACATATGCAGCACATCAGGCTGAACAAAAAAGTCAGTGACAGCCACATTCTAAACCCAACAGGAAGTGAGCTATTTTACATTGAATGTCAGATTTTGCCCATTTTTCATTTTTTTCTAGAGCGAACTCCCCCTCGGGGGAAACTCCAATTCACCTTATATTCGGCCAGTACATACAGGAGGCCTTAATGATCCAAAGTTATTAAAATCTTTTTCCAAAGTCAAAGGGCGTGTCCGTGGCGGCCTCTGGAATTTTGATCCTTCGCCATGAAATTTCAAATGCTGTGTAAATGCCCTGAACATGCTCTAATCTGCCTGAAACTTTACATGTATGATCAGAGTCCTGCCCTGATCACATCCACATGATGAAATATACCCCCTGTCAAAAGTTGTAGGACAGGTTTTACTTTATTTGAATGAGACAGTGTCCTAAAACTTTTGACAGGGTGTGTACTTTACCTTTAAGAAGAATATTCTGGGAACTAAAAGAACTTTGTAGGTGGGAACAATCAGAGACAAGTTTGATTTAATACTTGAAATTTTTAATGTTGCAGACAAGAAAGGAGAGTCGTGCTAAAAGCTTTCTTTTCGCTCCACATTCACTGTTTTTAAAGGCACCAGGCCTCAGAGATGATCCACTTTCTGTTTGTGTAACTTGTCGCTCTGTTCCTTCGGTTGCATTACAGCAGTAGACAAAATATAAAGCTTTAAAGAGATATAAAGAGCCTTTGCTTTCGAAATGATACAGATTACACAAAGAAGTAAGATCATGTCAACACAGTCAGCGTTTGTGTTTTTATTGGTACTTCATGTCCAGGAGTCATCGGATTCTCTTGGCGCAGACAGACGGACGACGATACGAACACTGCAAGTCGTCCCAGCACTTGGTGTCTGTGAAAACAGAAAATAGTAAAACCAAAATCTGAAACTGTGTACACAACATTATAAAGCCTGTGGCGGTGAAATAATGTGCTTTGATTTACTTCCAAAATTCATCTGGATGCAGTGCTGTGGGGCTAGATGGTTGTTCGGCTCTCCAGGACACCAGCTGGTGTAGCGGAAAGGTGTTCCATCACTCCAGAAGAAAACGTTCTCCTGGAAGACAGAATTCAACAGATTAGGAATTCAAAATCTTTATGAAATGTTTAAGAATCATTGTGTAAAGATAAAGTGAGTACCTGCTGAGCATCTGAGCCTCCAATCCAGGTTTTTCTGTACGAATAGGTGGCGTCTCTTATCACCCTCTGAAGCTTGAGGTGCTCCCTATAGTCATGCACTGATGCCAGGTTTCCACCAAGAGCCTGACAGTTTTTCTACAGGGAAAGAGTGAAATGTAGCAATAGCAGGACTCTCAGTAAATATATGCAAAATAGCCCAATAAACTGAGCATTTACCTCAGCTTGAGCCCAAGTCATTGGTGTTGGAATGTAGCGAAAACATCGTCCGTTGAACGCAGACCATCCACCAGAACAATACACCGACCTCTTGACCAGATGGCTCTCAGCTGAGGAGAAATGCAGTTTACAGGAAGCTGACATATAGAGTCTTTCAATTCAGCAAAATGCAAATTAATTACAGCGACAAGTTGTCAGGAGGTAGTCGTTCATTTCAGTCACAAAGTGGCGGCAACATTTGTAGATATGTGCAATGAAATTTTATCTGGAAGACCCACTGTAAATATCAACAAAAACTTAGAATGTCCCCTTCAAATTGTATTACATTATCGTAAAAATAAAAAGATTAAATACCTACCTAGTTGATTGTTTTCGACTGCTGCTTCTTGAACATCTGCTAAAACATTACACAGCAGTTAGTTCATCTCTTGTGGATGTATTCAGGTAGCTAACGCTGTACCAAATACTCACCAGCAGCTCTGGTCAGAGTCGTCACGGCACAAAGCAGCAAACACACGGACAGAGTCTTCATGATGAGATGATGCAGATTGTTGCCTTCAGTCAGGAGAAGCAGATATGTCAGTGAAACTTACATTTGATGAAATGAAAACTACCGAAGACGATGGGAGTTTGTTGCAGACCTGCTGTAGGATGATCTTCTCTTCTTCCTCCTCAGCCTTCCAAACCAAAGACCACCTCATAAATACAGTTCCTTATCTCTTCATCACCCACAAATGAGGAACTGAGAAAGAAAGACACGTAGAAATACGTGCAAATATCTATTTTCCAAAGGTTAAATGATGGAGAGGACTGTGTTAAAACTGATATTTTTACGGTATATATTTATAAAATGCTAAACACTGCACAGTCAAGAAATTTAAATATGATGTGTGCTGGTTGGTGTGTTTAAAATCAGATTTATTATTATGAGTTAGATTTAAAAAGCAGCTTGCATTTGAACTTCAAGTCAGTATTTAGTAGATGCACCTTTTGCGACAGTTACAGCACAGAGCCTTTGTGGATAAGTCAGGTTTGCACATCTGGACACTGCATTTTTAAGGCATCTTTTTAAAAATGATTTGATTTTATACAAATTCTCAGTTGGATTGAGGTCTGGACTGTGACTCAGCAACTCCAGAACATTCACCTTCTTGTCTTTATACCATTCTGTACAGCTTTGGCTATTTTTATCGACAAATCGTCTTGCTGAAAAATACATCTTTTCCCAAGTCTCAGTTCTCTTACACACTGCATCAGGTTTTCCTCCACGGTTTCTCTGTTTTTTTGCTGCATTCAATTACCCTCGACTTTACAAACCTCCCAGGGTCTGCTGCTGAGAAGCATTACCAAATCCTGATGGTATCACCACCGTGCTTCACATCATGATGATGCCACTGCCGTGCTTCACAGTGAGGACAGTGTGTTTGTGATGATGTGCAGTGTTTGGTTCCTGCCAAACGTTCCAGCTAATCTGAAGGACAACAGCCTCTATTTTGGCCGTATGTTCTTCCAGTTGATCTCAGAGTCTCCCACATGCCTCCTGGCCAACTCTAGTCGAGGTTTAATATGAGCTGTTTTCAACATTGTCTTACTCTTTGACTCTTTTGACCGGTGAAGAACAGGCAACTTCATGTTTTATATTTGTAACTAAAGGGTATCACTTTATAGAAATCTGTTTTCACGTTGACATGCAAGAGTAATTTTTGCAAATTATTGTCAAAAAAGCCTAATTAAATTGACAGTTATGGAAAACTTCCAAGGGGTGAAAACTTTATTTAGTCACTTCTTGTTAATATTTTTCTGTGTTTTGTTTTAAAGATATTGCTACAGTACATTATTTTCATCTGACTCTTTGGTTGCTTGAGTTGCATAGCTGTGCACATAGGATGATGTTTGTTTGATGTGATGCTCATTTGTTGGACTGTGGTGTTGTGGAAGCCAGAAGTCTTTGTGGGGCTTTGCAGACATCAGTCAGCTTTACTTCACCACCAAAAGACTCATTTCAGCTTCTTCTGGACTATAAAGTCCCTGTTCTTGCAATGAACAATAATTTTGACTTCTTATTTTGGAATTATTCTGAAAGATTTGTTCAGCTCATCTCTGGAGAGAAAAACCAGCTACTCTCTCAGTGTATATTACATTCAGAAACAGTGTCAAAGAACCGACTTGAGTAACTGCAAACTCCTCCTTAAAAGGAAATGTTGTGTTTGAAGGACCCTTTTCAGCTTTGCGAATAAGTGTGAATAAGAGGAAGCAATAAAATTATCAGATGCAGAAGAAGCCACAAAGTTACACAAGACAGAAAATGGGTTTTTCTGACAGGACAAATAGAAGTTAAACTGTGAGAATTTCTTCTCAGATAAATCTTATTTCAAATAACAATTGTAATGAAATAGTGTTCAGGCGAGAGGGTAAGCAAAGTTAAACATGAATGTATTTGTTCGCACTGAAACACATGAATCTTTGTCACAAAAAGCAATAATGCATTCTAGTCCTTTCATACATTTATTGTAGGTCTAATGGAAATATGACACAATCTGCTGGGTGTAAAATATAAATACCGAAATGCTAATATTTGGTTATTTGGTCCTTTGGCCCTTTTAAGCTCAGTTCAGCATTTTTGGTTTCCATCCCCAACCTTGTGATTGTATCTTTGACCCTCCTCTTGACAGAATTGGTGCAGTTAAACTAAATTTGTTGTCTTTCTGACTCAGACTTGTTCTTTAGCACAGATTCTTGATGGGGTTTAAGTCAGAACTGGGGAGACCAGTCTAAAATCTTCATTCTCGCCTGACTTCGTCATTTCTTTACCATTTTTGATGTGTGTTTGGGGTCAACACCCAAATGCTTTTAAGACCCAATCATCTAGCTGATGGTTTTAGGTTTCCCTGAAAAAATTGGAGGTTATCTTCCTTCGTCATTAATCATTTTATTTTGCATAAAGCACCAGCAGCAGAACAGCCCCAGAGCATAACACTGGATTTGTTTTGTCGGATATTTGCTGAGCTCCTCAAACTTTCCTACTGCAGTGTTTGTAGCTGAGTGGATTAAATGGGTCCAATTTAAATTGACTCAGAGGAGTCAGCAGCTGTAGTCAATCAAAGTTAAGAGGTCATGGAACAAAGAAAATGTGATTAATACAACTTCCTACAACACCAAAAATGTTAGTTAAAGGTGCTGTTGGTGTATTTTTGACCCAGCAAATTTTGTCATATTTCCAGAAGACTTTCTATACATCTATAAAAGAATTAAAATCCATTATTTTTGTTTGTTTGTTTTATATTTTGTGTGTGACAAAGACAAATGTGTGTCACGCTTGCAGCCTCAGACTCCGGTTAGTGGCAGTGCTCTCCTCTCCCCCTTCTCCCTCCGACCTTTTCCTCTCTCCTCGGTGAAGCGTGTGCACAGAGACAACAGGTGTGAGCAATCCCAATCAGTGGGAGCAGATCACGAACAGGTGGGAGTGATCCAATCAAGCCTCAGCCATCAGAACAGATGCCACTCACTACTGTGAACGAGCTGCAGTTAGCTCTGTATATTGTTCAGTCTAGCGCTCCTTGCCTTGTACTCCCAGTCTGGACTCCTGCCTGCTTGTGCCACCCCTGGACCCGTCTGTGTTAAGCCGTGCTGCTCGCTGCCCTTTGGAGCTCCCATTCACTCATCATCACTCTGGATTCATCCTGTCTCACCACACCCCAAAGCCACACTGCTGCCTCTCCCTCGGACGCCCCTTCCATCCCTTCTGCACCCAGATCCTCCACCTCATGTTCCCCTCAGCTAAGTTCCTGTGTATTGCTGAGTCAGACTGGTAGAATAGCCAAATCGTTAGGTAAGTATTCTGAACATTGTCTATGGTCATTCTTAAATTTGTATTAATTTATAGCCTCTTGCTCCTCCATCTAGTTTGTATTTTGATCTCGTATTATCGCCCTGTTTTCCAGGTTAGTGTAATTCTAGTATTCCTTATGTCTGTATTGTTTGTTCTGCTAACTGCCTGCTTCGGTGTTACCTTCTGTGGTTTCATCGTTAGTAGTCCTAGTTATGGTTATTCTTCTGCCTGCCCTCTAGAGGGCTCATAGTCTTCTGGCTGCCCTAGTGGATCTTGCCTTGCCTTGTTTTCCCTTCCCATTGCAGCCATCCGGTTACAACTGTAGTACTTCCTGTTGTTCATTCTTTATTTTAAATGAAAGCATTTAAATTTACTCATTTTGATACTATGGCTCTGTTTGGTTTAAAAGTGAAAAGACTTATTGTGTGCTGCAACACACATTCTGACCTAAGGGTCACTAATAAAGCGCATTTGGTGCATATTTCAAGTATAAACATTTTGGACAAGTCAGAAAACCGTACAGGGTTTGGTTCTAGATTCTCCCCAGGAAAACACTGAGGGCCATCAGACGAAGAGAGCAGCAGGTTTTGGAAGTGCTGCTAGTGGTGGGTACCTGTGTTGACATTGGTTCCACTGGCTGGATGTTTCTGAAAATGTTGACCATGTGCACCTCAGCCGCTTAGAAACCATAATAGTGTGTGTCACTGATTCCACAATGGGGAAAAATAAAGTTTTTGGAGTCACTGATTTAATGACTCTGTTAGCACCGTCTGGCCTCACAGCTAGAAGATCCTCAGTTCTCACCCTGGCTTGGGCCTTGGATCTTTCTGTGTGGAGTTTACATGTTCTCAATGTGCAGTGTGGGTTTTCTCCAGGTTCTGTTGGTGATTCTAAATTGTCCATAAGTGTGAGTGCTTGTTTGACTCTGTGTAGCCCTGTGATGGACTGAACTGTCCTGGGTGTCCCATGCCTGCTGGGATAGACTCCAGCCCTCCTACAACCTAACAGAGAATTAAGAGCAAATGAATGGATGGAGTCTTTGGAAATTTGAGACTGCAAATGATCTACATTTTTACATCTTTAGTGTGAAGATGTGTAGTGTATTAGTGTATGTAGACTTCTGCTCATGACTGCATATCAGTCAGCTTCACTACATCACTGAAAGACTCATTTCAGCTTCATCTGGATTTTACTGTACTTTATGTATTAGGAAGGGATTGTTCAGCTCCTCTGTGGAGAGAAGAAAGTTGCAGCAGCAAGTCACTCTCTCATTGTGTATATAAATTTAAATTAAGCCTTTATTTGTCACGTAGATTTACACCACTGAAATGTTTTTTGCATATCCCAATCGGTGTCAGAGCATAGGTTCAGCGCCTCTGGAGCAGGAAGCATTAAGGACCTTGCTCAACTTACAAAAATGTGAGCCCTTCCTCGAAAGGACATGTCGGCTTTAATGACGTTTTTCAGCTTTGCAACTGATGCTATTTTAATCATCTATCTTCAGAGGAGGCAGTAAAACTATCCGATGCATGCCAGAAATACCGTGTGTTCCCTGTGAAACAAATGAAGACATAAGCAGTAAATGAGCCGCAAAGTTGCATGAGGCTTTGTGCTCTGTTTGGTAAAGACAAATCAAAGCTAACATTTGAGTTTCATCTACGACCAATCTTATTTTATATGAACTGAGACACACAGTAACACACATGCAACAAGTCACATGCTGTGTTTAATGACAGAACTTTAATTTCAAGAAATGAAGCTCAGTGTGACACCTCTTTGTGAAAAGTGCATTTTGATAAAAAGTACACAAATACATTTTCAGTTTAATCATACTGGTACATGTAAGACTTCAGTGTTTTTCTTTTTGTGACTTGCAGATACATTTATGAAGAATAACTCTGCTATGCAAATTGTTTTGTACTTCACTTTTCCAAATGACTCTCAGCTAAAATTATCAGTATGAAGCAGTCATCCTCTAACAAGTGACATTTCATTGTACTGGACTGTTTATGGGGAACTTTAATGTCATTTCCTCATTAGTTATAACTTTTTTTCTTCTGTTTCCAGCTGACTGCTTATGAAATAAATCAGAAAGAATCCTGGAAAAAGAGTTTTTAGTTTTTGTCTCTATGAATATATGTTTGGTGGCATTGATGTTTTATTGCCTCAGTGCATTTCCTACACATAGAAGTAGTTTGGGGAAAAAAAGATTGCTTAAGACTTATCTTCTGAAATGTGTTGCATTATTTTACTGTGAAACTGACAGATGTTTTGCATAATGATGAATCATTTTGGAAGGCCTTCTCGGTCCTTTTGTATTGCGCCTTCCACATTAATGCATTTTATTGTTACTAAAATAAATCCTATATAATAGACCTGAACTACAGCAGTGTTAGCTGAGCTCCTCATAGTGACAAACTTCCCTGGATGATGATTTGTTTTTTGGGGAATAAAATAACAGTAAGGTATTTTTGTTTTTCTTTATCTGTGGAAAGTCTGCAAAATTAGGCTGTTACTGTTGTGCTGTCCATGCATGAGGGCGATTCTTTACTGGTTCACTTTAATAAAGAGATCAGCATTGATGCAGTTATCATCACTACTGAAGCATGTCAGTGTAACATAAATGTCACTCACTTTAATTTAAAATGCAGAATATAACAAAAATTCTTCATTCCAACCTTCATGAAGCAAATCAGAAAACAACCATGTAACCCTCCACGGTGTTGGAATCGGACAGAAGCAGCTACTTTTCATAGTTTGTTTATATTCTTCTTAATTGGAAGCCAAATCAAGAGCTTTATGAATGAAGCATCTGTCATTTCTGACCACAAAAAATATAGTGTGAGCTCAGCCATGTAAGGCTGAGTAATAAGAGGAGTAAATGATGAGAATTTTAACAGGATCAAGGATTCAGGTTTTTCCTTCGTCACCCATCTGTGTGCTGCTTTTGTTGTAGCAATCTTTCTTTTCCCCCTTTCAGTGTAGTGAATTTATCTGACGACGACCACAATCTTGGCCTATGAGTTGTGTACTTGTGAAATGCCACACCCGGAAGTCGGTAAAGCGACCTCGGACGGAATAAAAACCTTTGATTGGCTGGGCGGCCAAAGCGTCTCTCTGACTGGCCGAAAAGCCTGTCAATCTCAGAGCATAGAATTTATACACAGATCGGATCGTTTTGTAGTTTAGCACCAAATATCTCAGCGGGACCGGAAGTACGATTTCTGATTTGCACCTGTAGATTTCTGATTTGCACCTGCAGAAAACAGAGAATGTGTGACTCGTGGGGAGGATTCGAGTGGTTGTAAGTAGCAATGTGTGTTCGTGTGTTAGAGGACACAGCTATTTTCGTGTTAATTATTTCACATACTTATTGCACAAGTTCACATTCAGATTTGCACATATTCAAATTCTCACTTCACTTCGTACAATACAGTTGCACAAGTATGTTTTGCACTCAGTGTCCTGCAACAATAGGTGCAAAATGTGAGCGTGTCAGTGTTGAAATATGTGACTTGTAGAGAAGGATTTGTGCACCTGTAAATGTGATTTGTGCACCTGTAATTACAATTTTGTGAATGTGTATTTTTGTGTTGTATTTGTGGGAAGAAAAAAAATCGACACCTACAAGAAATTATTTTACAAGTACACAACTCATAGGCAAAGATTGTGGTCGTCGTCAGATAAATTCACTACACTGAAAGGGGGGAAAAGAGAGATTGCTACAACAAAAGCAGCACACAGATGGGTGACGAAGGAAAAACCTGAATCCTTGATCCTGTTAAAATTCTCATCATTTACTCCTCTTATTACTCAGCCTTACATGGCTGAGCTCACACTATATTTTTTGTGGTCAGAAATGACAGATGCTTCATTCATAAAGCTCTTGATTTGGCTTCCAATTAAGAAGAATATAAACAAACCATGAAAAGTAGCTGCTTCTGTCCGATTCCAACACCGTGGAGGGTTACATGGTTGTTTTCTGATTTGCTTCATGAAGGTTGGAATGAAGAATTTTTGTTATATTCTGCATTTTAAATTAAAGTGAGTGACATTTATGTTACACTGACATGCTTCAGTAGTGATAAGAACTGCGTCAATGCTGATCTCTTTATTAAAGTGAACCAGTAAAGAATCGCCCTCATGCATGGACAGCACATCAGTAACAGCCTAATTTTGCAGACTTTCCACAGATAAAGAAAAACAAAAATACCTTACTGTTATTTTATTCCCCAAAAAACAAATCATCATCCAGGGAAGTTTGTCACTAAGAGGAGCTCAGCTAACACTGCTGTAGTTCAGGTCTATTATATAGGATTTATTTTAGTAACAATAAAATGCATTAATGTGGAAGGCGCAATACAAAAGGACCGAGAAGGCCTTCCAAAATGATTCATCATTATGCAAAACATCTGTCAGTTTCACAGTAAAATAATGCAACACATTTCAGAAGATAAGTCTTAAGCAATCTTTTTTTCCCCAAACTTCCCGTTTTAATTCATTTACTTCTATGTGTAGGAAATGCACCGAGGCAATAAAACATCAATGCCACCAAACTTTACTTATAAATTCATTGAGACAAAAACTAAACTCTTTTTCCAGGATTCTTTCTGATTTATTTCATAAGCAGTCAGCTGGAAACAGAAGAAAAAAAGTTATAACTAATGAGGAAATGACATTAAAGTTCCCCATAAACAGTCCAGTACAATGAAATGTCACTTGTTAGAGGATGACTGCTTCATACTGATAATTTTAGCTGAGAGTCATTTGGAAAAGTGACAAAAAGAAAAACACTGAAGTCTTACATGTACCAGTATGATTAAACTGAAAATGTATTTGTGTACTTTTTATCAAAATGCACTTTTCACAAAGAGGTGTCACATTGAGCTTCATTTCTTGAAATTAAAGTTCTGTCATTAAACACAGCATGTGACTTGTTGCATGTGTGTTACTGTGTGTCTCAGTTCATATAAAATAAGATTAGTCGTAGATGAAACTCAAATGTTAGCTTTGATTTGTCTTTACCAAACAGAGCACAAAGCCTCATGCAACTTTGCGGCTCATTTACTGCTTATGTCTTCATTTGTTTCACAGGGAACACACGGTATTTCTGGCATGCATCGGATAGTTTTACTGCCTCCTCTGAAGATAGATGATTAAAATAGCATCAGTTGCAAAGCTGAAAAAACGTCATTAAAGCTGACATGTCCTTTCGAGGAAGGGCTCACATTTTTGTAAGTTGAGCAAGGTCCTTAATGCTTCCTGCTCCAGAGGCGCTGAACCTATGCTCTGACACCGATTGGGATATGCAAAAAACATTTCAGTGGTGTAAATCTACGTGACAAATAAAGGCTTAATTTAAATTTATATACACAATGAGAGAGTGACTTGTTGCTGCAACTTTCTTCTCTCCACAGAGGAGCTGAACAATCCCTTCCTAATACATAAAGTACAGTAAAATCCAGATGAAGCTGAAATGAGTCTTTCAGTGATGTAGTGAAGCTGACTGATATGCAGTCATGAGCAGAAGTCTACATACACTAATACACTACACATCTTCACACTAAAGATGGAAAAATGTAGATCATTTGCAGTCTCAAATTTCCAAAGACTCCATCCATTCATTTGCTCTTAATCCTCTGTTAGGTTGTAGGAGGGCTGGAGTCTATCCCAGCAGGCATGGGACACCTAGGACAGTTCAGTCCATCACAGGGCTACACAGTCAAACAAGCACTCACACTTATGGACAATTTAGAATCACCAACAGAACCTGGAGAAAACCCACACTGCACATTGAGAACATGTAAACTCCACACAGAAAGATCCAAGGCCCAAGCCAGGGTGAGAACTGAGGATCTTCTAGCTGTGAGGCCAGACGGTGCTAACAGAGTCATTAAATCAGTGACTCCAAAAACTTTATTTTTCCCCATTGTGGAATCAGTGACACACACTATTATGGTTTCTAAGCGGCTGAGGTGCACATGGTCAACATTTTCAGAAACATCCAGCCAGTGGAACCAATGTCAACACAGGTACCCACCACTAGCAGCACTTCCAAAACCTGCTGCTCTCTTCGTCTGATGGCCCTCAGTGTTTTCCTGGGGAGAATCTAGAACCAAACCCTGTACGGTTTTCTGACTTGTCCAAAATGTTTATACTTGAAATATGCACCAAATGCGCTTTATTAGTGACCCTTAGGTCAGAATGTGTGTTGCAGCACACAATAAGTCTTTTCACTTTTAAACCAAACAGAGCCATAGTATCAAAATGAGTAAATTTAAATGCTTTCATTTAAAATAAAGAATGAACAACAGGAAGTACTACAGTTGTAACCGGATGGCTGCAATGGGAAGGGAAAACAAGGCAAGGCAAGATCCACTAGGGCAGCCAGAAGACTGAGCCCTCTAGAGGGCAGGCAGAAGAATAACCATAACTAGGACTACTAACGATGAAACCACAGAAGGTAACACCGAAGCAGGCAGTTAGCAGAACAAACAATACAGACATAAGGAATACTAGAATTACACTAACCTGGAAAACAGGGCGATAATACGAGATCAAAATACAAAAGATAAAAGAGCTAGAGGCTATGAGTTAATACAAATTTAAGAATGACCATAGACAATGCTGCTCTTCCTACACTTCTCCTACTCCTCCAGCTACTGCTATTTCACACCGAATAATACTAACTACTAATAGTTACTGAATAATACTAACTACAACTCGCTCTCACTCCTCTCTCCACAAACGCCAACAACACCCACAGTGTGGCTCGAGATTCGAAATGTTTTTATGGCACAGCGATACGTTGAACGAACCAATCACGTGATCTGCACAAACCGAGGCCTCGTTTGTCATCGGTCACGTGACTTTTTCTGAAGCGACCCAAGCCTCGAAGCGAAGCTTCATCTGACACGCCCACTTTTACTCGAGACACGCCTCGATGCCTCGGTTCATTTGTCCCATCACTAATTGGGATTGCTCACACCTGTTGTCTCTGTGCACACGCTTCACCTAGGAGAGAGGAAAAGGTCAGAGGGAGAAGGGGGAGAGGAGAGCACTGCCACTAACCGGAGTCTGAGGCTGCAAGCATGACACACATTTGTCTTTGTCACACACAAAATATAAAACAAACAAACAAAAATAATGGATTTTAATTCTTTTATAGATGTATAGAAAGTCTTCTGGAAATATGACAAAATTTGCTGGGTCAAAAATACACCAACAGCACCTTTAACTAACATTTTTGGTGTTGTAGGAAGTTGTATTAGGGGCCGTTTACATGAGGACGCTTGCAGGTGAAAACGGCAAAATATTTCAAAAAAACACCCTACCGTTTATACGAGGACGGCGTTTTGGGGGCTTGAAAACGCAAAAAATTGAAACCGGCCTCCAGAGTGGAAAAGTAGAAAACGCTCCGCCGTTACGTTTCCGTCTAAACAGCAAAACGCAAAACTTTGCCGAGATCTGACCAAGTCGCGTACGCGATTACGTCACATACGTGCTTTGGTTTGCTGGCCGGTACAAGGACATAAACAAAGATCTGTGATTATTTCCATCCTTCGTACCTTCAAGCAACTCCGGCCGCTCTATGTACACCACAGGAGTCGTACCAACAAACGTACAGAATCTGTACAGATTCCGTTCATGGACATTTACCGCGGTGGAGATCCGAAAAGGGAGATAGTCCACATGCGCGTAGACATGGCAGAGTTTTATCACAGCGCCACCCAGCTGCCTGGCATGCATATCCAATCGAATTCCACACACTATAGAGTCACCGTATATACGCAGATTTCCTTCAAAACCGCTCGTCTAAACGTGAAATGACAAGACACCACTTTTGCGTTTTCTGTTAAGATGGTCCTCGTGTAAACGGCCCCTTAATCACATTTTCTTTGTTCCATGACCTCTTAACTTTGATTGACTACAGCTGCTGACTCCTCTGAGTCAATTTAAATTGGACCCATTTAATCCACTCAGCTACAAACACTGCAGTAGGAAAGTCTGAGGAGCTCAGCAAAGATCTGACAAAACCAATCCAGTATGATGCTCTGGGGCTGTTCTGCTGCTGGTGCTTTATGCAAAATAAAATGATTAATGAATGAAGTTCAAATGCAAGCTGCTTTTCAAATCTAACTCAACAATAAATCTGATTTTAAACACACCTACCAAACGCATCATATTTAAATTTCTTGACTGTGCAGTGTTTAGCATTTTATACATATATACCGTAAAAATATCACTTTTAATACAGTCGTCTGCATCAACCCATCATTTAACCAGTGTTGGGCAAGCTACTTGGAAACTATAATGAGCTAAGCTACCAGCTACTCTGTGTTAAATCAAGCTTTACTACACTGAAGCTATGACCCACAGAAATGTAGCAAGCTAAGCTACAGCAATATGACCAAAGTAGCTTAATACATTCAAGTTACTTTTTTTTTTCTTACCAAAAAATTTCAGGGACTAATGAAGTCAGTCAAACGGAGACAAGGAAATGCTGACTTGTTTATTATTAAACCATCATTTTTGTTCTCAGTGCTCCAAACTTAGTAAGTTGATACACTGAGGAATATGTGGAGCTATATTTAAAATGAATCAACCTTTTTACATTAGAAATCATTGTTTTGATTTTCTTTTTAGTTTGTATTGCAGACATAATGTATCTGATAATTAAGTTGCAGTAGCTTATATTAACACACCACTTACATTGGAGGGTATAATAGGTTACATTTGATATCATTTCCATATAAAGTAAGCAATATTATAGTAAGACAATGTTATACATAATTTGGGTATTCACGTTGGGTATTAAATCAAGTTTTATTTCTTAAGTCTAATATCTATGTAAAATCATTCAGTGCTTTCCCTAAGTGCTGTATCCACTACTACTTAACTCAATTTTGGTCTTGAGTGTAAGATTAAGATATTTAATCATTTATGCCATCACTTTTGTTTCCCTTTCTGTTATTTTTTTCAGCCATTTGCTCATTAGTGTTAACGGTAATACTGAAGAAGACAGATTTTGGTTTTACTGTTACCTCGTTTTCTCCCATACATCTTCCCTCCTATATGTATCAGTTTAATTATTTAATCCCCCAATTTATACATATTCACACACTGCCACCACAACCTTACGCTTAATTTAATTAATTTACTGCCACGCGAATTTTAGATGTTGAAAAGTAGCTCGTTTGTGTGTGCATCTTATACTGCGGTTGACATGTGGTGGTTAGCTAACTGCTGCTGGTTGTGCATATTCGGTAGTCACCTGTATATGGGTTCTCAGATTTGTATTTGACGTCTCTGAAGTTGACAGAAACTTCGCCTTGGGCTGGCACAGTAGGTATCTGAAAACAACTTTTCTCCGTTTTTTCACAAAAACTCATAACTATTTAGGTAAGGCCACGGTGACTCTGACTCCTTCGGTAGCTTCTCGTCTTCTCCCTCCTTCTCTGCCATCTCTCAGTGAACTGAAGCGAGCGTCTGTGTGTGTGTGGATCCAGTGAATCGCAGGAAGGGATTGTTGAATGACAACATCAACAGTTCCTCCGCTTCTATTGGTCGACACAGATATGTCGGCGTTTGGTGAGGATGTCACTGTCTGATATTTACAGTGGGTCTTATAGATAAAATTTCATTGCACATATCTACAAATGTTGCCGCCACTTTGTGACTGAAATGAACGACTACCTCCTGACAACTTGTCGTTGTAATTAATTTGCATTTTGCTGAATTGAAAGAGGGCTGCTCAGTGGTGTAGTGGTTAGCACTTCTGCCTTGCAGCAAGAAGATCCCTGGTTCGAATCCCAGGGTGGGCCTGGGATCTTTCTGCATGGAGTTTGCATGTTCTCCCTGTGCATGCGTGGGTTTCCTCCGGGCACTCCAGCTTCCTCCCACAGTCTAAAAACATGCTGAGGTTAATTGGTTACTCTAAATTGCCCATAGGTGTGAATGCGAGTGTGATTGTCTGTCTGTATACGTAGCCCTGCGACAGACTGGTGACCTGTCCAGGGTGTCCCCTGCCTTCGCCCGAGTCAGCTGGGATAGGCTCCAGCACCCCTTGCGACCCTAATGAGGATAAAGCGGTATATAGAGAATGGATGGATGGATGGATGAATTGAAAGACTCTATATGTCAGCTTCCTGTAAACTGCATTTCTCCTCAGCTGAGAGCCATCTGGTCAAGAGGTCGGTGTATTGTTCTGGTGGATGGTCTGCGTTCAACGGACGATGTTTTCGCTACATTCCAACACCAATGACTTGGGCTCAAGCTGAGGTAAATGCTCAGTTTATTGGGCTATTTTGCATATATTTACTGAGAGTCCTGCTATTGCTACATTTTACTCTTTCCCTGTAGAAAAACTGTCAGGCTCTTGGTGGAAACCTGGCATCAGTGCATGACTATAGGGAGCACCTCAAGCTTCAGAGGGTGATAAGAGACGCCACCTATTCGTACAGAAAAACCTGGATTGGAGGCTCAGATGCTCAGCAGGTACTCACTGTATCTTTACACAATGATTCTTAAACATTTCATAAAGATTTTGAATTCCTAATCTGTTGAATTCTGTCTTCCAGGAGAACGTTTTCTTCTGGAGTGATGGAACACCTTTCCGCTACACCAGCTGGTGTCCTGGAGAGCCGAACAACCATCTAGCCCCACAGCACTGCATCCAGATGAATTTTGGAAGTAAATCAAAGCACATTATTTCACCGCCACAGGCTTTATAATGTTGTGTACACAGTTTCAGATTTTGGTTTTACTATTTTCTGTTTTCACAGACACCAAGTGCTGGGACGACTTGCAGTGTTCGTGTCGTCGTCCGTCTGTCTGCGCCAAGAGAATCCGATGACTCCTGGACATGAAGTACCAATAAAAACACAAACGCTGACTGTGTTGACATGATCTTACTTCTTTGTGTAATCTGTATCATTTCGAAAGCAAAGGCTCTTTATATCTCTTTAAAGCTTTATATTTTGTCTACTGCTGTAATGCAACCGAAGGAACAGAGCGACAAGTTACACAAACAGAAAGTGGATCATCTCTGAGGCCTGGTGCCTTTAAAAACAGTGAATGTGGAGCGAAAAGAAAGCTTTTAGCACGACTCTCCTTTCTTGTCTGCAACATTAAAAATTTCAAGTATTAAATCAAACTTGTCACTGATTGTTCCCACCTACAAAGTTCTTTTAGTTCCCAGAATATTCTTCTTAAAGGTAAAGTACACACCCTGTCAAAAGTTTTAGGACACTGTCTCATTCAAATAAAGTAAAACCTGTCCTACAACTTTTGACAGGGGGTATATTTCATCATGTGGATGTGATCAGGGCAGGACTCTGATCATACATGTAAAGTTTCAGGCAGATTGGAGCATGTTCAGGGCATTTACACAGCATTTGAAATTTCATGGCGAAGGATCAAAATTCCAGAGGCCGCCACGGACACGCCCTTTGACTTTGGAAAAAGATTTTAATAACTTTGGATCATTAAGGCCTCCTGTATGTACTGGCCGAATATAAGGTGAATTGGAGTTTCCCCCGAGGGGGAGTTCGCTCTAGAAAAAAATGAAAAATGGGCAAAATCTGACATTCAATGTAAAATAGCTCACTTCCTGTTGGGTTTAGAATGTGGCTGTCACTGACTTTTTTGTTCAGCCTGATGTGCTGCATATGTGTACCAAATTTGGTAGATACACCCCCTGTCAAAAGTTGTAGGACAGGTTCTGCTTTATTTGAATGAGAAAGTGTCCTAAAACTTTTGACAGGGGGTGTACCTAAAGATATTTTAAAAATGTTTGGTGTTAACATAATTTACATTTTAACCTTTGCTTTCCGAGTGCAGAGACTATCTCTCCACTCCGCTTCATATTTAATTCGTACGGGGAATGACCCCCCCAATTGCCAGGGTATGTGGATATCTTTTTAAGACACACCGGTTGGCTGGCCACGCCTCACAGTTGACCTATACAGCATCTAAACTGGCGTAGTTTGATTGAAACATGCCTCAGAGCAGACAGAAAAGGACTGGAGAGTAAGTTCCCTCTCTTACAAAACAAAGGTTATCACGTAACTGTACATTTTCTATCATCTCAAGACTATCCCTAAACTATGTTACATTTTTCATATGTATGGGGTAACTCTTAAAGACACCCCGTGAGGAGATGTTGCTCTCCAAAACATTGATTTAAAACAAATGAACTACATGCAGATGTGTTTATTCACAAATCAACCAGGTGGAGGTTGGTTGTTGCACAATGCAAAGACCAAGCCTGAGGCAGAATGGCTGCTTGGGCCAGTCTGCAACATAAAAGACTGACCCAAAGAACCCAGTTAAAATCCAAGATGATGCAAATCTGTAAAGAGAGTGTCCACTCAGATCAAGAGGATCAGGGAAGATAATGAAGGTGGACAGAGGCCAGGCTAGAGTTTACATTTATTCTTTGTGGGGCATAAAACAGGCAGAGAACGGCCTCCAAAAGTGGCTCAGCATTATGGAAAACATCTCCCAGAAACAGTGACACAGTGAAAATAATGTAGCACAGTTAGGAAGATAGCTCTTAAGCAAACTTTTCTTCAACTTCCCTTTTTAATTCACTTATTTCTATTTGTAGGAAATACAACATAGCAATGGAACATCAAAGTGGCTGAGTAATTGAGCAAAACTTTACTTAGAATTCATATTTAGAACAATTAAAGAATCTGTTTTAAAGGATCCATTCTGTTTATTTGATAATCAACAACAGCAGCACTTTTATTGAAGTAGACAAAGAGCTGGAACTACTCAGAAATGACACTAAAGTTCCTCAGAAATGACCTGCAGCAATGAAATACCATCGAGATTGACTGGATAATATTAACAAATTTATCTGAGTCATGTTGAAAAAGTGAAGGAAGTAGAGGTACTGGGTCATACATTCATCTACACAAGTTTTTATATCTACCCGTATGATTGAACTGAAATTTATTTGTGTGCTTTATATCAAAAAGAGACAAAAGAAGCAGATATATGCTGGAACAGACACACATACATATCCCACAAAAAAGCTTTGCATGCTATTCTGTATAAAACAACAAGATAC
Organism: Acanthochromis polyacanthus; assembly: GCF_021347895.1. NCBI lineage: Eukaryota > Metazoa > Chordata > Actinopteri > Pomacentridae > Acanthochromis > Acanthochromis polyacanthus. The sequence continues at coordinate 12,554,865 of NC_067135.1, read as the reverse complement.
CACTTTGCTATAACATTAAAAAAGAAAAAGAAAAGAAGCCTGATAAGTGTTGGAGCACATTCGTTGTTCAGATGAGATCAGGATACATTTGTTTAGCTCAGTTGAAGTCCAGTATTTCTGGTGTGAATATGGCGAGGACTACCACAGTAAATGCATAGTAATGACAGTGGAGCACAGAGGTGGGAGTGGGATGATATGGGGCTCCATGAGTTTAAAAAATGTTCAGGAGATGACTTTATTAGATGCACCATGAATATCTGTGATTATTTCAAAATATGGGCTAACAAGGTAACTCCCAGTCTACAGAAATTTGGCAGAAGAGCAAAACTCCAGCATGAAAACCATTCCTAGCATGGGACCTCTTGGCTTTTAATTTCACATGAGAACAAATACACTACTTTTCAATTCAGACGTAATGCAGTTACTGGAAGGTGTTTCAGTTTAGAATCATTGTTAGGACCAGATATGAAATGTAAAATACAAAGCAAATTTGACTGAAATAATATTGATTTAGCATCAGGAAGCCTCTTGTCTGAGTGATACTTCAGATAAATGTCTCGGTCCTGGTATGTTTTAGGTATGATTTCTATTTTAAGTTGTTTCGGAGAAAAATGCAGATTTTCAGATCTAATAATGCTTTGCATTTGAGCTGAAATACAATATTGCAACATGTGAATTTGCAATATTGCAATTTGTGAATTTGCATCTCCTTTCCTCATTTTCAGATGAAATGATAAGTAAGGGTATTTATGGTCTGCCTCTTGTGTTGAAAGCTGAGGAGGAAGAGGAGAAGATCATCCTACAGCAGGTCTGCAACAAACTCCCATCGTCTTCTGTAGTTTTCATTTCATCAAATGTAAGTTTCACTAACATGTCTGCTTCTCTTGACTGAAGGCAACAATCGGCATCATCTCATCATGAAGACTCTGTCCGTGTGTTTGCTGCTTTGTGCAGTGATGACTCTGACCAGAGCTGCTGGTGAGTATTTGGTACAGCGTTAGTTCCATGAATGCATCCACAAGAGATGAACCCAGCCACTAACTGCTACGTAATGTTTTTGCAGCTGTTCAAGAAGCAGCAGCCAAAAACAATCAAGTCGGTAAGAAGTGAAGCATTTTGTAAAGATCTCATGTTTGCAGACAGATCAGATTCCTACACACTGTTGATCACTTGTACCTGCTTCATTAAGAAGTGAAACACTGTGTGAGAGTTTTAAAATTGCATCAAACTGGAGAGTCGACATTTTCCAACTATTTATTTGCTGGCAGCAAAAACCTCACAATATTAAGTTGCAATACTGTCTGTTCAGCTTTGTGTTTTCCAAAAATACATACAGAGTCTTAAACTGCATCCTTCAAACTGTGTTTCTCCTCAGCTAAGAGTCACCTGTTCAAGAGATCGGCAGCTTGTTCTGGTGGATGGTCCGAGTTCAACGGTCGCTGTTTCCGCTACGTTCCCAAAGCCATGAAATGGGCTACAGCCGAGGTAAACACTCAGTTCATTGGTGACTTTACATCCTTTAAAGTGTTTCCTGCTATTGTCTCATTTCGCTCTTTCCCTGTAGAAAAACTGTCAGGCTCTTGGTGGACACCTGGCATCGGTGCGTGACGCTACGGAGTACAGCGTCATTCAGAAGCTGATATTGACGGCCAGCTATGGGCACAATCCAACCTGGATTGGAGGCTCCGATGCTCAGCAGGTACTCAGTTTGTCTTTACGCATTGATATTTCATAAAGACTTTAAAGATTTCATAATTTGTTGAATTCTGTCTTCCAGGAGGGTACCTTTCTCTGGACTGATGGAACACCTTTCCACTACACCAGCTGGTGTCCTGGAGAGCCGAATAACAATATGTGGAATCAGCACTGCATCCAGATGAATTATGGAAGTAAATCAAATCACATTATTTCTCCTGGGTTCTGAAAGAATGACTGGTTTAAAAATAAATGGTAAATTACAATGAAAAAAGGTTTTGGGGTGGTATACAGTAGGGTTTAATATGGTTCGAACAGATCTAGTGATGTTTTGCAAAGGCTCTACAAAATTGTGTTTTGGTTTTTCTGTTTTCTGTTTTCACAGACAGCAAATGCTGGGACGACCAAAAGTGCTGGGTATATCTTCCGTCTGTCTGCGGCAAAAACATGTGATGACTCCTGGGCATGAAGTCGTGAGACAGAACACAAATGCTCACTTTGTGTTTAAAAGTTCTTACTTCTTTGTGTAATCAGTGTCATTTTGAAACCAAAGGCTCTTTACATCTCTTTTAAAGCTTTACATTTTAATAATCGCTGCAACGCAACCGAAGGAACAGACAAGTTACACAAACTGAAGTTGGATCATCTTTGGGGCCTGGTGCCTTTAATAATGTTGAATGTGGAATGAAAAGAAAGCTTTTAGCATGACTCTCCTTTCTTGTCATTTGCAACATTAAAAATTTCAAGCATTCAATCCAACTCGTCTCTTATTGTTTCCACCTAGAATGTTCTACAGAGTTTTACAAATGTGTTTAGTATGAGGTTTTCTTTCAAAGGATATTCTTAAGTGTAAGATTACTAAAGATCTTCAAAAAATGTTTGGTGCCAACATTGTTGGACTGTTGAAAATTCAGTCATCCCTCAACAATATCCCTAAAACATCCTTAGAACATTGCAGCTAGAATGTTCCACCTCTGTTAACCTTTCAGGTCAACATGTATCCCACTGACAGAGAGAAATGTCATGTATCGTTCAAAATTCTTCATATCAAATGTTTCCATTGACTTCAGTGGAAATTTCCCACTAAATGAGAACTCAAATATCAAAATCACTTTTAAATGTAAACTTGCTGTGTTTCATTTATGTAAAGTTATGATGGCAGAGGTTGTCAGGGCTGGGTTACAGTCTCTGGAAGGCAGAGTGAAAAGATGATCATCATTTATCAAGTCTCTTTCGGCAGGCTCTGATCAGGACTCATTCAGAGGCTGTACACATGACAACAGCAATAATAAAGACAACAACAAGAGCCAGATTTCAAAAACTATGCAGCTGCGTTGTCACATGGGTCGAGCTATTTCACATCACAGTATGAGACACACGATCAGCAAAACACAAAGGCTGCAGTTTAGGAAGGTTATATGAGGTGTGGCTGTTGAATAACGACACTAATACTGTAACTCTGTTGGTTCATTCAATAAACTAATCTTGCAGCATTTCAACTGTCACATCAGTGGTTTTACAAATCAAACACAAACATATTAAATTATATTTTCACCATATGGACACTTTAAACCCTTAAAATGCACTTCTGCGTTCTAATGATGCATCAGTTGTTACTGTAAACATTTTTTGGTGAAGACTGGAGGCTTTGCAGAAATTTCAGGAGTTGAATACTTGAATAGCACCTTTGGTATCTTTGATTGTTCACATGAAGAGTGTGTGTGATGGCAGAATCACTTAGTCATAAACTTTTTTTAATCGTTTGAAAAACACAAATTGCGCCTGCTGGCGTCAGTTCGGTGGATGGACTTGAACACTTTGACTTTGTGCTGTTACAGAGTGTGTGTTTTTTTTGGAACAGAGCAGGATTTTACCTTTATAAAAACGAGGCAGAGACGAGTGTGTTTCGATGCTGAAAGTGTTTAATTTAGCAAAAGACAAGAAAGGAGAGTCGTGCTGAAAGCTTTCTTTTCATTCCACATTCACTCTTATTAAAAGCCACCAGGCCTCAGAGATGATCCAGCTTTTGTTTGTGTGACTTGTCGCTCCTTCCTTCAGCTGCATTACGGATTAATCAAAAAGCTGTGAAATGATAGAAAGATCCTTCATGTTCTGAATGACACAAATGGCACAAAGACAGGGACTTCAGGAGTCATCAGATTCTATTGGCACAGACAGAAGGAAGACGAGCATTACATTGCAAGTCGTCCCAGCACTTGGTGTCTGTGAAGACAGAAAGCCGAAACCTGAAACTGTGGATGTTCTTATTAGAACTTGTAGTGATGAAATAATGGGATTTGATTTACCTTTAAAATTGGAGGTAAATGGTGCTGAATGGTTTGAAGGTTATTCGGCTCTCCAGGACACCAGTTGGTGTAGTGGAAAGGTGTTCCATCACTCCAGAGAAAGACGTTCTCCTGGAAGACAGAATTCAACAAATTATGAGCTTAAAATCTTTATGAAATATCTGATTATTTAGTTCTCTTTTTGTCTTTTGTGTCTTTTGGCCCCTTCACACCACAGACCTTGTAATTTTAAGTAGGCAACACTCCAAAGATTGATCCAAATGGTAGTTTAAGTTTACTGAAACATGTCACTGATCTAGGATGAAGAGGATGAAACTGTGTCTGCTGCCTTTACAGAGGGGGATCCAGAAAGGCATACAGAGGTATGTTACTGATGGTTCTCTTCCCATTCAGATTTTGGGTGGAATATAGAGTGTGACATTTAGCCTACACTGAAGTATTGCACATTCTCATCTTTTTTTTAACAGAGCATGGCTGGACAGCAGCAGGATGGTTCCTCAGCTTCCACTGCAGTGAGATGGATGTTCAGGAAACACCAGAGCTTCATTCTGTGGAATTCATGTGCAACTGTATAATTGAATGTCCTCTATGTATTCCCAGTTATCAGTAAAACGGATTTATAAACTGCATTTGCTGAGATAAATCCAAAACAACAGATTAGGAGGGCAGATCTGGAAATTGAAATACTGGAGCACAAGTTAGAGGTGGTGATGGTCACAGGTGAATTATGTTAACTACTGGAACATGAACTGAACTATCTCTTTTATTTGTAGGAAATAAAGAAGAGCAAATGAAATGTGTTTCATGTCTTTATTTGCTGTGGTGGTGATGATGGTGACTTAAACTCTAAAGTGATTATTGCATACGGTGTCTCTGACTGCTCTGCTGTCCTGGATAGCTGCAGGTGGATGAGGTCATCATCTGGGTCTTCAGTTTGTAGGGCAGGGTGTTGCTCTCCTCTAACAGTGGTAATATTATGAAGAACAACACATGCCACAGTAATATCACAGGCCCTCTCAGGGGTCACCCTGAGGAGACGTCGGCTCTGGAAACGGGCTTTCAGCAGGCCTATGGTCATCTCCACCCGGGCTCTGGTCCTGCAGTCAGTCCGGCTGAAGTTCTGTTGGGGGCCTGGTTCCGGGTCAGGGTATGAGGTCATCAGCCTGGGTTGGCATGGTAACCCCTGTCACCCAGCAGAAGGCCATCAAACTCTCCTGTAATGTATAGTGGATACATCAGAGCATATTAAAGGAGAGAGACAAGTGAATTCTATTGTGAAAATCTTTATGCTGCTGACCACGCTGCAGTCTGTTGCTCAGGTTAGACTCTCCATAAATCCTGGAGTCATGAACAGACCAACAGACCCAGACCACGTGGCCTCCACATTAGAAATGATGTATGCAGCATCACATCTGATCTGGACAGTGCAGAGAATGACAGATGTTGAACTATGATGCAGTCTTTAACATTTAGAAACAGTAGTCAGTCTACCTGTAGCCTCCCTGCACATTTATGCTGTGAATGGACTTCCTGTTCATGATGTGAGGGAGCTGTGATGGGGATGTGTGTGCATCTATGCAGCCAATCACACTGGGAAATCCTAAAAGAAATTAAAATGACTAACCCCAGTCTGAGGCTGCAGCACAATGTCATTAACAGAATATGATTTAAAATGAATTTAACAGATCTCTACATCATTCACCTGCAATCCTGTGGATCTCCTCTTGACGTTCTGACAGGTTTATGTCCACAATGATGAGTAAAAGTCGTTTCAGAGCCAGGACAACTTTTCTGACTGTGCTGCATACAGTTGTCTTACTGTAGTGCTCTGCATCTCTGACATCATATAAAAACTTTCATTTGCAAAGAACCGCAGCGCAACACACAATATCAGCTGGATGTGAGAGCATGACTACGGCTGGTAATGTAAATGTAAGGACGGATTAGGTTGTTTATGTAGATTATGGACTTAAAACGAAACGGTACCGCTCAAACCGATAATTGTCCGGAAATGCGAGAACATTTATGCGCGGTCTGATAACAATCTACCGACGAATATTTAATTATCTGTGCAGTAATGCTGGATCGTTAATAAAAGCTGTTCTACGCCAAAACTCGCTCGCTTACTGCATGGGCGTAACGGACGCGGGGTACGCGTGGGACATGTCCCCCGCACTTTCCACATCTGTCCCCTCTGTCCCCCGCACTTTTTTTCAGCCGTTACAACAGCTAAACCCGTTATGAGCATCCAGTAACGTGTTTTCCCGAGCCGTCTTTGAATGCACCATGAGCGCATGCTAACGCAGGTGTTCCACAGGAGACGTGCTGCTGTGCTGAGCAGTGCTGAACGTGCGTCTGGAGTAATGTTTAGCAAACCAGCCAGAGCCAGCAAGAAGCAAAAAACTTTACACAGTTCTTTCCAAACAAACCGTGTAAGTTGTGTGACCTTGTTGGATGCAAACAATGTTAGACTTGTTAGCTAAATGATGACAAGGTAAAACGTGGCAATATATCAATATGTTAAGCTAGTTAACAATAATTTAAATGTGGTTGCCTCTGTTACATTACATTTTGAGGTTAAATTCTACTGCAATTTTTACTCTTCCTAATGCTATTTCAGAATTTTTCTTACCACATTTTTTTTATGTTTATTGCCATAATAGAAAGAGCAGAGTCAGGGAGGAGATGGATCAGAGGCCAGCAGCAGGGACAAGGATGGTGGGTCTTTACAGGTAAGGAGAGATTATAACTTCCTGAGAATAAGATATCTATTGCAGGGAGAAACCAGGCAGTACTGATCATTTCATGTTCAGTGTTTGGCACCTTTGGCTACTCGTCCAGTAGATGTTCAAGGGACATTGTTGTCAACTCAACTAGAGTTTCGCCACTTAAACTTTAGATTTTATAGTTTAAAGTTTTATACTTGATAGTTTAAAGAACTAGCCTAGTTGGTCCCCTGGTATTGTACTGTGGCTGTTAGGGATTATGTGGTTCTTTAGCCACTAAGGATGGTGCAATTAAATGTAAGAGAATGATAAATCGCTCTGAAAAATTTGTCCCCCTCACTTCTGAGATGGTGGTTACGCCCATGGCTTACTGACTGAATGAATGAGGAAATGAAACAGCGTGTGTGGCTGAAAGAGGGCGGAGATGGAGAGAAACTCGAGGTTTTCTCAGATAAACCTGCTGCCGACCAGGTTAGAGTCATAGAGTCTGTTACTGCGGTAACTGACCGAGAGTTGAAGTTACCCCTCTTAACAGGCTAGAGTTACCCCGCATTCCCTGGTTAGAGTTACCTCGCTTTGTGAAACGGAAAACTCTGAGTTTCCCTCATTTCAGGGTTAAGAAACTCAGAGTTTTCAGTGAACCTGCTTCGTGAAACTGGCCCCTGGTCTTCTTCAGTATCTGCACTCGGAGGCAAGAAGAGAAGATAATCCTGCTGCAGGTTTGCTTTACTTTGTCCTCTCTCCACCTCATTTTAGTCTTTCTAATACTGATTATTTATCTGGAGTTGCTGTAACTTTAGAGGTGTGACTGATATGTCTATGTTTGTTAAAGGTAATCATCATATTTGTACCCTGTCCACCATGAAGATGCTGACTTTATCAGCACTTCTTTGTGCCGTCATGGCTCTGACCACTGCTGCTGGTGAGTATCAGTGTTTTTGTGCCTAGTGGCTGATTGTGTGTGAGGAAAAAACAAAGCTCAATTCTGTGTCTCAACACAGCAACACAATAAAACTAATCTGTATATCTGCCGTGTTTAACTGTTCAGCTCTTTCAGGAGTGACGGATGAAGGTGGTTCAGTGACAGCAAATGATGGAGGTAAATATGAAGCCTGCAGTGTTTCATCTGGAGTCTCATCATTGATCTTCTGTTGTTCTTAGGAGAACACCATGTTGCTGAGAGGTCCTTACATTGTTCCACAGGCTGGTATTGGTATGGAGGTTCCTGTTACATCTACATTCCCCAACCAAAGAGTTGGGCTGATGCAGAGGTAGAAGTTACATTTTTTTCTTGTTCTGAAAAAATGGTCGAAGACAGTTCTGCAAAGTTCTGATCATGTTTTCAGTGAGAAAATTTCTTTTAGTTCCCAGAATGTTCTAAAAATGTGCATTGATATCATTGCTATGGTCTGATGTTCTCTAATGGTCTCAAACGAAATATTTTGTTGAAAACGTTCTTAATTTGTTACCATGCAACATTGTGGGAATGTTTCATAGATTCTGTGAAGTGTTCCCTCAACAACATCCCGAAAACATACTCAAAACACCGTAGCCAGAATGTTCCACTTCTGTGATTATGTTACATTTTTACTGGAAAGTTTTATAGAGAATGTTACATCATCTGAAGTCTCAATAACATCCTGAAAACTTTTTTTGATGTTGCACTGAGAACATCTTCACATTGTCATCACTGTTCCATTATTCTATACCGTGTTCCTTCAACAACATCCCCAAAACATCTCAGCCAGAATGTTCCACTTCTGTTAATACATCATATTAGAGAAACATAATCAGTGTTTCTAACAACATGACTGAAACATTTTCTTATTAATTATTAAAATTTGTAGGTAATCTAATATTGTGGGAACGTTCTCTGCCGACTGGGAGATACTTTTCACTGCAGAACACTTCCAAATTTATTCTCTTTGTACTGACTTGCACATTTGGTTCATTTCTATTTTCTAACTTCGACATCTTTTTGTTAGTTTTTCTGCAAATCTCTACTCAAGTTTTGTGTGTGTACAATTTACAGTTTGTGTATTTATGTGATTTATACAGAAAATTGTGATGATTTTATTTATTTTTTACCTTTTTTATACCCTTTCCTTGTAGATGTAATTTCTTTTTTTTTTACAACTTAATTTTATTTTATTTTCTTTGAGTGCGTATAGTTTACAGCATGTTTAACAAAGGAAACCCTCAAGTCTGCTCATTCATATAATATATATAAATTGCCAGGCTTTTCAAGTCCACACAGTCCACAATGTTGAATATTGCATCCCCGTCTCCATAAAGATCATACACATCATCCATTTAAGTACAACACCCAATACACACACTCATAAAAATAATAAAACCGAGCAACAACAACAACAACCAGAACAAAAAACCACAAAATACCAAACAAACTCAAAAAAACAAAAATAAAAACAAATTAAAAAAAAAAACATCACATTTAAAGCAGTGCGACCTATACATTAATGTATTACCTAATGCCGAATATAATAATATTTTCCCCATTTTGGATTGTACTCTTCCCATCTGTTAGCCTAGCCGCGCTAGACAACCCACGGCAACGAATTTAATTCTCTGTCAGGGTGGGTCTAGTTACCCTCCATAAGCCTCGAGGCTGGATTCTCCTAAAACTGGCCGGACCAATCACCATGAAGTGTAGAGTCAGAAGGCGGGCGTAACGAAGTGACGACAGAGGCGTGACGATTCTGACAGAAACAACCAGCGCACAATAAACAGTTATCTTTCGACTCGGCTTTGGCCACAGCCCTTAAAGATTTGAAGCTAAAATTCAACTTGAAAGATAAACAAAGGACGGCACTTAAGTGTTTCATTGAGAAGAAAGACGTATTTGGACTTATGCCGACGGGATATGGCAAATCCTTAATATACCAGTTGGCTCCGCGGCTCCGCTGGTTGGGAAGCTAATGGGACTTAGCCACAATCCGCCGGTGCTCTCGGAACTACGTCAGCCTATTCGTTGCGTTGATTGGTTGTATACCTACCCAATTGCTGCAGAGGGATTTGATAGACAACCTTTTAGCCCGCCTCCCTCCCTGTCCAGCTTCCCCAGACCCTTGTGCCGTCAGAAACATGGGTATAGCATGGCTAGGCTACCCATCTGTTGTTCATCCTATAAAACAGCTGTTCATAGGATGCCACTTGTCCCAGCTCACAGAACCAATCTTTCAAGGGTGGAATTCTAGAGTTCTTCCATTCTCTCAGTAGAGTCTGTCTGCCTATGATTATTGCTGTTTGTATGAATGAGGCATTTTGACATCCATCTGCAACTGCTGGATCTCCGAGCACATATAATCTGGGAGAGAACTCAAAATTTCCCTAATACAGTTATGTATTTTACTCCAATACTCCAAAATTTTGGGACACTGCCACAGAGCATGAAGCAGGGTTCCATTGTCTTTTTGACATTTCCAACAATTTGGTGTGTTCTTTAGGCCTAGTTTATATAATTTTGTTGGTGTCCAGTAGTAACGATTAACAATTTTAAATTGTATTAATCTTATCCTTAAATCCCTTGATAGAATTTTAAAATTCTGGCATATTTTAAGCCATTCTGACTCACTGAATGACAGCCTCAGGTCGGTCTCCCAGATGCGTTTTAACACAAGTGGTAAATTGCAATTTTGCTGTGAAAGTTTTGAGTAATACTTAGACACGGCATGATTTGATTGTAATATTTTGAGGATATCTTTGAGCAAAGTAGATTTAAAGACTGTGCTTGAGAGAATAGAAACCTGAAAGTAATCTGTTCCATAAACAGTTTTTATTGTGTAGTATTTAGACTTGTACTTAGTGCAATTTACAGTTTGTGTATTTATGTGATTTATACAGAAAATTGTGAGGATTTCATTTTTTTTAAACCTTTTTTATACCCTTTCCTTGTAGATTTAATTTCTGTGCCACAATGTGAACATAATCTCCCTGTATCAGGACTTCACATCACTTTACATTTACAGAAGCTCCGGATAAAAAACCGTAGAGTTTGGAGAAACAGCAGGTATAGTTAGCCAGGAATTAATATTATCTAACGTTTTCACCAGACAAAGTTAACTTCACTTTATTCTGTAGAGATTATTCAATTTTTGCAGCCTTTCTACTATATTTCCCAGATCTATGGCAGTTAGAGTTTGACCTACAGCACCCCCTGGTGTGTTTCTTTCAGAAGATACTATTGTTTATTAGACTAAACTATGTGACATACAGGCTCATATGTGAAGATGTGCATGTTCTCATACGTGCAGAGTTACATCTCCAGACATGCAGGTTCCCAGATGTGCAGGTTTGTGTGTCTCAATGTTCAGATCCCCAGATGTACAGATTCATGTATCCAGATTTGACGATGACTCCGCCCAGTGTTGGACCTCTAGTGTTCTTTGGAGCTGGTCTGACAGTCGGTCTGCTCGGTGTGGCAGCTGGAATCGTCTTTATCAAAGGACAGAAGCACAGCTGATTGTCTAAGACTGTTGATGTTCGTGCAGATTTATGTGGACAAAATCCAGATGTTTTCCTTTGAATTTAAATGAATGTACTCATACTTTATCGTATGAATCAAACATCTTCACTGTTTTTTCAGTGTTTAGTTTAAACAATCAGCTCCACATGTTTAACCTGAGGATCAACTCTGACTGTTCTCTGCTGTTCAGCTGCAACAACAACCTCAACAGTCTGCCCCATCAAATCATCAAATGTTTCATTTCACTTCCATGTCCACAGTTTGTCCTTTCTGTTAAATGTGATCAGTTTCATTTTCTGTACAGTCTGGAAGGTTTCTGTTCCCTCTGAGCCACAAACACTCAGTTCTGTTATTCTGACTCATTTTGAGTCAGACTTCTTGTTTGACATGAGTGAAAATGGGCGCTATCCCCTCAGCTGTGACTGCTCAGGTTCAGGTCTGGATCTGGATCACAGTGGATCTAGTGAAGCTGGTTATCTGAGAGACAGCTATCTGCTGCTGTCACTGAATCATCATTGTATCACCAGCTTCATGTCACTGACAGCAGAAATGCATTAATGATAAAAACTGTTTTATTATTTCATTTTCTAAGTGTTATTCAGTGTAGCTGCTTTCAAATACAAATGATATTAAAGAATCTTTGAAATGTATGTAATGTAAGCTTCATTAAAATTGAACACAGTTGGAACCACAGGTCACTTTAAAACCAGAATGAACGATTGAACTCTTAAATCTGTTTTTAACTGTGTTCTGTGGTTGTCTGTTCTAATTGTTCTCTCAGCTTTATTGTAAATCAGGGCTTCATGATCGTTGCTGATTTGAATAAAAACTGAGTGACTGGTAAATATAACTTCAGAGACAAAGTATGACTTACTTAAATCAAAGAAAGCTGCACTATACTGAGTCCACTGCCTCCTGAGAGCTTTGAAAGGACAAAATGGTTTCTTCTCACTTCCAGTGACTTTGGTAAGAACAGATCTGTAAAAGAAAGCAGGTCCATGAAGTCCAGCACAGAGTAGAGCAGCAACTCCTCAGGAAGAGCTCTTCTGATAGAAGGGATCAGTTTATCTCTGGAGTGAAGATTTTCCATCAAGATAAAGGTTTTAGTTTGCAGCTGTGATCAGGAGGATGAGACAAAGAGCAGCCACATTAAAACACCAGAGCAGGAAAATGAAGCTCACTAATTTAGTGATAAAGAATGTTTAAATCAAGAATGGAGGTTTTAGACTGGTGTCCCCAAAACCCCATTAACAATCTGTAAACTGATGAAGAAACAAGGCTGTGTCAAAAAGACAACAAATTTAGCTGCATTGCACCAATTCTGTCAAGAAGAAAGACTTGTGGATGGAAACCAAAAGGTGAGTTGATGTGAAAATGGCCAAACAGTATTTAACCAGATATAAGCATTGCTGTATGTATATTTTGATCTGGCAGATTTTGTTGTATTTCCAGAAAACCTGGAATAAATTTATTAAGGAACTGAAATAAATGATTGTTTATATGACAAAGATTCATGTGTTTTCATGATTCCATCATAGAAAATTAAGAGTTGTAGGAGCCACTGGAAAATCCAGACTGACACGATATACATGATCTCTACAGGTGATCATGATGGCAAGAGTTCGCTAACTACCTCAACGTATAAAACTGTTTCTGACAGTGAAATCTTTGGTATAAATGAGGCGATGTGTTTGTAGTGGAACACATTCACTACAGTTCACTCTGGAAGGACAAGATTTACTGTGAAGAAACATGTTGCAGACAAACAACAGAATGGAACATGTTAAATTAGATTTACTGTAAGGTTCATTTGATTGTCTACAGTTACCATTATTGTCTTTAGTGACAGAAAAGCTTTGTCTGTAGAACTTCATCAAGTGAAGATATGACCACAGTTTAATGTGTCTTTTAACTATGTATTGTATTGAATGGACCAATGATCACGGTTGGTTTGGACATGTAATGGTATAAATGTAATAATGCTGCTGCAAATGTCAGATGGTAAAAAAGTAGGGAAAAGACCTGTAAACTCTGAGAGCAGCTGAAGAGGAGACTGGTGTCAGTTCTCTGCCTGGTAACAGCTGATGCTGCAGGTCACACGATCCTGTTCTGTTTTAAACAGCTGCTGACAGTCAAACAGAATCAGTGTTAGTTTACAGGATCATGGCTTCATCCTCTCTCAGCTTCTTGCTTCTCTTCATCACTGTCCACTTAGCAGGTAGGACCAATACTCTGATCTGTTTTCTTTATACTTCATCACTGTCCACACAGCAATCACTGATCAATTCTCACTGAGGTTTAATCTCTTTCTGTTTTGTCCCTCAGATGGATTTCTGTATTATCATACAGCACGCTGTGTGTTTAACTCCACTGAGCTGAAGGACATTGAGTATATCCGGTCTTTCTATTACAACAAACTGGAGTTGATAAGGTTCAGCAGCAGTTTGGGGAAGTTTGTTGGATACACTGAGTTTGGAGTGAAGACTGCAGAACAATGGAACAAAGATACTGCATTGCTGAGCGCAGAGAGAGCTCAGAAGGAGGTGTACTGTCTCCCAAACACTGAGATATGGTACACAAATGTTCTGTCTAAATCAGGTGAGTCAGTCTTTGTGACACTTTCATCACTTTCACCACAACACTGGTTAAAAACAGTTTATCATCTGCTGTTTTTCTAATTAATGGAGTTCAGCTTGACAAATCAAAGAATCAGTGTTTCTGCTGCAACTTTAAAACATCTGTCTGTGGTTATTGATCCGTTAGTCTCAGTAGAAAATATCAGTAATAAAAATACTGATTGTTACGATTTCTGGTGATTTTCTTTTATTATAGAGAAGTTAAAGTTTCCATCTGCTTCTCCAACCACTGATGATGCAGCAAGTAATAAAACCGCTTCTACTGTTACTAAATTCTTCTCAAGTTCCCTTCAATTCAAGTAAACAAAGAACTTTGGCACAGATTTAGATTTTCCTGGTTAATAAATGTGAATTTCACTGCCTGCAGGTCATCTGAAAACTCTCAGTATTGTTCACTGTTGATAACAGTTCAGTCAGGCACTGAGAAACACTATTTTATTTATTTATTTATTTATGTATTTTTGAGAACTGGTTCAAACACAACATTTTGGAAAATTTTCAATAAGATGTATGTGATTTGGGTGGAAAAAAATCCCAATTTTAAGCTCAGATTTTGTGAATTTTCTTGCTGGAATCTCTCATAACAGATGGTACATTCAAAGACCATCTGAAAGTAGAAAGTTTAATGTTTCTTTCTGTTTGTTCAGTTCTGGCTGATAAATTGAGTCCTTTTGGTGATTTTTTTTTTTTAAAGAAAAGATGCCTTTCATAAGGTTTTGACTTCAGAGGATTGATGTTGAAGCTGAACTTCCAGAAACTGAAGCTGTTTTACTGAAGTAACTGGATAAACTGGAGATGGGTATCAGGAAACACACTGAAACAGCTCAGAGCCACCACATTCTGCTACTGTGACTACCAGCATTAACAATAATCTGTGTGTTCCAGTTGAGCCCTACGTGGTCCTGCACTCCACGGCGCCTCCTCCTAAACAACATCCAGCCGTGTTGGTCTGCAGTGTCTACGACTTCTACCCCAAAGTAATCAAAGTGAGCTGGTTCAGAGACGAACAGGAGGTCACCTCAGGAGTCTCCTCTACTGGTGTGATGGAGGACGGTGACTGGTACTACCAGATCCACTCTCGCCTGGAGTACACACCCAGGTAAGGCCAGGTCCAGGTCTAGGTCCAGATCCAGGTCCAGGTCCAGGTCCAGTTTGATGAATCAGGAATGTTGGTTTGTTTTGCTGCAGGAAGGGAGAGAAGATCGCTTGTGTGGTGGAACATGCCAGCCTGAAAGGACCTCTGAGGACCTACTGGAGTAAATACCTGTCTGTCTGTCTGTCTGTCTGTCACCCACCTGTCTTTCTGTCTGTCACCCACCTGTCTTTCTCTCACCTGTCTGTCTCTCACCTGTCTGTCTGTCTGTCCTCAGATCCGTCCATGCCTAAGTCAGATAAAGAAAAGATTGCCATCGGAGCCTCAGCACTGATTCTGGGTCTGGTCTTTGGTCTGGCTGGATTCATCTACTACAGGAACCACACCCCAGGTAAACCAGTTTACACCCATCTAACGTCTGTTCACACCAGTTCAAGTCCATTTTATACCATATTACACCAGTCTAACACCAGGTTACCATGGTCTAAGAGCAGCTCATATCAGTTCACAGCAGTTTATACCAGATTATACCAACAATCACAGTGTCTACCTGTCTGTCTCTCACCTGTCTGTCTCTCTGTCCTCAGATCTGTTTTTGCTTGATTCAGAGAAAACCAAGATTGCCATTAAAGAGTCAGGACTGACTCTGGATCAGGTCTTATCTCTGGCGAAATTCATCTACTCCAAGAAGAAGGCCCAAGGTCAGACAAGTTTACTCCAGTCAAAACCAGTTTACGTCAGTCTAATACCAATTCATACCAGTACACACAGTCTAAACCAATTCACACCAGTTCAGTACCAGTTTATACCAGATCAGCACCAATATATACCACTTTACATCAGTTTACATGACTCTTTTTTGCAAATTTTTGTTCAAAAACCTAATTATACTGACCACGATTTAATGTTAAAATGCAAGAAAAGGAAATAACTCACAAGGGAGAGAAACACCAGTCTAACACCAGTTTAGCACCAGTCTACACAAGTTTAAATCCAGTTTAGGCCAGTTTATGTCAGTGTTTACCAGAGCCTCAGACTAGTTTGTTCCCCTTAAATCTGCTATTTTACTGAAATAATAAACTCATTGATGTCTGATAATGTTTGATCCACACCAGTTCAGATGAGATCAGACCAGTTTACTTCAGTTCCGACCATTACAGATGTTAAAACCAGTGTTACCAGTGTTTGTTGTTGACCCTGTCCTTGTCTCTTCTCTGTTTCCCAGGACGCATTCTGTGTCCTTCCTGAGGAAAGGTTCTGGTCCTGATCTTGTTCCTGATTCTAGTCCTGGTCCTGATTCTGTCTGTCAGATGACAGAAAATACCGTTGCTGCTTAAACCTGCTTTCAAATGATCGTTTCTGGACTGGACTCTCTAAACCTGGTCCAGGACTGAAGTCTGAAGCTCAGCTGGCCTGGACCTGGTCCAGAACCACCACAGTGTGAATCCAGTCCTGCTGGTTGATGCAGGTGTTTCAGTGGAGTAGTCTGGTCCAGTCCTGGATCAGGTTTAATGTGGACTCTGATGTAACAGCTGGACCTGGTCTCTGCTGCTTCACTGTGTTGAATGAATCATTTTCAGCCTTTTCTGTCTGCAGAACAACAGCTTTGAAATCACTTGTTAGCAAATGTTTGACTGAATGTAGCTGCAGCTCCACTGATTGACATTTATCCTTTTAACTGTATAATTTTTATAAACTTTGACACAATCTGACCTGAATGTGTCATTCCTCCTGGTTATTTATGTGTTCAGATTACTGTCATCTACACCTATCACCAGTTTATACCATTTTACACCAGTTTAAATAGTTTGCAACCACTTTACAATCATTTAAACCAGTTTTTACCAGTTTACACTTGTGTATAGCATTTCAAAGACTAGTTGACATCAGTTTAAACTATTTCATACAAGTTTAAAACTTAGAAGCATGACAGGTAACAGACGATTTCACACCAGTCGAAACCAGTTAATGTTAGTTTACTCCAATTCAAACCTATTTACAGAGTAGTTTACATTAGTCTGCAACAGTCTATACAAGTTTACACTAGTTCGAACCAGTGGGAAATAGTTTTCAGAGAACTTTACACCAGTTCATACCAGCTCACGTTGGATTAACACAGTTTATAGACCGATTTACACCAAATTAAAACAGTTTACAGACAAGTTTAAACTAGTTTCCAGCTTTAACAGACCAGTGTACAACACTTTTAATCAGTTTATACCACTTAACACCTGTTTACAGAGTAGTTGAGACTAATTTAAAGCGATTTTAACCAGCATATTTTCCCTAAAATTTTTAGCTTGAGACATTTTTAAGAGAAAAAATCGAAATGAAACATCTTTAACTTGAATTTGATTTCTGACATGAAGCTCCACACTGAAATCTACTAACTCGGTAACAGTTAGTAGTGGGTGTGCTGTTATTTTGTGAGAATATACCTCATAAGGTCATGTTTTAACCACAGTGTTTGATGACGTGAAAACACAGCCAGTCATTTCAGGTGTCATGCTGCCATCTACAGGCTGAACTCTGCACCTGCACAGAGACAGTAACTCCTGCAGCAGCTGATGTTAATTCAAGAAAACACACACAGATCATCTGCTGTATGCAAATCGACTATTTTCAAAATGTGAGAATAGGTAAAACTAGTTATTTATTAATCCAGATTGGACATCAACAAGATTTCAGCTACAACGCCACCACACAAACAGCACAGCAACAGTAATGAAGACCAACATCCACATCAGAAGGTTTTTAACTTGAGGGGAGATCATGATGAAATCATCTGAAATCAAGAAACACAAAACAGTGAGTTATCTGGAAACATTAAAGGAAGTGAGTCACAGTAGAGGGTTTTTATTAACATATCTACCTGCTACTCTGATCTGTGCCTCTCTGCTCTGGTTGATGTTGCTCTGCTGGATTCTGCAGGTCAACTTGTTGCTGTGTCTCTCCTCCACAGTCACTCTGCTGCTGACAGTATAGAGGTCATCAGGACCTCTGACTGTCTCTGTAGGTCCAGCAGAGAGGAGGTTTCCCTCACCGTCCAGCCACAACACCTCAGGCTCTGGATACCAGCCTGCAGATTCACACTGTAGCACCATCTTTCCTCTGTTACTCGAAGTAACCTCTATGACTGGTGTGGAGACTGAACCTGAGAATGAAAGAGAAGATATTTCAGTTTCTGGGTTTGGAGCAAACCTTGCATCAAACATGATATCTTTGGTTTTCTGACTCACCAACAATGAGCTGGATGGAAGCTTCTTTCTGTATGGAGGGAATGGAACACCAGAATTGGCCTTCATCAGAAATTTTAGCTTTGAAGATGCTCATGGAGACATTTCCATGTACCAGCTCATCCACGAAAACTCTTGTGCGATAAGAATAAGTTGGATTTTGACTCTCATACAGCAGTCGTCCATCTTGGTGAACATGGATGTACTTTGGGTCCAAACTGGGTCTGGTCCACATCACCGTCATGGAATCAGCACTGATGGCAGGATCAAGACGACATGGTAGAATGACATCATCACCAACGAGGGCGAGGATTGGTTGATCTGAGCAAATGAGTTTCACCTGCATATCAGGGAAAACTGAAAAAAGAAGAAGTAAACAAACAAATACAGTGACATAGTCAATAAAATCATAATCCAGAAGGTGTCACAGCGTCCTGGTACCATTCAGGACAGTGAATGTCTATCAGGGCTAAATAAGCTAATTCATCTTTTCTTCGGTTACAGCTAGCTATTTTGCATGAACGTACACATATTCAAATGTTTTGGGCCTATAACCACTGTCACGTGTTTTCCTTAATCACAGAAATGTTGCATTTAGGAATGCAAGCAGTAACAGTCATGAGTCAGGCTTCCATGTGATGTTGTACGATCAATATTAAGACCTATGTTAGGTCCTTTTTTGTGACCAGTGCTGGATGTACTTTTGCAGTTTTTTCCTTGGACCTCAAAGTGGAGCATACCGTAAATGGAGGATAATTGCTGATAATGAAACATAGGTCTGCAGCTACCACCAAAAGACCAAACAGCATCTTCAGAGGGAAGTCTCCAAGACCGAAGATGTTGCATCAACACAGGAGCAAGAGAATGCCTATCATTTTTTCAACATTCACAGGGTTGTATACCATGGATTTGTCCCCCAAGGTTGGACTGGTACCACTGAGTTTAACTGTAACATCCTGAGGGTTTGCTGGTGCAAACTATGTCATGACAAGTTCTTCAGCCTCACCAACACAATCATTGGTCTCCATCTGATCCTCTGGCTAGATTTGGCTCCCTGCATCTTCTTCCCTAAATGGAAATTCAAGTCGAAGAACATTTTGACACAGTAACCCAGTGCAAGTCGCTCTGCAATCTTGCAGAATGTGCCAAGATAGCAGGAGCACTTGGAGCTGTGTGTCGCTGCACAAGGTGACTGGTTTGAAGAGAATTTTGGCCAAAATCAAATCAGGAATCACTTTGTTGACCACACTTTGTATCACTTTGTACAAAATCATCACTGGAAAAACCTTGTCTTCTTCTGTCAGCGTTTACGTCATTTCTAGATTCTGGAAAGGATTCAGAAACATTTGAAAACAAAGTTCTGACATAAACAGAAAAGGAAAAATTCTACTCTGCTTCTCAGTCATCAATGGCCATGGTACCTCTTGTGTAGAAAGATCAGGTTTTCTTGTTGGACAAAATCAAATGTCAGTCCTTGTTCACCTGCTAGCAACGTTGCTTTGCCTCCTCCAGTTTCTAGAGGATCCGTTCTTACTAAGTAGCGTTGTGAAAGAAGGAAAGATGGTATCAAGTGAAAAAGCTACAAGTCAGATTGTTATTCTGAGCAAAGAGGGGATTTCATAGGATCCCATTATGACTGAACTGAAGGTTTCTGGGGGGGCAGTGCATGAAGCTCTAAAGCACTTGATGGAAACTGAAATAGTTATGTCCAAACCACACAGTGAGCACACCATCAGAGGCTTTGTTCAGTGAGAGACAGAATTTACTACTGACTCCACAGTGACTTTCACAGTAGATGATGGAAAAAAAAATAGCCATATTTACTGAGGAAACCCAGCTTAAATGCTCAGATGTTCCACTGTCTTACTTCACAGTGCAGTTCAATCGTATACAGACAAACAGGTAATTATGTGTTTTATATGCAGATTACCTCCAAAGGACTGAAGCAGAAAACTGTAGATAACAGCATAATGCCACAGAATCGCACTGATGGAGAGAAAATCACTGGACGCCGTCATCGAATTCATCATCCTGGATTCCTGACAACTCGAAAAGAAATGGAAGTGCATGTTTATTTGACTTGTATTGATTTTAAAAAGTAAATGAACAAATTAACAATACGCCTCTGAGTGTGGCTCAGGACATAAAATAATTGATGTTTCACAGATTCACTGTGAAATTACAAAAGAGAATACCCTGATTTGCATCCAAATTTCTGGATTTTATCAGTTTAAAGGTTTGAATTGTTTGAATGTGTCACTTTGGGTTGTGGGTTTACAAATCAGTCACTCAGTTTTGTAATTAAGAAAGTAATCAGATGATTAGTTGTAAATTAATATAAAAAACAGCTAAAAATTTAAAATCCATCCAACTACAACAATATTTTGCTGTTTATGCATGAACGCATGAGCAATAAAGTATGACCACATGACGACACACGGCGACAATTCCCTTAAGCAACATTTACGATGCAGCATTTTTACCTGTAATGTATGGAGTCACAGGAGTGCCAAATGAAAATATAAATAAATAAATGTGGAAATATAAAGAGAAAAAAAGGAAATATAAAGATAAATAAATAAATAAATAAATAAATAAATGTGGAAATATAAAGAGAAATAAATAAATAAATAAAAGGGAAAAACAGAAAAGGTAAAAGCAAAGACAAAATTTTCCTTTTTATTTATTTATCTATTTATTTCTCTTTATATTTCCACATTTATTTATTTATTTTTCTTTATATTTCCACATTTATTTATTTCTCTTTATATTTCCACATTTATATATTTATTTATTTATATTTTGATTTGGCACTCCTATGACTCCACAGTAATGGAGTATTTTGACTTCTGAAGTAAATATCATGAATATTTCTTACACTTTTGTCTCCTTTCATAGCACTGTTAATCCTTCATTAACGACAAAATTTCTTCATTCATAGCAAAAACAAAGGGGATTAGTAAATACAATTCAGTTTCACACCAGATGCAATGTAGATTTGGCGGCCACAGATGTTGTATAAGAACCATAAAATATACACAAACAGCATACAGTAACGTAGCACATTAGTACTACCGGTTAAACCAGGTGGTAAAGATGCAGTTTAGATGCTTACCTGCTCGTCCACCACTGCCTGTTGTCAACAACGATATAACAAAACAAAGTGTCAATAACAAAAATCCCTTCGTGACATTTCACAGCATTCCTTAGTGTCTCTTTGCTGGCAAATCGTCTTGCTGTTTATCAGCTCATACACCAGAAACAATGCAGAAACCACAAAGCACAAACAAAGCGGAAGTGAATGTAGCACATTTTTCTCTTTATGCACCACAAAGAAAATACTCACGGAGCACAGACGTGTTGCTAGATAGTCTAATCCAGATAGAACAATGTTTTTAGAACCATTTGAATAGTCAAACTCTGTTTTGCTTGGATTAAAATATCCAGCAATACTTTTGTTTTTCTCGTTCTACTTGTCATACCTGTCAATTAGTGATGAAAGTGAACCTTCATGTTTGTGGTCAAGTATTTCATCTGAAAAAAATCTACGTTTTGTTTTGTGTTACCGTGATATGCAGTTACATACTATTTAGAAATAAGTCCCCAAGTGTGATCATCCTGACAGGGCCTCAGAGGGTTTCAAAGGCCATTTACAAAGTGAAGAAACTCCGACTGGACAAATAAATTCTACGTTAAAGTGGGAAAACTCAGGACATAAGACGCCGGCCTTTAATGAAGATGCACGTTCCACATATCCTTCTGCTTTATAGAGCAGATTTACTTCTAATATTAACATAACAAGGAAAAATGTAAGATCACATTGGTATTTTTTTTTTTAAATAAATCAGTATATAAGGTATGGATTGGGGGCTGTCCTTTATGATTCTGGTACAAAAAGCTGAAGAAACACTTTGGGGGAACATCAATATCAACAAAAAAACAACCCAAAGAAAATCACCTTGTTGTGTTTATAACAGACATAGTGGAAGTTGGCTCAAGGAGAAGAACGACGTAGAGCAGGAACAAGTTAGCAACAATAGCTTTCTTTATTGACACATGTGGTCTCATGTGGTCTCATATAGCTTCTAGTTTTATTGTCAGGCTACATTGCTGACCACAGAGCCCTGTAGGGTACCTTAATGCCCTTTTGTGGTGGTTATGAGTAACAACATTAAACCTTAAACCCAAATTGGCATTTAACAATACGTCCTTTGTTTTGTACTTTTCAGTTCTGTGCTTACAATATACTTACAATTACATTTTATGCAGAATTAATGTATGTACCACTGCTTTAATATATGTTTCTTACCATTTATACCAAAAAAATGGTTCTATAAAGGAACGTAATCAAAAATTTACAAGTATATGAAACATCTGCACAATATTCCATTGTGTCACAATGTTAAGTTATGAATTATAATGCATACCCTACCTAGAAAAACTGTGAAGCTCCGTCTGCTACATCCTGCGGCTTGCTGGTGTTGTGTTATTATCATGAGACTTTGAACAGCGTGATCAGTGCATCATCAAGTCACATAGGTTGTGGTTTAGATCAGCACATGACAAACTCTTAGTGGTTTTAGTTTCTTTTTAAGAGATTCTGGTTCAGTCTCAATCAAAGTTGATGAATAAAACAGTGCCAGAATTTGTCACTGTTTGCCAACCCGGTCTCACAAGGATTCGTGAAACTATCACGTAAATTAATCTATGGTTACGTGCGCACCAACACGATTTCTCATATTTTACGTGTTGCTCACAACGAAATTCAAACCAATGTATTTCAAGCGGAGGACTTTTCATGCCACTCAGAATGTATTTTAAACGAATATTTTTAATGTAAACGCGTTGCGAATCAAAGCGGAGGACTTTTCATACCACTCAGAACGTATTTCAAACGAATATTTTCAATGTAAAAGCGTTGCGAATCCAACGCTATATTTTGCATTACATCGTCCCATACATATAATGTGATGCCTTTATTTTTGCTGCAGGATTTGGGTATTTGAGATTAAAAAACGTTAGTGTTTGTTTGTTTGCAAACGGGTTTGATTTTGTTTTCATATCTGAGTCTTAATCACACCTGAATAGAACGTTTAATTAATCAAATATTCCTCGTGTGTCATGTTTCTCCTCGGTCTGATTTAAGCGAGTTACGTAGGGCATTTTGAATCGGTATATTATATTTTTAATGTAAAAGCATTGCGAATCCAACGCTATATTTTGCATTCGCAGGGGCCGGCAATTAGATGTGGCTTCGGGCCAAAATTTGTGTAAACATTATTCGGCGGTTTGACCGACGGGCCGGTGCGATGGTATTTATTAAATAATTTTGATGAGTGGGTATCCGATGCCTGTATAGCTCAGCACGTTAAGTAGGTGACTCATGTACAAGAGCTGGTCTCGGACGCGGGTTCGATTCTGGTTTGCTTGATTATAATAGTTTGGAAGTTTTTCATACACAAATGCAGATTTCTAAACGGACTGCTG
The DNA here is from genome assembly GCF_021347895.1 of Acanthochromis polyacanthus. Taxonomy (NCBI): domain Eukaryota; kingdom Metazoa; phylum Chordata; class Actinopteri; family Pomacentridae; genus Acanthochromis; species Acanthochromis polyacanthus. The sequence continues at coordinate 12,531,200 of NC_067135.1, read as the reverse complement.
TAAAACTTTTTAACATGATTGAAGATATCAAACTCATGGACAACTCCTAACCCATTGGACATTCATGCGGACAGACTCCTGTTTCAATTTAAAAAAAACAAAACAAAACAAAACGTGCAGCACTTCGGCACCTTTCTTCTTCGGTGGTGTCTGTGTAAAACAATGTCCAACATGCAAACAGCACACCTAGCGCCATGAAGCACAAAATGCAGGTGTAAATCAATGGGGTGCTGAACATAGTAATATTCATAGCGGAAATAATAGATAATAATAATAATGATAGGTAATAGAATATTCTGAAATTAAGCTCGACTGTAGACAGGTATTTTGCAAACACTGTGAACACACACACTAATATATGTTAGAGAAGCAGATAATGGCAGTAAAGTCAATTATTTTAATAATTTGAAGAGACAATATATGATTACGCTATATATACATATATAAACAAAATACTGACTAATGAACACATATTTCTATATAAAACTATATATATATATATATATATATATATATATATATATATATATATATATATATAAAATATCATTTTCTGACATATCTTTTTTAATATATATGTATGAATTATATTGATAATCTATATGTGATTTATATAATAATTTTCTCTGATATATAACTTCTGTCTATTGTTTTATATAAAAATATGTGTTCATTAGTCAGTATTTTGTTTATATATGTGTATATATGGCGTAATCATATATTGTCTCTTCAAATTATTAAAATAATTGACTTTGCTGCCATTATCCGCTTCTCTAACATATATTAGTGTGTGTGTGTTTACAGTGTTTGCAAAATACCTGTCTACAGTCGAGCTTAATATCAGAATATTCTATTACTGTTAATCCCACTATGAATATTAAAATACGCCGAACCATTTGTCCTGTATCATAGCTACATGTATGACGTTTGCAGCAAAAAAATTAAAAAACGCGTGAAAATCAGTTTAATATTCAGAGTTAAGATGGATTAAATGCGCTGTCAAACAGCGCTGAGTGGAGCGGATGACCGGACCAAGATGGCGGCCCCACCGCTCGTCAGCCCCAATAGGCAGTAGCGCTCGATGCGGCGTCTACTTTTTATTATGTCTATGGTGCTGAATGCTCTGGGAGCAAGTCTGCAGTGAAAACACTTTTGAAGGGGTCAAGGGTCACTAAATCAAGGTTCAAAGGTTCAAGGGTTCACTTTATTGTCGTATCATTCCACATTTGCACATGAAACAATATGAAATTTGACCCTGGTCCCAGTTTCAGCCATCAAAAAAATATAAAAACACTCTCATAAAGACAATATAAGTATAAAGAGACACACTAATATATACAAATCTGCAACATAGATATATGTGCAGTGAACCAACAGTTTGTGCAATATTTAGTAGGTAAATGAATAAAGAGCCTAGTCCAGTAGTGCAGTGTGTGTATGAATGTGTGTATGCTTGTGTGTGTATGTGGGGATGCGTGCATGCATGTGTATTTGCGGGGGAGAGGTGGTGATGATATGAAAACAGAGTCTACACAGACCTGTTCAGTAGCCCGACAGCTTCGCGGAAGAAGACTTCAAATGAAGGAGACATTTTGTGCAACAAGTATCATAAAAGTCATTCCCAGTGGAATTCAAGTCTGATATTGTGTGGGACTATTCAGAGCAGTCACATGAAGCACTGTATCTGTTTTCAAGGGTCTAGCCCCACGGGAACCCGCGTTTTTCAGCAGTGAGGCCTGCTAGCAGTGATGCAGCCTGAGGCCTTCAGACATGTAAAAAAAAATTCCTGCTCGGTCATTTTTGGGTCTAGTGACACCAAATTGTACACGCTCCTAGTAGACCACCTCCTGACCTTGCATATTTTTTTTCAGAGAGTTTACTCAAAAGGGGCTCGATCATGGCCCTGTTTCTTACTCTACGGTTAACCCTTTAATGTCCAAATGCTTCAAAACGGGCTAAAAAGGTCAAAATCTCGCACAATCCTAAACCAATTTGGACCAAACTGCACAGGTTCTATATACAGAGGGTAATGTGAACGCTCATGCACGTTTCAGACCTCCAGGGGCCCTGAAAAAGGAATGAGGGCCAAAAAAAAACACGTTTTTTCATACATGTCCCTCTTTTGCTCTCATTTCTCTTCTGTAACACTCAGAGAGCTGAAACCTGGGATCTGGTACCTCTGAAACATCTAAAATCTAAATCCACTAGAACTGTTTTGCTAGCCCCTCCCAAACCGGAAGTAGCTCCAGGAACGACCTAGAGACTTGTGCTTCAAATCAATTGTTTACCAAGGTCACCTGAATCACCCCTAAAAGTTTCAGCTCATTTGATGCAAAAATTACCGATTTGTGGGGCTTCATAGTCCAAAAATGTCAAACTTTGACCCTGCGCCAGGGGTCACAGGAAGGTCACAGAGACACCAAACCAGCACAGTTCAGCTCCAAATATAGCCTAGTATAACATACTAAAAGATCAGCCCCAGGGTCCCAGTAGAAAAATCTGACCAAGTGTTCATGTTTGAAAATCAGGTCTTGTCAGACTTTTAAACCCTGAGAGCCTTCTTGCCAGTGGAATTAGACCCTCACCCTCATTTTTTACCCAAACGGGACGAAATCTTAACCACAAGTACTAGGGCCCTCGGTGAGTCGGTATGTACAATTTCAGCCTCCTAGGTCAACAGGGGGCCAGATGGTACCATGTTGAAGTTTGGAGAATGGAGAACACACCTACTCAGTCAAATATTAGGTACCATCTGGCCCCCTGTTGACCTAGGAGGCTGAAATTGTACATACCGACTCACCGAGGGCCCTAGTACTTGTGGTTAAGATTTCGTCCCGTTTGGGTAAAAAATAAAAAGCGTCATCAAACAGACTGGACCGGAGAGCAACTAGGGGCAGGATTGGCTGAGGACTCTCTTATCCCGCCCACATTTTTACCACAGAGGCTTCTGTTGCTGTCTATCAAGTATAGCCACGCCCCCTGGCTCCGCTAACTTTAAAATTTATTTAAAATTCAGTATTGATTTATTTTAAGATCGGCCACCTGATCTCTCATTTTGACCATGAAAACTAACGGGAAAAAATTCCTGAGCTGTAGAACATCAGTCTATCAAATTTTATTTTTAGACTAGGTATGTAAGGGTGTGAAGGGAAGTAAAGCGAGGGCGGCACTTGAAGCCAACCCCAGTTCAAAAGTTGAACGCGTCAGTCTGCCTCAAACTGCCGTGCTGCTTGGTTTTAAAATCGCTGAGAGGAGAATATTTACAGAAACCTTTTGCCTGTTTCATTTATAGCAGGAAAAAAATCAACTGCTGTCCTTTGGTGATGTATTGTTGCCTTTTCCTGCTTGGTACTCTGCTGTTTTATACAGGTATGTACAAAGACGTCTTTGATTTTTGGTACTTTAGAAGCATTTTTTTTTTGCAGAGATTCATCTGTAAGAGGTTTGAAATGTGCTACAAATCAACATATTATTAAAAATGTGGATATAAACGGATCTGAATGAGTAGTGGAGCGGCTGCATGTGATTGGAAATCGAGGGTAAAGTGCACTGAAACTGTTACTTCCTGAATTAAAGAGCGCAGAAAACAGGTCACACAGGACCGACTCAGACGCCTGACTGCTGTGATAAGAGCAAATGAAACGTGATTACATGGATAACAAAAAAGCTGCACATTTTCCACAAATGTTTTAAACGCATTTTGTGTTTCACAGAAATGAACTAATGTACTCAGCAAAGCGTTAATCATGACTCAGTTTTAAGAAACTGCTCGCTGACGGTCAGCACATGATGGTTTTACAGCTCAGCTAATGATTTTCTGCTGCAGGATTTTCAAGTCCATGAACTTTAGCAAAACAAGGTGTTCTGTATTAGTTAAAACTGAGATTGCATGAGCATGTATAAACTGCTGCAGCTGCCACCACTACTGTTTAATCAACAGGGAATTTTACAAAGCAGATTCAGATCTGATAAGACCTTTTTAACAAAATTCTGTGTTATCTGAATATATTTCTAAAGCTTGGAATAGCAATATAAAGTGCATTTTATTTATTTACTATGGTAGTTCATCAGAGGCAACCATAGTCTTTGAAAACATGAGATGGAAAATTTCGAGCACTTTCTTGGATGTCAGCCACTTTCTTGCTCTTTTGGTTCCAGTTCAACCACATTCCTTTCTGATATTAAATTACTGGCTTGTTTCCACAGAAAAAAGGGTGTTCTCATGAGTATCGGTGTCTCTATTTAAATGATCGGCTCCTGTTTGACAGTTTGATCCGAGAGGTGTCTGAGTCACTGCAGCCTCTGTCTATACAGCTGAAAGTTGTTAACCTGTCCACATATGCATAGTGGGAAAGTGAATCATATCAAATCAAACAAGCAAGTATTTGCATTCTCAGCGTCTTTAGAGTTCATGGGAGGAAAGGTACAAGACTGCAGAGTGAGAGGAATGTGTTTAAAAGCATGTGATCTAAACCACAACCTGCCATTTTAACACTTGTATATTTAACACTGTATAATGTCTACTATCCTTATTTTTATGTTTTAGTACTGTTGGACTTTCTTGTTCTTCGATTTTCAAGGTGAGTCCTTCGTACAGGGTCCACCAGAGCCAGTCCTGGCCTTTGTGGGCGGAGATGCAGTCCTGCCCTGCAGTTTCGAGATCGCCACCAGCAACGACTTCCCGACAGTGGAGTGGTCCAAGGAAGGCCTGAAGCCCAACGTCATCTTCTTGTACCGGGATGGCTGCGAGACCCACGAGATGAAGAACCCGGCCTTCGAGTACAGGACAAGCCTCATTGCCAGAGAGCTAAAAAACGGAAACGTCTCATTGAGGATCTCTGACGTGCAGCTGTCGGATGCTGGGAAGTACCAGTGCAAGAGGCTGTGGAAGGACCCGCCCCGGGAGGTGACGACGGTGGAGCTGGTTGTAGGTAGGTGTAGACGAGACAGATGAAAAGACACATCTGACTAAAAGGAAGTAATGAGAAGCTGCCAGAGTGTCGAGATCTCCTCGAATTAAATGCCAACAAGAAGAAATTCCTGAAGTCTGAGCAGTTAGTTTGCAGAGATCAGGAGAAAAGTCTCAGTTGGGTCTACCATTGAGCCAAGATGGATCTGGGTGGTTGAAATGATGTCAGAGTTCTGCTATTGGTATTAAAATCCTTAATCCTCCTGCTGTCCTCATTCACGGGCACCAAAAAATGTTTCCTTTTCTGAAAAAAATCGAAAAAGTCAGCAAGAAAAATTCCCCAAATTTCTGAAAATTTACAAAACGTTTAGGAAGAAAATTCCAATAATTCCTTAAGAATTTCCCTTAAAAGTTTTATTTAAACAAAAAAAATGGCCCAAGTTTGGCAGAAAAATTCTTGTAAATATTTTCAAAAAATAAGTAAAAATCTTCCAAAAAATCTAAAGTGATTTCATAAAGGTTGATGCTACAGGTACGGGTCCGTACCCGTAGCATCTGTACTAGAGGTACGGACCCGTTAAGGTCACTGAAGAGCTGGCGCCGGTTAACTACTATTTGCTGCACATTACAGGCAGTTTATATGAATGACTTTGACGGTGAACATTGTATAATTTAACCAAAAATACACCGTCTCCTCTCACACTTTAGACATTGCAGTTTTTACGCTTTTAGACGCCGTGTCTAAATTGTTTGAAGTCCAGTTCCTATTAATGAGTTTACCGCGTTCAGTGGTGGAAGCGGCTGACAAACTCCATTGCAAATGTTCCCATTTAGTTTCGGACGCTAATTTACAAGAGAAACTTAAGGATGTCGAATATGAAACAAACACTCGTGAATGGTGAGGAGCAGCTCTTTAATTCCGCATGAATTTAAAAAAACCACAAACTCGATTTACTGTGATATTGTGAGATTTGTTTGTGGTGATGTAAATTAGCCATTCAACAGAGTCCGCTAACATTAAAGTGACTGACGTGCAGTGTCTGTGTTGACAGACGTAGAAAATACGTCAGGGTTTTGTTTAGGTTGTTAATATGTAATAGTCTGTCGCTACTTTTGAAGGTAAAAAAATACGTTTCGTTTGCTGGCTGTTAGTTCCGCCATTTGTTTTGTTTGCTGTTTGTGCTTTATTAGAACAGGATCACGTGAATAAAAAGTTTTGCTATTTTTAATAGTAGTGCTGATTTCAACCCCCAAATCGCTGTCCGTGAAAAAGTCAGATAATGATATTTATAAGACATTATGCATGATAGAAAAGAGAACAGCAGATGACTGACATGACAGGCTCGGCACGCAGATTCACCTCGAATCACGGAAGCGCCTTCATCACTCGGATTACCAAGCCGGCTTATTAATATTTATGTACGTCGGATTACCAGCCAATCACAAAGCGCGTTCATCAGCCGATCATTAATATTCATGTCCGTCTCATTTTATTTATGGTAAGGCAAAGTGCCGTATCCGTCTGCCACAGGCTACGGGTACGGGTCCGTATCTGTAGACACTACCTTTCATAAATATCAGTAAAACTTCTATTTGTTTAAACATTCACAAAAAATCATCCAAAATCCAGTGAATTTCATTGGATTTTGGATGATTTTTTTTGTTAATGTTCTTTAGAAACATTTTTAACATTTGTTTTTTTCCACCAAAAAATATTCAAAGATTTCCCAAAAGTGTTGAAAAATGTGGACATCAGAAGTTTCACCGTCAAAACATTTTTTTCCCCCATATTTTCAAACTTTAAAACGGGTCAGTTTTGGCCTACAGGACAACACGAGGTTTAAACCAATCCTGAAACAGACAAGAAGTTCATGGAAGGACAACATTATTAGAATAGAATAGAATAGAAACTTCATTGTCAACCAGAACATACACCAGATGGTGCACATTATGACTGAAATTCCGGAGCTTGTTGCAAATTCCGGTGCAACAAGCTCCTTAATTTCAGTCATAATGTTATTATTCTTGGCTTTTCCGGTTTGAAGACAAGCAGTTAGACTCTGAACAGGTGACTGACCGACACCCTCACAAATAGTTACAACAGTCGAACAAAGTGTTACCACCCCTTCCCTTTCTGTTCATGCAGGTGATCCGCTCCTGCAGGAGCTGGCAGAAAGGGCGGGTCGTTAGACTAATATGTGGCACCTGGTAGAGCTTTAGGAGGCTACAAAAGATCACCTGGTTTCCCTTACACTCTCTCCTCCGCAGCTTGGTTTGGTTTTAGTTCGGTTGGTGATTCCTTTTGCACTCAACTTCAACACACACATCTTAAAGCACTCACTCATTACTTATGTAAACATTTGTCACACTTCGTTCCTTTTGTCTTTTTGTTACTTAAGATATATTAAAATATTGTGTTTGTATTTGAAAACTTGACTGTGACAATAGGGAGATAAATGGGCCTTTGCTTTGGCTTGTCTGGACCACTGTCAAAGATCACTTAAAGATTTTTCACAAAATATTGATTGCATGCCAAAAAGTCCGGTCGACCAAACATACATACTTATCTTCGTGAAGATTAAGAAAGTTTTGATGCGACCAGCAGTCCAGCAAAGGCTGCATGAAGTCATTGTCAGGGGCAGAGATATTATTTGTAGCACCCTATTTTACACAATTGTTCTTTCAAATTGGAACAAAAGTTGAAAAATAACATTTTTTGCAGATTTTAACAAAGTAAAATTACTTTAAAAACATGTTACTGTCAAATGTAAGCGAACAAAAAAAGCAAAAAAACAGCTTTGGTCTGCTCTTTTACTTGTTAACATTTAAATAAAGACACTCTTTCTGTCATTTTACTAGTAGCAGGGTTCCCACGCGTCCTGGAAATCCTGGAAAACCTGGAAAATGACTGACCAATTTTCCAGTCATGGAAAACATGGAAAATGAGAAAAAAAAGGTCAAATGTCCTGGAAACGCTTAACTTGTCCTGGAAAAATATTTATCCTCCCCCTGTCAATGCAAACGGGTTACAAGTTATGCGCATGCATAACTCTGGCACTGTCAACGTATTTTCTGGGCAACACTGAGGCATATACAAGGGCGTCAGTTTGTTTTTAAAAGTGGGGGGGACGGAGACCACAGCACTTTGAGAAAATGTCGAAGAACGGCAGCAAAATGCCACAAGCTGGGCTCGAACTCACAACCACCATACCAAAGGCAGAGGATCAAGCTGATGAGCTATCAGTACAGGCAGGTAGAGAAGTTTGTGGGCCGCTATTGTACTAATTCTCCCGGACCGAAATTTTGCCCCTGCATGCCTCTGGTCGGAGCTTCCACTTGGCACAGGAGCAAATTTAGCATCTGCGCGTTTGTTTTTTTTTTTTTTTTTAATCTCACGAAGGTGTGCTACGTGTCTGTGCAACTCTCGGCCGAGTGCGGATGGTGCGTTCAGGGGCGTCGGAATTTTCTATACTAATGAAAATAACTGGGTTTACAACGGCTTACATGTGAAGAATTTGAATGTGTGGGAGACAAAATGATCCCTGACAAAAAGTTGGGGGGGACACGTCCCCACCGTCCCCCCCTAAACTGACGCCTATGGGCATATAATATATATAAAATAGCGCTTCTCTGCTTCGAGCCGGCGCAGCGCCCCATGTGACGCTACCAGCCAATCAAATTTGCATTCCCCTGAGTTGGCTGTGACTTGCGAGATGAAACACAACTCTGATATCGGCATAGCGGCGGCTTAACAGGTATGGGCCACGTTTCACTCAGTAGTTCACAGTTGTTTTATTGTCTGATAAAAATAAGGGAATGAAAACATTAGGAATTCTGTTGTGTGGGTGTTGCGACACCCACACTTTTACTGAAACATCATTTCATCCCCCCTCACTGCCGAGGTGTGTGGTGGCGTCCGTATAAACTTACATCTTCCCGCAACAGCTGAGGGTGCAGCTGAGCGTTTCATCTCTGAAATCAAACTTTCAGTCGATGGCGCCGGTCAACACCATAGAATACAGTCTATGGTCAGATAAAGTCACAGATAACATCCTTTTGTCTGTCGCGAAAAGTCTGCCTGCATATGATGGTGACGTCGCTCACTTCACCTCCTCCGTCAGGGGTGTCAAACTCAGTTCCTGGAGGTCCACTATCCTGCATGTTTTTAGATGTTTCCCTCTTCCAACACACCTGATTCAAATGATCAGCTTATCGTCAAGCTCAGCAGAAGCATGATAACGAGCCTGATCATTTGAATCAGGTGTGTTGGAAGAGGGAAACATCTAAAACATGCAGGATAGTGGCCCTCCAGGAACTGAGTTTGACACCCCTGTCCTACGTCCTCCTACCTGATAACGTGTGTCTGTACCGACTGGAAAAGTCCTGGAATATCATTTCGGGGAAAGAGTGGGAACCCTGGAGTAGATGTTACTCTAATTTTTAAAAACATGCCAAATCTGTATATATTAGTCAATTGTTCAAAAAACTACAGCTAAAAAAACATATATATATATATATATATATATATATATATATTTTTACATTTGGGCTTGATTTAATGAGATGTCAACGACTTGCCCTTTAATTGAACTACATGATCTTACTTTCGGTTACTTCTGAAGCTAAAAGTAGTCGCAGTGTGTCTTTTTCTGCTCAGTTTATGCCTCTTATGGGTGTATTTCAAGTTGTTTTGTGTCTTTCTGAGTCTGTTTGTTGTTGTGTCTCTTTCTGGTCATGTTGCAGTCATTTTGTGTGTCTTTGTGTTCATTTTATGCCTGTTTTTGTTTGTTTCATGCCAATACCTGTTTGCTTTGTCTCTTTCTGGTCTTTTTGTTTCTTTCTGGTCCCTTCGTGTCTCTTAAATCTCTTTCTCATTGTTTTGCATCTCTCTGGGTCTATTGTGTTGGTTTTCTGTCTCTTTCTGGTGACTTTCTGCCTCTTTTGGGTGTGTTTGTATTTGTTTTGCTTCCTTTACGTTTGTTTTATGCCTCTTTTGGTTTTCTTTGTCACTTTTGTATCTAATTTTCGTAGTTTTGTCTTTTTACATGTTTTGACTCCCTTTCTGGTATTTTCGGTGAATCTGGTTTCGTGTCTTTCTGAATCTGTTTTTGTGTGTTTTTTTGTCTCTGTTTGTTTTGTGCCTGTATTTGTTTGTATGTCTGTATATGTTTGTTTTGGTCTCTTTATGGTATTTTTTGTCTCTTTCTTGTCCCTTTGTGTGTCTTTTGAATCTCTGGTTGTTTTGCATCTTTCTGTCTATCTGTGTTTGTTTTCTGTCGTTTTCTGCTTTTTGTATCTCTCTGTGATTGTTTTGTCTCTGTAAGCTCCTAATGAAAAGTTAGAACAAGCTAACAGAGAAGCTCGTTAAATTTCTGTTTTCAGACTTTCTTTGTTGGACCCCCAGAGGTTCCACGTTGATGATTGGTTCAAATGTTCTTGCAGTTGCAGTTTCGGAGCCGAAGCTGTCGGTGGTTTCAGCAGAAAAAGGAGGAGTGACGCTGCAGTGTGAAGCCGGCTGCTGGCTGCCGAAGCCTGAGATCAAGTTTCTGGACCACGAAGGAAACGAAATCCCGGCCGAAGAGCCCAAAAGAGAGCGAGACCAGAGTGGATGTGACACCGTGAGACAAAGAGTCACCGTGCAGAGCGCCACCAACAGGTGAGATCAGAGAAACTGATGAAGGTGCTGTTTGATGATTAACTAAGCATCACTCAAACTTGGTTCTATTTCACTGACTTTCTTCTGGTTGGAAATGACAGAAACAAGAACAGAGAGTGAGACATTATGTTACACATCTTAATGTTAATTATATATGTTTAAATGATTTATTCTTAATGATCCCCAACAAGACTTTAATGTGCACCCACATTATTTAAACAATTTGGAGAACAAGCTTCCTGCATGTTTTCCATTGGAATTTTGGACATTTCCTCTTTTGTGTCTTTTGCTGGTCATTTTGTGTCTCTTTGTGTTTGCATTTCTCCTTTTTCTGTTTCTCAGTGTCTCTGCATTTTTTTTTAGTGCTCTGTATGTTTTACTGTTTTACTTTTAATGGTGACTTTTAAGCCAACAGAACTGTGGTGTATGTGACTGGTGAACACTAACTGCACAATGACAATAAAGATTCTTGACTGTTTGTTTTTGTGCGTCTTGGTCAGTTCATGTCTCTTTGTAATTGCCTTTCTTGTCGTTTTGTGTTTCTTTTGGTTGCATTTTTTTTCGTGTCTCTGCCTCATTATATCGTGTCCTTGGTAATTGCGTGTGTGTTTGTGGTTGTCCCTTTCCATTGCATTTTGTGTCTTTCTGTGTCTCTTCATTTTCCCTTTCTACTCATTTTGTTTCGTTGTGCTTTTGTTTTGAGTCTTATTGTATTTTCTGTACATCTTTTTGTCTCTTTCTGGTTGTTGTTGTGTGATTTTTGTGGTTTTGGTGTCTGTTTGTGCTTGTTTTGTCTCTATTTTTAGTACTTTTGTGTTTTCATGGGTTGTTTGTGTCTCTTCCTGGTCAGGTTTTGTCTTTCGGGTTGTCCAGTGACTGACAGCAGAACTGCTTCATCAGCTGTTCCCAGTTTAGTGTTAAAATCCTATCAAACGTGTAGAAATTACCAAGACCATTTGAACAGGTGTACAAGGTGATGTTTTTTTTTTTTAAACAAAAGGCACATATATACATGTTTTGAAGAAAAATACTGACCTATATTTTTATGAAGACAAATAAACATATGCTTCTAGATCTACTATCGACTAAGTTTTAATCTAAAACTATGGTGCTGTGCTCCCGTTAAGCCAGCATACAAGGGGTTAAACGTATGAATTAATTTGCACGGAACATCATAAACATGGGCTGAATCTTGTGTAATGTTGATTAAAAATCATTTGAAAAGCAGCTTCGTTTTTTGTCTAAAATGTGGTATTTTTTCGCAAACCGCAAAACTACCATTTCCATAAATAAACGCTGAATGTGACACTTTTAACTCACCAGTTGTGACTATATGTGACGTGTTTTTCATGGCAGGGTCACCTGCAGAGTTCACCAGCCAGAGTTCAACCACACCAAGCACATAGAAATCCTCATACCAGGTAATCCACACACATGCTTCACATGGAGTCTGCATTAAGTTCACTGATGGATTTCCAATTAATTTGCTGGGTGATTTCTATAGTGGCCAACATGAGTTAATCCTTTGCCCTGGATCCATTTGCGACAGGAAAATATTCCACTAAAGGAAAAACAAATGTGTAAATCACAAACTGTGGAGCACAAACTGGATGCTTCTTCACAAAACACCTGGAGCTCATCGCTTCCTCAAATTAAATGTTCACTTGCTTCCGAACATCCCCATCTGGTGGTCAGATGTGTGAACAACACAAAATTATTCACCAACAGGTTTCTTCTGAGTGGAGATGATAAAAACAAGTAGCCAAAGACCAAAAGATATTGTATTAGGGGATAAATTTGGACTATTTCTCTTCATTTATTTACGTCTAGACTAAAATGTTCATGCTAAAAAAATATTTACTGCTTGGTGTCGTTTCAGCCGAGTGCACGAGGTCCCACACTCAAATGATTGGCATCGCTGTTGGAGGGACGATTTTGTTTTTCTTGGTCACATGTGGAGCTGTGTTGTTGGGGAAGAGATGTGGCAAACCTGGTAAGTCCTAATTCTCAAGTGGAAGAAATGCCACAAATGTAAAGTGAGTGTATCGTCGTCTGTTTCTATTTGTTTTTATCTATATTCCCCTAAATGGGACCAAATAAACATCACGGTGTATTGAAGGAAACTGTTGTCGAGCAGCTGAGAACATAAATTTATGAGGAGAATGTTAACTAAGGCAATAAATCATAGTAGAAGTAGTTTCATTTTCTAATTGGCTTCAACACAGACATCTTTTTGCAGTCAGAGTCGCCCCCTGCTGGCTGTTAGAAAGGAAGCAGATTTCAGTCACTTCTGCATTGAATTTACTTTTCTGTGATATTAAAAAACTGTAATTTTTAAAAAACTATTTATTGCTACTTAAAGATGTGCCTGGTTGTGTTAAATTCCAGATAATAGGTTGTGAAATAACTTAGAAAAGTTATTAATTCACATGTTAACTGCAAATAACATCCACATTGAAAACATGTATTTATATTTAATTGTGTTTTGTATACATTGTATGCAAAATTGTATACAATGTATGCAAAACACAAGTTTTGATTTTTACCTTGATTTTAAAATGTTAGACTGGAAATCAAACTGCACTTTTTGCCAGAAAGAAAAAAAAAAACAAAGATTAAATACACTGCTTAAAAAAATTAAATGAACACTTTGAAAATACATCATATTTCAATACGGGGAAAAAACAAACTGGATATTAGCATTGATATGGACTGGATAATGTGTTAGGAATGAAAAGATGCCACATTGTTTGATGGAAATGAAAATTATCAACCCCCCAGGAGGGCTAAATTCAAGACACCCCAAAATCAAAGTGAAAAACTGATGTGGCAGGCTAGTCCATCTTGCTGAAATTCCTTGGCAGCAACTAAAAATGGTATTCAGTAGTTTGTATGGCCTCCATGTGCTTGTATGCATGACTGACGGTGCCGGGACAAGCTCTGAATCAGACGACAGGTGGTGTCCTGGGGTATCTCCTCCCAGAACTGGACCAGGGCATCGCTGAGCTCCGTGGACTGTCTGAGGAGCAACCTGATGGTGTCAGATGGAACAAAACAATGTTCCAAAGGTGTTCTATTGGATTCAGGTCAGGTGAGCATGGGGGCCAGCTAATGGTATCAGTTCCTTCATCCTCCAGGAACTGCACATACAAAGAATGCCCACATAAGACTGGCCATTGTCGTGCACCAGAAGGAATCCAGGACCACTGCACCAATGTAAGGTCTGACAATGGGTCAAAGGATTTCATCCTGATACCTAAAGGCAGTCAGAATGCCATTGTTCAGCCTGTAGAGGTCTGTGCGTCCCTCCATGGATATGCCTCCCCACACCATCATTGACCCACCACCAAACCGGTCACACTGAACAACGTTACAGGCAGCATAACGTTCTCCACGGCTTTTCCAGACCCTTTCATCCCTGTCACATGCGCTCAGGGTGAACCTGCTCTCATCTGTGAAAAGCACAGGGCACCAGTGGTGGACTTGCAAATTCCTGTGTTCTATGGCAAATGTCAACCGAGCTCCACGGTGCCAGTCAGCGAGCACAGTGGGCACTAGAGGACACTGGGCCCTCAGACCACTCTCATTACATATCTTTCTGATTGTTTGGTCAGAGACATTCACACCAGTGGTCTGCTGGAGGTCATTTTGTAGAGCTCTGTAGGGTCCAGGTATCGCCTCATGTTACCAGAAGTGACACTGACCCCAGCCAAATGCAAAACTAGTGAAAAACAGTCAGAAAACATTAGGATGGAAAAAATGTCAGTGGCCTTCACCTGTAAACTCATTCCTGTTTTGGGGGTTGTCTCATTGTTACCCCTCTAGTGCATCTGTTGTTAATTTTATGAACACCAAAGCAGCTGAAGCTGACTAAAAAGCCCCTCAGTTACTTACTTGACCAGATCAGTATCCCACATGTTTCACTGATTTGATGCAATACTTAGATTAAAAAGTGTTCCTTTAATTTTTTTGAGCAGTGTATTATCCCCTAATTGTTTGGCCTTTCCTTGAGGGCTTCACATTTTGTAATGACTCCGATATGCCACTAGATGGCAAAAAAAGCTCGACTCAGAGAAGAAACAGCCAGAAACATGTCACTCAAACGTGAGAAATCACAAATCAGACAGAACTGATTGCCTTACGCTCTTCGTTGGAAGTGCAGCTTCTCTTAGTGCATCGAAAATCCAAATCTTGAAGCACAAACAGACAGAAATATATTTTTTTTAAGTAAGGGATATCTATTAGTAGTAAAAAAGTAGATTGAACACTGTTAATTTCATTATTCTTTGTGCCCTTTTATTCATTAACAGCTCATTTGTTTCAGTATAAATCGAGACTTTCTTTACAAGCTGTGCATGTTCTGTATCTTTTTCAAACATGTAAAAAGTGTCTACAGGAGGAAAGAAGCCAGTTCCTGTTTATCCATGTACCCTTGACACATGCTTAAGTTGTGGAGTCAAAATTTCAGCAGGTTGTGCTTTTTTACAACTGTCTTTCTGTCTCAAGCTTTTTTGTTGCTGGTGCTTCAAATAGTCTGACAACTGAAATGTTTAAAGAACCGACAGAACCTGTGACTAAAGCTCCATCTTTTATCTTTTATTCTTCACACAGGCAAGCGAAATCAACCAATGAAGAGGCAGGAATCAGATCAAAGTACATTCAGTACCGCTGATAAACACCGCCCTCTGTTGGTTCAGCAAAACACAACCGACGAGCCAGAAAACGGCACAGTCCAAAAGCTGAAAAGTAGAGTGGCTGACCTCGAGTCAGAGCTTCATATGAAGGATGAGACCATCCGCCAGCTACAGAGCAGCTTAGAATCCCAGCAGCGTTGCGATTTCTGCCAGCTCGACCCCGTCAAGCAACGCTCCGAGTCCAGCAACTCACCAGCAGCTTCATCCAACACTAACCCAACACAATTCACCAATTTCCCCCAAGTCATTGGTCAAAATCCTTCCATTCAAAGACCAATCAGCAACCCAACACCTGACCGCCCACCACATAGAAGGCTCCGCATCAACAGCAGTCCAGCTGTTTTTCATCATTCATCATCCAAGGCTTCTTTATCCGCCGCTGCAGAGAAAAAGCGGCAGCAAGTCCAACAGTTGAGCAGTGTGTTCGATGAGCAGCAGGGTCAGAACGGTGTCCTGCTTCAACGCAGACATTCCTTGGTGCTTCCAAAGTTATACCAGCCTGTCAACCACTACAGACATCTGGCGAATTTACCAGAAGTCAGCGAATCCCTTTACTGAGAGAAGGGATTGGGTTTTTTTGGGGGCGGACCTCAAATGTGGTTACAACAAGCAAGAAGTCACCAACATTTCGTAAAACTAACCTTTAATGGTTAAAATTTTAACCCAAATCAGTTAGTGAAACACTGGTTGTGTTAGCTTTGGACAACGCAATTTGAGTGTAATTGCTATGTTGGTACATGGTGCAAAAAATGTTCGTTTCTCAGGACTTTCAAACAGGAGATCATGGTACAAAGTCCTGAATGGTCCAGTTGGTTTGTGGTGTTTTACTCACTGTCTGCTTTCATTTTTGGTCACTGTTTGGTGTTGTTTACACCACAAAGCTATTTGGTTACACTGAGGCACCAATGCTGATTGGTTTGGTTTTGGAAAAGATCACAGTTTTGGTTAAAGTGCACCTGTACGAAGACTAAACACACAACTTGTTTCTTAGGTCCTCTACTTTCCCCTGAGAAGTGTAAGTTTTGTAGCCTTTGTTGTGACATTCATATATTTTACAGATTTTTTATGAGACTGGGCTGCTTCAAGCAGAGCCAGGCTAGCCGTTTCTCTTCATTTCCAGTCTTTATGCTAAGCTAGGCTAACTTGACACAGGTGTACTTCTTCTGAATGTTTAATTGCTGTGACTTTAGTCAAAAAAGTAGAACCAAGCTACGGTTTATGGTGCTAATGATTCACCTGCTTATGCTAACGGCTCTTCAAGAGAGCCTGGTTTTAATTAAGCTTAATCTGCAGGATGTGTATTTATTTTTAAATTAATGTTGGTGATATCAGAGTGGCTTTACTTAAACTTGGGGCTCACATTTCTAAGAAAAAAACAGCTCACTCCCATCTTGCACTTTATACTTTTTCACCTTTTATTGACAAAATACACTTTTAAACACATTATTTTCTGACTTGTGGGGTTGCACATGTTATAAAATCTTTATTAGCAATGAAATGGTTGATTGTATAAATAGAAATGTAGATGTTTGTATTTAAGGTTCCCATTTTTATGTCCAATACACTCTGTTATGACATTCTCTCCTTGTACAATTTAAGTCCTTCTTTCATACAATATTGGTGTGAGACCTGGAAGCAGATTCAGTGCTGAATAGCAATGCTGTCTATTTTTAGGTGTACTATCACTCAGCATTTCCAAACTTTGTTGAAGTTTTGGGCTGAAGAATGCAATTTGGATCAACGAAAATTCAACTTATTTACTCCTTTCTGATTCCGTTTTTCTGTCTTGTCGTGTAATTTTCTTCATCTGGGTTACGATATCTGACATGAACCAAAACACTAACACTCGTGTCAAGTTCTTGTTGAAGGGTAACCTGGGAAATGTGGGGCATTTGTTAAAACTGCACGCAGTTTATTTAAACCTGGAACAGTAATCTTAATGACATACTGTTCTTTTTTCATCTTAAAAGCTGAACTAATTTACATTTTTGCATTATAAATGGAAAAAAGATTGCTATGTGCAATGTGAAAGTTTTTTTTATTGTGATTATTCCACGAAGAATTAACACTGAACTTTATGGAAGCTTTCAGCATCTTTTCAGCTCATTGTTTTGGTTTGGCAAGATTCAAATGAACAAGGGTTTATCAAAAAGATCTGGGACTGTTTGTCACCATCATGAGCATGTGCAACACTAAACTGTCATGAGTCAGGATGCTGCTTGACTGTTTGTGACCACTGTCAGTCAATCTGTGGCTGTGATGATCCAACCTTTATATGGAGGACCATCACTGGTACATTAAAGGGGAACTTCGTTTTTTTTCAACCTGGGGTCTGTTTCCATATGTCATTTCATACATGTGAGTGATGGAGAAATCAATTTTTGACATAGCTCATGTATTTAGCCAGGCAGGCAGCTTAGCAGCTCGGCTAGCGAAAAGTATGGGGCAGCTGGCCCCCCCGCGTCAAAGTCCGCCCTAACATGCTTTTTGCCCCACACTGACCGGCTCATATGGTCTCAATGAGTCTCCCACAACATACTAGAGATGAGAAGTGAACGAAAACCTCCACATTACCTGGCGATCGCTCTTTGTTGTGGTCTGTATCCAAATCTCAGGAGGCTAGAACGCAAATCTCGTTCAGAAATCGCGCGAGAGCTTGCGCCAAAACACCGATTGTGAGACGATATGAGCCGGTCAGTGTGGGGCAAAAAGCACATTAGGGCGGACTTTGACGCGGGGGAGCCAGCTGCCCCATACTTTTCGCTAGCTGAGCTGCTAGCTGAGCTGCTAAGCTGCCTGCCTGGCTAAATACTGGAGCTATGTTGAAAATCCATTTCTCCATCACTCACATGTATGAAATGACATATGGAAACAGACCCCAGGTTGAAAAAAACCGAAGTTCCCCTTTAAGGGGATCTGCATCTACCACAAAGAGAAGAAACAGCAGTTTAACAGTGGAAGAGCCACAGAAACACAACAGTATTCACCAGTTTTGTCTTGCTTTACTTCTTCCATTTCCTCGGAATGAAATTCAATTGAAGCCGTTGCCATTTTGACACAGTTTGAGACTCCATGAATTGTTGCAGGAACACTGGGAGCAGAGCAAGAAGACTTCCTTAGTGAAGATGGCAGTCACATTTACATCAGGTACAGGTTTTTATAGCCACAGCTTCAGAAGGTTTCGATCGGTGCCTGTACTAGTTTGATTCACTGTCAGATATAATCTGCAAAGTTGCCTTTAAAGCACCAAAATGCAGACACAAAAAGTATTACACAATTAGCGTCTCAAAAGAAACATTCATTTTCTCAAGAGACCAAAAGCAGAGCTAAGAGATTAAATACTGCAACCAGAAACAAAATATTTGCCTGTTCTGGCACATTTTGGGCATCATTACTAAGTTTATTTGCTTTTGGTGTGATATTTTAAGGCGTTTAAACGATATGCGAGAGGGTTAATATTCGTGAAAAACAGCAGGGAGGGTTGCAAATACATGGCATTAGTGGAATGCAAAACATGCCGTTGTGCACACACCAAGGGAAGTTTTGTGATACCAGGCTGTTACATTTGGAGGACTAAGAAATAAAATGAATGCAGGTTGTCTGCTTAAGAGGCTGTTTATTCATACTGAACCAGTTTAAAAGCTTTTTCTGTGGCACTTTATTTGTTTTGGTAGAGGAAACAAACACTCTGCTATGATGACACTTAGCCCTCAGAAAGGAAGTACAGACATGAGAGTCAGGGTGTCAGTTGTCGGTTGGACAGGATGCAGGTAACACCGTTGTGCCTGATGCTCAGTGAGTACAAACGCTAATGTTTCTTTGCGCTTTTGAAAATAAATCTGCTTTCTCAAACTGCTCAGCCTCTCTGCATGCTGCTGATCAATCATTTATTGTCTTTTTGAATTTAGAACTCTTTGATTTAAAATGTAATTCTTTATTTTCTCCTCAGTATGGTTATTCTTGCTTCTTGTGGTAGTTTTCTATTCCCCTGTGTTTTGTATTTACCTCTGCTGATTGTTTCTTTCTTGAAATCTCATCACGCTTTACTGCCATGCTTAATTTCATCCACACCCTCCTTCTCTGACACGACTTTCACTGTTTGCTGTCATTGGTGCTGTTTTATTTACCTCTGAATTCGTCGTTTTCTCTTTTGTCGGGACAATTTTCACTCCTTACCTTCGCTGCTCTTATCAGACCTGTGACTTTGCACGTGCTCTTTCAGTTTTTATGTTTTTAACCGTTTATCGCTGTCTTTTCTTCTTTTTTTTTTTACTGAAACAGATTTTTTGTTATTCATTTCTGTTTAATTTGTCACTTGCTTCTTTCTCTCCTTTCTCATTTCCGTCCATTTATTCCTTCTCGCTGTGCCTCTCCCCATTCTTTCATCACTTCTGTTAGCTTCTCTGTCTCCTTTATCGCCTCCTCTTTGCTATTGTCTTCCATTTCTCCTCTCAGTTATCCCTTATCCCTTCTTTCTTCCCAGCAGCCTGTCTTCGGGTCACCCCCGACAAGACTCAGTTCTTCAGGTACGACTCCGTCACCCTGAGCTGTGAGGATCAGTCCAACTCCACGGGCTGGAAGATTAAGAGGAGAACGCTGGACGGTGGCATCAGACTCTGCTCCTCCGGATGGGGTTACACCTCCACAGGCTCGACCTGCGTCATCAGAAACACCTACCCATCGGACAGCGGGCTTTACTGGTGCGAGTCTGTCAAAGGGCAGCAGAGCAACACTGTCAACATCACCATCACTGGTACTGCACACAAATCGTGTATAAGCGTAGCAGATTGTGCATCAGAATCCATGTGTGACGAGATTTTTGAACTGCAAAGTGCAGAAGGCTTGAATGAAATCACATTCTTTCTCTGTCAAAGATCGCTCTGTGGTCCTGGAGAGTCCTGTCCTCCCAGTGATAGAGGGCGCTGTCGTGACCCTGCGCTGCAAAGGTGAGGCGAACTCCTCCTATCGCGTGTTTGACTTCTACAAAGATGGCCACAACATCCAGAGCGGCTCCACAGGAGAGATGACCATTTACAGTGTTTCCAAATCCGATGAAGGACTCTACAAGTGCAGCGCCTCTGGAGGTCCAGAGTCGGCAGTCAGCTGGCTGGCTGTTGAAGGTGAGACAAACAGTCTACAGTTAGACTATAGACTGAGGGTAAAGTATGTAACCGTGGTTTTAAAGCAACTTATTAAAGAAAGCCTGACACATATGACATCTCTGCCCTTTATTCAGGTATTAAAGCTACCTGTAGAAGTCTGGACCACTCGTAGAGCTATAGAGCAATGTTTTTGTCTTAGTTTTGTTGAGAGGGGTACGAAAAAGCAAGTTTATCATAGTCAGGATTTCAACAAAACCTAAAATCCCATCATGGGTATCACTTGGTGGTTATAAACTTTCCTGTTATCCAGATGATTTTCTTCACAGTTGGGCATTTAATGCATCCTGTGACTCTTCTTTTGGACTTTTACTTTGCTGCAGGACCAGGTTGCTACAATGCAGAACTATGAGGGGTATTAAAAATGATCAGGGTGGAAAGCTTTGAAACTACAAAAAAAAAAAATTGTCTGAAACTGTTAAAAGTCTAATTAATTTAGTTCAGACACATGATGAAAGATACAGAGAAATCATTTTAGTTTTTGACCAAATCAGAGTGAAAGGAATGTTGCTTTTTGAATATTGTCAGTGATAACTGACTAATAGACTTTCTAATCTGGGATTTATTTCATTCTCACATAAGAAAGGAAGCCATCTAAAACAACCAGGTGTCATCTGCATAACTGATGATTTCATTGACTGTGTACACATACTGTATGGTAAATAATACAAATTAAGGTTTTACTCCAAGTAATCAACTTTCTAATTTATGTTATATTGGCTGCAGTACTAGCAGTGGAAAATGTGGAACAAACATTAATAAAAATTCATGGATTTTCTGCATTACAAGCTTAAAAAAATATAGGTTTCCGTGGCAACACAACACATACAGTTTGCACTGCTACCGTTGTTTGGTTTCATTCAGTGGCATTACTAAAGTACAGTTTGTGGCTGTAACATATTGCCTTAGCTGAGATTGAAACATATTAATGTTGCCTCATATTACACCCTGCTGATGTAAAAAAAATACATGTAAATAGTTACAGATATCCAAGGCTTGTGTTTGCAAGCAGTTTTAGGAGGAAAGGGTTTATTATAGTTTCTAAAACCCCAGTTACTTACACGTTGCATTTGGGTAAGATATTCAGAAATACTGATACTAAACACTGCTAGTAAAGTGTTACAACATTTGTCTTTAACTTCTCACATACCAGTGTTTAAGAGTTTATTTCACTTTGCAGCTTCTCTTTTGCCATCACCTTCAGCTCCATCTTCTGCTCCATCTGCAGCTCCACCTTCATCTGCAGCTCCACCTTCATCTGCAGCTCCACCTGCAGCCTCCTCTTCCATTTCTGTCTTCAGACTTATGTGTCACCTTGTGGTGGGAACGCCGTACCTGCTGTCCACCATCTTACTTGGACTCATATGCAGAGACAGGAAAAAAGGTAGAGTTAAACAATTTTTCTACTACTATAAAGCACAACTCACTGACTCAATTCATTTCAGGGAAACCAAAAGCACCAAAGTATGATTCATTCAGATTTACCACCATGGTAGATGAAAACAGTCATGGCTCCCAACCTTTGAAGCAAGAAATCCTCGGTCTACTAACCATTAAAGACAAGGACAAAAACATTTTGAAGCCATGTTCTAACTAATGTAGCCTGAGTTATGTTTCAATCACTTGCCAAACAATGTTCAAAAACTAAAAGACGTTGCCTGTCAAGCAAAATCCAATCACAAATTTTGACCTGACTGTTCTTCTGTTAAAGTTTCCACATTTGGTCAAATAGACAAAACTTCCATCACAAGTAGTATAGGTTAAGAATTTCAAACCCTCTAGAGTTGATATGTATGAATCAAAGCCATGTGAAAACAATCAGGTGTCATCTGCATAACTAATGATTTCACCTACTATATACATACAATATGGTCAATAATTAAGGTTTTACTGCAAACAAGATGTGAACTTTCTGACTGTATAAACTTGAACATGTCCAACCTTTAACCCGTTTAACCCATGTTTGCAACAAACCATTTCATTTTAGAGAACACAGATGTCTTCACATAACAAAGAAAGTGTTCTAAAAACAATCAGGTATCATCTGCATAGCTGATGATTTCACTGACTATTTACATGTAACATTTGATCAGTAATATGACTTAAGATTAGCCTAGCCGCGCTAGACCCAGGTCTGAAGACGCAAGGGTCTAGGAACTCTCGACAGGGAGGGAGGCGGGCTAAAAAGTTGTCTTTCAAATCACTCTGCAGCAGTTGGGTAGGTATAGAATCAATCAGCGCAACGAATAGGCTGACGGAGTTCCTAGAGCGCCGGAAATCAGAGGATGCGGTAGTTTGGTGAAGCCTTATTTATACAGTCAATGGGTGAAGCTCCAGTATATTACAGACATGTTAACAGAAAGATTATTCAGAGTCGGTGCTAATGGAGCTCAACGACTGTTGTCGTTTTTGTTGTCGACCCTGGCAGAGAATTAAATTCGTTGCCGTGGGTTGTCTAGCGCGGCTAGGCTAGTTGTTTCCGGTTGTTTCTGTCAGAATCGTCGCGCCTCTGTTGTCACTTAGTTACGCCCGCCTTCTGACTCTACACTTCATGGTGATTCGTCGGCCAGTTTTAGGAGCATCCAACCTCGAGCCTTATGGAGGGTAACTAGACCCACCCTGGCAGAGAATTAAATTTGTTACTGTGGGTTGTCTAGCGCGGCTAGGCTAACTTAAGATTTTATTCCAAATAAACTGAAATTTTGGCCAATTTTTTTACAACCATTTACAACAGACCATTTACATTTCTGTCTTCACACATTGCTAAAAGTGTGATTGCTACTCACATCATCTGGTACCACGTGATTATCAAAGTTCAGCCATATCATAGTTTCCTGTGCATGCATTACAAAAAATTATTTCTGCTGAACTGCAGGCTGTGTATAAAAACAAGAATGTACATGTTTAAATATCTATAGTGTGGACAGTCACCTTTATTTTCCAGCATTTGGTAACACGTGGACATTTGGAAATAAATGCTTAAATATTGAAAGAAATTCAGCTTTTGTTTTTGTCGTTTTCATGCTTTATGAGATTATAACTGTGCCATACTACACAATTATTATTAAGTGCAGGAGTTTATATTGCAGTGAAAAATGAGACCACAATGAGTAAAAATGTGACAAAAGCATCAAACACCCACGCACTAATTTAAGTTCAACGGATTAATGCAATTCAGACTAGTAATGTTTGAATATGATGCAGAAATATTCCTAAGTTTGACTTAGATTGCAACTGTTGGAGGGAATGGAAAATGAGGCGGTGCTCATTCAGAATTCAGGCTTAAACTATGGCGAAGCTGTGATTAAAAGAAAAAACGACATCCTATGCAGGAGGCCTTTGAGGTTAATAATGAGACTCAGCACTGAGACAGACTAACAGGTCACTCAAGATTCAGAAGTCAGCTGTTTTATAGACTTTCAAGAAACTAGACAACTTTGATTTGACCACAGCTTTAACCTGATTATTCTTATCTTGGACAGGAACAGAAACTTTGTCACTGTTGTTGTTTATCTCTTTCTCTTCACAGCCGCTCAGACTGTTAAAGAGAGGCGGGGCAGCAACGATGTCATCATGGAAATAGTGGTATAGACAGACAAACTGGTAAAAGTGACAAAGAAATTCAGCACCACAGGATGTCCCAGAAAGCATTTTTACCACCAGTGTTAAGTGGAATTACCCGCAGCATCTGGGGGCATCCGTCAGTCAAAGACCTGCAGAAACTGTCCGTTCAATCCGAAAAGAGCTGACAAAATCATGTAAACTCTGAACCGGGCTATAAATACAAATGTTTTGTCGTTCTGTTACCTTTAAAATATATGCCAGAGCTCTGTCAGTACTCATCTGTCAATTTTCTTACAATTATAAGATTGAATAAATGAAATTAAAATCATCTTCTGAGGTGAAATATTTTTAAAATGTCAGTGAATGCTGCACTGTCCATCACAACACATAATACATAATTCTTGTGTTGTTAGCACAGTTAACTGTCAAGAGGAAATGACAAGCCTCAGAGAAAGTGTCTAGAGAGGCGTTTGTGGTCTGTTGTTTTCATCAGTATTTGTCCAGGCATCTTTTTTTTTTTACAGTGTTTTGTTTTGCATTTCATCTCTGTCTAACATGTACCTAGAATTAGACTGTTTGTCTTTTACTGGATGAAGACACATCTCTGTACATCACCTTCCAGTGTTTTCCTCACATGCTTAATTCTTTTATAGCACGACTGTTACGTTGGGAATACAAACAGGAACAGTTTCCATGTCAGTGATTTACTGAATCAACTGTTTCTGGGTCAGCTGTGGTTTAATTTTCAGAATTCTAAGTAGGTGTCATTTCCCAGCAGAAACAACATTGTGCCATTTTAAAAACCACAACACACACACACACACACACACACACACACACACACACACACACACACACACACACACACACACACACACACACACACACACACAAAGTGCACTGAAAATATATCTGAACGACTAAAGATTCATAAAATAAAACAACGTTCAGTGGAAACTAAGCGGTTATCACTGTAGCAGATAATGTAATTTAATGGTCTGTATTTTGCATTTTGCAGTGGAGCTGGAAGCCTCTGTGGTTACAGGTGGTAGTAGGTAGGTAGTTTAAAGATACAGGTGTTTTTATGCTACAGTCACTGAGACACATTCACTGCACTCAAATGACCCATTTCACTATCTGTGTGTCTTCGAGCACCAGCTGACTGCACCTTTGTTGAATTAGTCGCTTTAGGGGATGAATATTCACGATGAATCACTTATTTTATGTTTTATGTTTGTAATTAATTGGCTTTACTTTGTGGAAATCTGTTTTTACTTTGACATTAAAGGGTGTTTTGTCGGAAATTCTTGTCAAACTTCCAAAGAGGTAGAATCCATTTTATAGGTGCTGTAGGTTTACACTATTACCCTAATTGACAGGAGGCATTTATCAGCATTGTTCTAAAACAGTCATGAACTTTCTTAGCTCAGTCCTCTTACTATAAATCAAATCACAGACCAGACCAGATTCTCTTTCTGACCTTTACTATCTTCCTGAAACTAGACTTTCTTACAGTTCTGACTTGTGTTGAAACTACAGATGCTGTATTGTAAATTAAAACATTGTAATTATTATATATTGGATGGAATATATTGACTATATTGTGTATAAACAGATGCATTTGGTTTAGTGTTTAGCAACAATAGTGTTTAAAAAGGGGTATTTTTTAATTAACAAACTGCACACAGGTTTCCAGTAAATGATGATGTGATGTTGAGGCTTTCAAAGTTCCCTCTGTCCATACCCACATTAAAAATCCACAGGACCACTTGGTAAAGTTCAACACTCAAATAAAAACAAAAACTTAGAAAAAGATTTTTCCATAATTACTAAAAACAAAAATAGGAAAAATTCTGGGCTGCAGGATCAAAAGCAATAAAATGTGCAGCATTGCTATGCAGCATTGGCATTACAAAGTTAAAATAATAAGATTTTATCTATTTTTAATAATCCCCTCACACTTTAGGGGAAAGAAATAAAACAATTTGCTGACTTTACCATTGTAAGAAACTATGGGTACTGTTTCTTTAAAATCAATTTAAATAAATGTCAATATAAATGATCGCATTCCACTCAGTCAAACACAAGCTTAAATATATTTTATTCCTAAAATCACAGTTTTACACAATGATTCATCACTTATACAACTAGAGATTGGTTCAAAAAACTAAAAAAAGATAGAAACACAAACCATACATTTGGTTAAACAAATAAATGTATACATATAGTAAAACACTAGCAATGCAGACACAATAGCAAAGATTTCAAAGTGTTATTGGTATCTGTAGTCACTCCATACTAAACATGTTACAAACCATGTAGAAAAAGTGGCACAGAGAAGATTCCTGTTGAACAAACTGACCTGAGATATCAGCACCAAGGCAACGACAGGAAAAGCTCTCAGAGAGCAGAGTACTTTGCCAAGCCTGCTCAGTCTTTAATAACAATAATACAGAGCAAGCAACACATAAATTGCAATGAAATGATTACTGATAACAACAATGGCTGAGAAGACACAATAACAACGATAAAACCAATAAAAACAATATCTAAGAAGATACAGTACCTCCATGTACCGCACAGAACAAGTGGGTCTTTGTATCATTACCAGCAGATGAGATTTTCAATAAAAACAACATGAACTTTCACTGAGCACAAGCGTGTGTTGTGCACGGAATTAATGGAAGCATCCCTACAATTTAACAATTTGTTCCTTGTATCATTTCAATAACAGATAAGTCCTGATAAGTCCACAGTGGTGGA
This sequence comes from Acanthochromis polyacanthus, assembly GCF_021347895.1. Classification (NCBI taxonomy): domain Eukaryota; kingdom Metazoa; phylum Chordata; class Actinopteri; family Pomacentridae; genus Acanthochromis; species Acanthochromis polyacanthus. The sequence goes on along the minus strand of NC_067135.1, from coordinate 12,504,455 downwards.
TTTGTAGTGGGATTACAATCATGTGGTCGTCAGCAGGCAGCTGATGTAGTGTTTACTTGTTGTCATAGTTACAGTGACGCTACCTCGCAAGACAGAAATCTTTAACAAATCTGTGGATCCAGATTATAAGCAGCATCACTGCCAAAATCTAATCACTTGGTCCTTGTGTCATTTCTGAGTTTCCCTGAAAATGTCATCCAAGTCCATTAGTCTGTTTTTGAGTAATGTTGTGAACAGACAGATGGACAAACGTATGTCAGTTATCACATAACTGTGCCACGTTCCTTGGCAGAGTAAAAATAATGGCTCAGCACACACCACAGGATGTAATTCTACCAAAGAGAGCAGCACCACCTCATGAGATGTCATGAGGATACAGATGGAAACAAAATGGAGGCAGTGCAACAACCCGCTGGAAGCAAAGATGACACTCAGTCACCAGAGCTGGTTTGATCTGCAGCGAGCAGGATCTGAGGTAACGTCAGTTTTACTCTGTGATTCACTTCAGCTACATTCTCAGATTACTGCAAATTCAAAGTTCAATAGTAGCAACATTTTATGATTTTTTGTAAACTCAACTCCTTTCAGTGTCTTGAAAAGTGGTCTATTATGGGATGGTTATCCTGTTTGCCTGTAACAGGACTGCCATAGTAAATGTTAGGTCTGGTGCTAGCAGCAACATGTTTTGCATTGAAATGCTGTGGTGATCAGAAAACTCTTTGTTGGACGATTTGCACGCAACCACACTTTTATCCAAGCTGCCATCAGGAAGATTTTTAAAAGAAACTTTCCACCTAACAAGCTTAATACTGTCTCATCTTCCATCACTGTTCACCAAACTTTCTTGTGAGCTGTCATCATCTTGTCAGCTGACATCAGTCATCCTCTGCATCTTCTTTGTGGCTGGTAAACAGACTTTAGGTTCATTAGCGCCACCTACTGGGCTGGAATGTTCATAAGCTTTACTGGTGGGCAAGAAATTAGGGAATTGAGAAATGTGCAATTAGATGTGTTATTTTTTGGACCAAGAGAAATATATGTGACCTTAAACAACAAAAATGTTTGTGTTTCATTTATATTTATCTGTGCATTTTTCATCAGTCTGCTGCATTCACAGATTACTGCAAACTCAAAGTGCAATAATAGCTTTATAGACAACATTTTGAGACTTTTTGTAAACTCAATCCCATTCAGTGTCTTGAAAAGTGGACTGTTATGGGCTGGCTGCACCGTTAGCCGGTACCAGGACTGTCGTAGCTAACGTTAGCTCTGGTTAATTAATTGAAATTAAGGCATTAAAGTCCTAGCCCTAATTTTAGTACTTGATGTTTTAAATAATGTCATTATACAATCTTATGCTGCATGGTTATTGTGAAACTGATGAGGTATACATCCTATCCTATATCCCATAGATTTAAAACATATTTTTATGCTCATTTTTTGCTTGATCCCAAGAGTTTCTGAGCTGCTTTTACACATTTCACTCAAAAATAATAAATCTTCATTCACATATCAAAGGTTTCAGTTTTGAACAGAATGTCGATGCACCTGATTTTTGTTTTAAAAACATTACTACACTAAAATAAATGCTTTTTCATTTGGTAGCTGCATCATGAAACCCAGAGAGATGTTCACACACTGGTTGTTTCGTTCTAAAGATTTTCAAGTTCCTCAGGCCTGGCTGCATCAAGATTCCTTTGTCGTTGCTCACGTCGACCTAAACAACGCAAAACAGGTTATTTGTCAGTGGCTCTCAGTGTTTTCAGTTGTGACATAGTTAAACATGACAGTTCTGATTAAGTTGCAGCTTCATTTTGTTAAAAAGAAGAAATGAGTTAGTCAAGGAGACGCGTGAAAAAGTTTGAATAAAACATGAAAATACATACGTGATTATTTTATCTCAGTACAAGTAAAAGTGTTTGTCCTGGATAAAGCTCATACAAGTAGAACACATAAGTATTTACAGACACACTTGATTTCCTTTTACATCTTTTAGAAGTAAAAGTTTCTTCTTCATTTTAACTTAACTCAGAGACGCCAGAACAATACAGGCGGCTCCTCTTACAGCTTTAAATTTTGTGAAAAGAAACAACCAAACTTAACAAAAACAAACACTGAGTTTCCACCATGTCTGCAAACTAAAAAAGAAATGCATCCTGGGAAGCAGTGAAAATGAAGAGAAGAGAAATCTGGGACTTACAGTTGATGACAATGACAATGCCAATGCCAATGGCAAAGGCAATCACACCAAGGATGATGCCAGTGATCTCAGCAGGGGAGAGATTCTCTGTAAGAACATAAAAAAGATGTCAGGATTTGTTTTTCACTGGTTAGCATTCATCTGTCCACTCTTTGGAAATAGATTTGTGCCAAAATAATCAAATATATATCAGCAAAAAAGTGAAGACCAAATAATTCCATTACAAGTTAAGTTTTAGGGTGATTTTTTTATTCTGTGTCATTGAGTTTTATTTTCCCTCTCACAAATTTTCAGTTTTGTTTGATTATATTGACACTAATCTGATTTGATTTCTGCTCAGGCGAGTTAAACTCGGTCCTTCATTTGCTAATATAACAAATAATGATGATAACATCTGTTTCATTTGTCCTGTGAGAAACTGTAAGTGTAAATCACTGAGTACAGTAAAGACTGTGTTGGACTTACTATGTGTAGTTGTACCCGGTCCTGAAGCTATGAAAATAAAATGATGTATTGACGTATGAGATAACATTATGATTTGAAGAAAGCTTTGCTAATGACAACTAAGAAATCAATCTAAATATATTTACTTACTGGGATCACCTTTTATTTCCCCCTCTTCTCTCTTTTGCACTGTGGAAAAATGGTTTTAAATTGTGTTTAAATCATTACATGGCATAAATATCAAAATGTTTTCTCATATTCCACTTTAATCTGCATTTCTTCAGCTGCACTCACCAACTTCTAGGCTGATATTCCCCTTTTTGACCTGACTGTGCAGATTGGGGACAAAACAGATGTAGATTCCTTTATCCTGTTCGGTTACATTGGAGAGTTTGAGAGAGATATTCCCTTTGACCATTTCATCATGGAAGAGACGTGTTCTGTTTCTGAAGCTCTCGTCCTGAGAGTCTGGATCATCCGCCAGGCTACGGTACATGTGGACAGTAGTTTTATTGTGTCTCCACTCCACTGTTAGATTGTGGACGTCAAACGGTGGCTCCAGGTGACACGGCAGGATGACATCCTCACCAACGGCTGCTTGAATTGGGACATGTGACCCAATGACTTCAGGCTCTTCTGTGGAAACAAACACTGTGTTAGGTTTACTGATGCAACAAGACTCGGTAGCTGTCACTTTAGCGTTGTTCCAACATCTCCTATTTTGTTCAGAGTTGACGTATTTGTAGACCCAAAATGGACTCCTGTTAAACATTTTGACTGAATTTTGAGAGTTTCTTTTGTTATTAGACTTTTGTGTCTAGAATTTTTCTATTTCACACTTAAAAACTACTCAAGAAGCCATTTCAGGGTTCAGCATCTCCAGAAAAATTACTCTTACATCCATGAAATTTGGTGAGGACAGACAGAATAGTTTCCAGCAAAATGACTGAATGTTTCCTGCACAGAACAAATGTTTAATTACTGCACTATGTGTACACCAGTTTTTGTGTTTCTACAAATGAGCCATGGGGGTGGCATGGCTCAGTGGGTAGAGTGGCCGTCTTGTAACTGGAAGGTTGCCGGTTCGATCCTCGGCCCGTCGAGCTCATGTCAAGGCGTCCCTGAGCAATACACCTAACTCCTAATTGCTCCTGATGTGTTGTGGTTAGCACCTTGCATGCCAGCTCCCACCATCAGTGTGTGAATGGGTAAATGTGACATATCATCATGTAAAGTGCTTTGGATAAAAGCGCTATATAAATATAACCTTTTGCCATGTCAAAGGGAAAAAAAAACTGGAATTCAATAAATAAAGATCAAATTCTTCTGGTGTTTAAAGGCCTCAAAAGTCGGTGAAATGTGAACTACAGACTGAAATCTTAACAGGAGCTATGTATCCATATCTGTATAGATAGATATTATACCGGGCTTTGCAAAAGTTCTGTTACACTTGCAAAATGCAAGCAAAATGAACACAAAGATTTTTTGGTGCAATAAGATAATTTTTCATTTTCCAAATATTTCAATATATGTGTTAATGATAATATTAATCAGAAATGTGGCCACCCAAAAGTTTTATGTTATTGCACCAAAAAATCTTTGTGTTCATTTTCGTAAATGTCTCAACAAGTGTAACAGGACTTTTGCAAAGCCCGGTATAGCTTTAGTAGATATACATTGCCATTTAAAAGTTTGGGGTCACTTAGAAATGTCCTTAATTTTGAATGAAAAGCATGTTTTTCAATGAAGATAACATGAAATGAATCAGAAATGCAGTCTAGACATTAATGTGGTAAATGACTGTTCTAACTGGAGGAGAAGCAAAAAAAAAGTCTCTCCATCACTGGTGATCATTTATCAAACTGCAGTACTTCTGGTTCAGGAAAATCTGTTTTTTTTAGTTAGACTGTACCTTAGTGATGCCTGCATCAAGTGAAGAATGCATGATGCTGCATTGCTGCATGCTGCATGTTGCATTAAATCCTCACGCCAAGAAAAGCCTTTTCAGATTGTGATGCTGAGCTAGCGTGTTTCCTGAGCAGTTGTATGATAAAATGTACATGGAGGAGATAATTTGTGTTACATAAATACATGTTACAAATATATATAACATCCAGAACTTGGAATGCTTTTTTCTTTTTGTATAGAAATCTTTAAGTTTCACAAGTTAAAGCAGCCTAACATAAACACCGACCTGTAGCTTTGATTTTAATTTAGAAACCAAACTATACTGTTGTAGCTGGCGAACCTCTGTTGATTTTCCTAGAGTGCTTTATATCAACAACCACAAGTGAAGTGTTATCGACATTACCATGTAGGGCTGGGAAGAATTTGTGACTAAATGTAGCGTGTGATGTACTGTGATATTGTCTCTGCTGTGTGTGGCGGGGACGTTTCCCTGTTGCATCGGTTTTCCTGATAATCCCCTTTCCTCCCCTCCTCATAATAAAACAGCCTGTTGTGTTTTTTTAAGCTGCATTATCTTTACCATCATATTAAAGGTTGTTTTTCCATTCAATAAAGTATATTTTTTGTGTTTTATATTCACTTGGGGGCTGCTCAGTGGCGTAGTGGTTAGCACTTTCGCCTTGCAGCAAGAAGATCTCTGGTTCAAATCCCAGGGTGAGCCTGGGAGTTTGCATGTTCTCCCTGAGCATGCGTGGGTTTTCTCCGGGCACTCTGGCTTCCTCCCACAGTCCAAATATGCTGAGGTTAATTGAGTATTCTAAAATTGCCCGTAGGTGTGAATGCAAGTGTGATCGTTTGTCTGTATATGTAGCCCTGCGACAGACTGGCGACCTGTCCAGGGTGTCCCCTGCCTTTGCCCGAGTCAGCTGGGATAGGCTCCAGCGACCCTAACGAAGATAAAGCGGTGTATAGAGGATGGATGGATGGATATTCACTCAGGCATTAATGCTGCACTGAGAACTTTCTGTCTTTGTTATCATGTAACTTTGAAATTGTGAAAATATTTGACAGATTCTACAATGTGTTGCCTCAAAAATATTCCCAAAACATCCTCAGAACATTGCAGCCAGAATGTTGTAATTTGTGTTAAATACAGGAACGCTGTAAAAAGAATCATATAAGGCCTTGATAACACCTGACGGGCATGTTGTGTTCCTCAATAAAAACATCCTGAGACACTGCACACAGAACGTTCCACCTTTGTTATTCTATCATATCGATGACTTCTGGTAAACATTTTCTAAACATTGGTATGAAAACATTCCTCCTTTGTTATAATTTTTGGAAAGATCCTCAACCAATAAAAGGGCAAAATATTCCAATTAAATATATCACATGACAGGAACGTTGTAAAACGTTCTGTATGAAACATTCTGTCTCCTGAGGCCTGGAAAATATGTGGACATATTTTAATTTTATGTTTTATGTTTTTTTTAAACATTTTTTTTTGAGAGTGTTCCTCCTTTGTTAACATGGAATAATGTGTTCAACTTGGCATTAAAACATGAGGTGAACTTTATGGGAACATTACTGGAAATAAACACTTTGTTTCAACGTTCTTTGAACATCACATTCACACCTGCAGACAATTTAGAGGTACTAATTAACCTCATTATGTTCTTGGGCTGTGTGAGGAAGCTGGAGAAGCCGGAGAGAACCCACACATGCACAGGGAGAACATTAAAACTCCATGCAGAAAGATCCCAGGCACGGACCGGGATTTGAACCGGAGATCTTCTCGCTGCGAGGTAACGATGCTAACCAGACTGTCTGTAAGAAGTTACTAGAACTCGTCTGTAATTTTGGATAGAACTATCAGTGCTGAAATCATAAAATTAACTTCGTGTGCGAAAAAAAGAAGGAAAAAAAGAAACTGATTTAATCTTTCAACGGGGATTCTAACACGGAAACAACTGAATAAGAAAGTTATGTTAATAGTAGATTTACTATCGGCCTACCTGAGACCAACCCAGACAGCCGGCAGCAGGCGGAGAGGAGCAACAGCCGAAACAGGAGCTTCATTATCGCTAATTCCTCCACAGACTTGATCGATTACCAGGAAAAAAATTAAAACAGATCAGAGCAGATCAGAGCAGATTAAATGCGGCCGATTGCTACCGCAGTTTGGGAAACTTTCGCTTTCGATCTTCTTAAGTAGGCAGGGAATCCTTGACGAAAAGAGGAAATCAGAATAGAACGCCCATTGATATTTCCACACATATGATTCTCGTATTTCAAGGTTACAAGGTCATCCACTCAATGAAATGTGTTGTTCTTAAGGTTCTGGACAAACTAGTCTCACATTTTAACCTTATACTTGCACCATTTTCAAGTTATCACTGAGTCAAATTAATTAAAAGATGTGTTTGGCCTATAATCATAAGTAAACGTGAACAATAAATACATAGATATAAAAAAATATTTAAGTAAATAATCACAAATAAATATATAAGCAAACAATATATAAAATAACAATAAATGAAAGAAAAATGTAAATAAATAATAACAAGTAAATATATGTAAACAATAAATACATTACAATAAACAAGTATGTAAGTAAACAATATATAAATAAATAAGAGTAAATGAAAAACAAAGGGCAAATAAAAAATGAAGTAATTAAAAACAACAGACAAATAAATATGCAAACAATAAAGTACAAAAATATGTATGTAAACAATACTAAAATAAATATAAATAAATCAATAAGAAAATGTAAGCAGCAATCAATAAATAATGGCAAACAAAAAGTACATATATTGGTAATAATTAAATGTGTAAAAAATAAACTAATAAATATTAAAAATCTGGTGGCAAAAGCGCTGGAAAAAAATGATTCTATAATATTCCACTAAAAAAACATTAAGTACATTAAAGAATAGCTACTTTTGTTCCTCAAAAACATGAATGCTGCAACATTCAAAAATAATGAAGGTAAAGAGCAAAACACCTGTAAAATAATGAGACTTTTAGGTCATTTACATTTTTTCAGTCAGTGTGCAGACATATATTTATTTATTTTTAGATATTATTTATAATTTGGCAAAACAGAGAAAATCTAAATAAAATAATTTAAAAAATTTACCATTCATTTGTCTTTAAAATAACGGCAAATAGCTGTTAAAGTCATAATATTTATTAAAATACAGTCGAACATTGTAAAACGATGTGTTGCCATTTACATCAATTAAAACTTTTCTGTGAGATTTTGCTACATGTTAGCTACAATTTAACAAAATGTTAAATGTCTGTTAAAAAGTGAAAACAGTAAAAACCTGATTTGAAAGAAGAAATACAGGAAGGGAAACTCTCAGCTGTGACCTAACAGCCGATTGGTTTTAGACTTTTACTTTAGATATTGATGAGGACTTTATTTGTTTGATTTTTAAAGTGTTAAGTGCGGTCGAATAAATTCACATTAACACAGATTACGGTATTCACTTCAATATTCTTTATTGGCATTAATATCATGTTAGCAATGTTGTCATAGAATACAGTGGAGATGATATAAATAGTCCTAATTTACTGCATAATAGCATTCAGCTGATGTATTACAAGCAAAACCTCTTGTTAGTGGGATGTGAGGATTGTTGAAATATCTGTATTTTATATCTGTCATGATTACATTTGTGAAAAAACACATTCAGACTGATGTATGTGTGTGTTAACATTTTAATAAATCAGGATGTTTTTGTGACTTTCTTTTATTCAACCCTTATTTAGTGCAGTTCAGGCCTAATTTCATCTAATGTTACTTCCAGTGACTCTTCTTTTAGTTGCTTCATTTGGTTTTCAATCTTAAATGCATGAATTCATATTGCCTTTTAATGGTTTTACTTGTTTATTATGGTGGTCCAAGTTTCAATAAAGTTACATGAAAATAAAAAAAAAGCAGGTCAAAGAGGAAACAAAACAACCTAAAGATGCTTTTAATGAAACATGTTTTTACAAAATTGCTGATAAGAACTGTCACATTTTAATAGATTCGTTGTTTCTGCACATCAAGGTGTGTTGTGTGTCAGTAGTGGCTGTGTGTGTTGTGTACTCTCCACACGTCTCCGTTCAGGGCGTTGGCGGCGCCCTGCAGTGTCCAGGTGAACAAAGCCAGCTGCCTCCTGAAGCGTCGCTCGTCGAAGCACTCGGGGTTGGAGGTCAGCAGGCCCAGGTGCTCAGTGAGCGCGCTCAGAGTGTGGTTGCCGCGGCCGTGGATCACGTGACGGAACGGTGTCTCCACCGCCGACACATACTGAGACAAGAAGTAGTACTCCACCTGGAGGACGAGTAACGAGGGACAGATGCAGTACTGCTTGTAGTGCTCGTGCTTTCATGATTCATGTGTCGGAAAACTAAGTATTTTTTGTTGTGCTAGTACCTTCATGATGGCGGTTATGTAGACGTGTGCAGTGTTTGCTATAGTTGTTCCTTAATGATGCACTGCCTGCAGTACTTGTACCTTCATGATGCTGGGTTTACATTATTTTTTGTAGGTGTTGTCATAGCATCTAGCGTTGGGCAATACTCTTACCTTCATAAAACAGTGTAACTTCACAGTGTAGCATTTGTGCCACTTCTACTGATATGATGCAGTGTTTGCAATCCTGGTACTTACATGATACAGGTTTTGTAGGAGCATGTACCGTTTGCTGTACTGGTACATTCATGATACAGCATTTGCAGTACTGGGACTTTCATGATGTGGGTGTTGTAGAATCATATAATGGTTGCAGTACTGGTACCTTCATGATGCGTGTGTTGTAGAAGCGTGCGGTGGTCGGGTCGTGCAGGTCGCTGTAGTCGATGGCTCTCTGCAGCGTCTCTGCAGCTCGGCTGTAGTCTCCTCTGGCGCTGAAGACCCACTGAGGGGACAAACCTCTGGACTGAGACATGGAGACAGTGACACATGAGGACGTCGTCCCGGCAACCGAACACCTGAACCCAGTGGGTTGTACAGGTGGGCTACCTGTAGCTCAGCGGAGTGTCTGTTGAGCTGAGCGCTGAACTGCAGCACCGTCTGGGCGTACGAAGTGATGCGTAGCGGCAGGATGTGGTCATGGGCCAATCGCAGCACCATCTCCCCCACCAGCTCCCCCACGCTCCGCCCCGTCACCCCCAGACGACCCCCCAGCACCTCCTGCAGACGGGACGCGCTGTCCAACGGCGTGTTGACAAACGGATACGCTCGCTCCTGAACACACGGACACGTGATGATGTCATCCTGCACACCTGAGCACCAGGGACATATCACATGTGTTTGGCGTGTTGTTGGTGACCTGTACCTTGGTGAATCTGAGCTCCATGGCTGGGACTCCTGCGAAGGCTGTGAAACTGTAGGCTCCACTGTTCAGATACAGAGGCTTCACACTGAGGACAGACAGCAGCACATCTGTTAGCATGACAGCATAAGAAACCCTTGTTCTCATGACTTGTATGTTCCCTTACATCCTCCAGCTGCCTCCTTCTCGCTCAGCCTGACTGTAGATGGTTTGACCAGCATGTTTAGGATGTTCCACCTGGAACACACACAGTCCTGCTCAGACAGGTTTTAATAGACCTATATGAAGAGAACATCAAGGTTATTAGAGACCTGATCACCTGTCTGATGGCAGCCTCCAGCAGGTCGACCAGCAGAGGACTGGTGTAGGCCGACAGCACATCGTCACCTATGGACAGATGGACGGTTAACTAGTTCACCTCTGTCTGCAGGACAAACACCTCCTCTGATTGACTGAGAGTTCAGTGTTACCCATGATGGCCTGGTCCAGGCTGAAGTAGGCCACAGCCTTCAGGTGGAGCATGGACAGGTAACCCTGCAAACAGAGATCAGGGGTCGATGGAGGCCCTTTGCAGGAATTTAACGTAAATGTTTCTCTGCAGTCGAACCTCGAGCCATTCAGTCGCGCCGACGTTCCCAAACTCTCCGGCATCCCAGCTGACAAAGAGCAAACTGCGTCTGGGACTGAAACCTGCAAAACAACCTCATATTCCACAACAGGAACCTCACCTGAAGTTGTAGAACATCAGCACACTAGTGTCCAGGTGAGTCGTACCTTTCTTCACCATGACAGAGAAGGTCCGAGCCAACTCCAGCAGGATCGCTGTTCCAACTCCAGACTTCACTGCTCCTGGACCCAGTGAGTCCCTCTGAGCTCCCAGTATGATGTACTGGTCTGACAGGGAGACACTGGGGTGACCACAGAGACACTCACCTGTCTCTCTACCTGAAGACATCTGCCTCTCTGCCCATCAGGTTAGACCTAGCTCTCTACCTGAGTGTACCTGTCTCTCTACCTGAGTGTACCTGGTTCGACTCGGCCCTCCAGAGATGAGAAGATGTTGTTCAGCAGAATTGGCGCCATCTTATTGTGGACTGACAGCTGGACTCTGCGTCCAGCACTCAAGTCTGGCCCAACCACGCAGCGGACGTACGGCAGCCGACCTCGCCATGACGGCGGACAGGATGCACCTGACAGCTGGCTGAGACAAAGAACAATGCTATGAGGTCACAGTCACACCTGAACAGGTAGTCTAAAGAGGTGGAGCTCACCTGAGTAGTTGGGCAGCAACGGTGGCAGTGATTGGCAGGGCCGGGATGAACGGCAGGCCGGAGGACTGGATGGGCGGGAACTGAGTGTGATTGAAGGAGGGAAAGCCGGGGGTGAAGGGGTCACCTGACCCCAGGTGTACCTGTGTTTAGATGACACAGAGGAGGATGGTGATTGGTCAGAGGCACAGTGTGCAGTGCTGTTGTGTCTTTACTAGGGTGTGTGTTACATGTTCAGACACGGCAGTGTGTGTGTTCAGTCCAAGGCGGCGGGGGTCCTGTGGCAGGTCAGCAGGGTCGGGGTAGATCAACACTCCTCCCGCTCCGTTCCTCTCAGCTAACCAGACCTTCTCGGCAAAACTGACCCCGCCCCCGACACGCATCACCACCACACAGCCGGCCACGGACACGCCTGCACTCTTGAGCCAGTTGAAGTCCGCTGGACGGCCATAGTTGGCATAGACCACACCCCCCTGGAGACAGAATACCAAAGATTAAAACTGTCACCATGGTGACCAACATTATCTACCTCACTGCCTCACCGTGGTAGTTCCTGTGGCACTGTACGGACAGAAGTCTGACAGGTTCAGAGAAATCTGCTCCAAGATCCCACCTGCAGAGTCCACGAGCCGCAGAGAGCTCCTCTGAGCCCTGTAAACAAACAAACAGCCTGAACCTGATATTTTAAGGCAGCTCAGGGTATTTTTATTATAATGTAACTTTTATTTAATCAGATAAAAGACCCATTGAGATCAAGACCTCTTTCACAAGGGTGACCTGGGCAAGAGAGGCTTAGCAAATGTCAGAGTAAACAAAAACAGACAGATAACAGTAACAACAAACACTAAAATATTAAATGCAAGCAATTAGATACATAAAGAACAGGAGTTTTGTTTTTTTTCATTTTTTTAACAGAAACTATTTAAGAGCACAGGCACTAGTTGAAATATTTCCGTTGCCAATTTCTTAAGATAGAGTGAACTGCTTCCAATGAAACAAATTCTGACAATTTAGATTTAGGGGACAGTGTGCCCTGTTCAGTGCCTGTCAGGATAAGGCAGTGGAAGGTGTAGCTGGCAGACTCCTACCTGTCAGGGAACTGCAGCGTGGCGTACAGAGACTCGGTCCAGGTGTGGTCCATCTGCAGCTGCCGGAAGCGACGGAGGATCTCTGAGGCCAGAGCGGTTCCCTCTGAAGAACCCGGAGGATGAGGAGCTCTGCTCACCCGACTGAAAAAACACACACATCTGTGCACCTGAGTCCACCAGTCACATCCCTCTGGGTCACAGCTTCACTTTAATAGCTTTTGTGAACACCTGAAGTCTTCTGATATGATAAGACTCAGATGGATTTACCTAAACATACTTTATTTACTGGTTGACTTCCAGATGAATATTTTTACATTTTGTGAGACTCTATATGAAAACACATGGTGAGATTTTTTTAAATTAAAGATTAAATCTGTTCTTCACAGTTACCCCACCAAATATACATGATTGTCAAAACCGCATTAGCATTTTTTTTCTTTGACCCCTCACATCTACCTGAAGGTCCTCTTCAGGGGTTTGCCCCCGAGGTAGCTTTAGCTGAACAGTAAAAGGACAGTATTTTTCCCTGGCGTGTTGCAAGTATCTTCTATTTGTGTAAAAATTCTCAGTTACTCTCCCCTCCAGCTGAGATTATGTATAAAGTACCTGACTGTGTTGTGGATGTCTTCATCCTGCAGGAGCTTCCTCATCATCACCCTCAGCTCTCCCAAGTAAAGCCCCGGCCCTCCTCCTGCAGGTGAAGTAGCCCCACCCCGCTGCTGCTCCTCCTCCTGGTCCCCCGACTGGGAGCAGTGGTACCGCCCACTCAGCACACCATAGGCCAATAGGAACGCTAATGGAAAGAGAGAGAGAGAGGGAGGTCACGTTTACTTCAGTCACAAGATCAATCGGCTCGATCCAAACAATCAGGTGATGATTACCAGCGGTGAACACGATGACTCCACATGCACACAGCAGCATGCCGGCTCTGCGGTAACCATGGCGATGCCTCAGCACCAATGCTGTGACATCACTAATAGGCCCTGCCTCTGTTTCATCCTCTTCTGTTGTCACAAGCCGCAGCTCCACCCCCTGAGCTCCGTCCATCTCATCATCATCGGACAGCGAGTGGCGGAGAGTTGCCGAGGAACACTATGGAGGGAGAGAGACGGTAACCATGGTGACAGATCGGAGGAGGCGGGGCTTGATTTGACCTTTGCCTCACCTGCGTCAAATGAGTGGTCATGTCGTCGTTCTGCAGACAAGAAGAGAATTATAACCTTAACAACAGAAACAACCAACACTCAGGTTTTTTCTGAATTTACCTGCGAGATCTTACAGAAAAAAAGCTGACTGAGTGTCTGCTTCTTCACACCTGAGACGACATTCAGAGAACCAATTAAATCTGTCCATTGAAGGTCACCTGACCTCACACAACAGAATGCACAAACACCTTAATAAAGGCTGTATAAGTTCTTCATGGCAGAGCTGGAAGCAGGAGCAGTTGCAATTGAAGCTAGCAACAAGCATCAGTCCGACATAATTCATCAAGAATCAATCAAAGGTAAAAAGCATCACAGGGAATGTGGTTGGAAGAAGAACTGGTGACTGGGAGAGAGTTCTTACAACTAATTCAAATCCTAACTTTAAACAGAATCTCCTCTGTAGCAGGTTACCATGTCTATCTAGCTCTGCAGCATCAGTTACCATAGGGATCAAGCAGGTTAAAGAGAAAAATCTGTCATTAGACTTGACATACAGGTATGCTGCTTGGACTTAGCTATTTCTGTAGATGCAGAAACCAAACGTTGGCTTTTACTTAGCCTTTTTCTAGGTGATACAAACAGGATTAATAGTAGGAGCAGCTGTACAGAGAGTTGGTAGGATTATAATGTAGGACACAGTGCAGATAAAAAAACATCTGGATGTAGGATACAGGGCAGGCAAAAACATCTGGATGTAGGATACAGGGCAGGCAAAAACATCTGGATTTTTCACAATGTTGGACACAGAGCAGGTGAAAACATCTGGATTGTTATAATGTAGGACGCAGAGCAGGTGAAAACATCTGGATTTGTTATAATATACAACAAAGAACAAGTAAAAACATCTGGATTGGTCATAATGTAGGACACAAAGCAGGTAAGAACATCTGGATGTAGGATGCACGGCAGGCAAAACATCACAAAGTCGGACACAGCAGGTGAAAACATCTGGATTGGTTATATCATGGGACAAAGAAGGTAAAAACATCTGGAATGGTGATAATGTAGGACACACAGCAGGTAAAAACATCTGGATTGGTCAGAATGTAGGATATACAGCAGGTAAAGGTAAAATCATCTGGACTGGTTATTTTTATCTGACAGAGAAGGTAAAAATACTTGGATTGGTTATAGGAACCTAAGTGCACATTCAGAATTCAGCTATTTTTCTCTGCAGAGACAACCAGCTCAGATCTTTTCATACTAAACTAAAGGTTTTGATAATGCCTCTTCTTTGATTTTTCTTGAGTTAATTATATTCACGGCACAGAGAATCCTCACAAGGCAATGAACAAATGCATCTTTTGACTTAATAATACCATTGTGACATCAGGAACACATCAGGATTGACCTGTTATGGAGCTAACTAACCTGTTTAAATGTCTGTCCTTCTGTGGATAACTTTAACCAGCTGTATGTTTCTAGTAACGGGCAGAAAACAGCCACCAATAGACCACAACTGTTTCATCAGCTTTCATAACATGAAGTCAAGAGGATCTTTAACCCTGCAGATTAATGCAGCCACAGCTCTGACCAGAAATACCAGGAAATCCCCAACGTTCTTAATGTCTGATTAAACCAGAAACTTTCTCACCTTCACTCATCAGGTTTTCAGTCTGGACTCCAAGATTCGTCCTGATGGTGAATCAGTGAAAGCGTCAGGAAGAAGTCAACCTGCCCAGTGAGGCTCGCTCCCTTGGCCTGCTGTGATTGGCTGCTCAGAGAGGTCAGAGGTCAGCTGTGTTTGATCTGGTTAACTTTATTAACGACTGAGTAAACACACACACACACACTGAGGAGCTACAGCCGGGAAATCCCACTTCAACATTTGATCAATGATGACACTGCTGATGCTCATCTCTTTGCTGGGGATTAAAGTCGAACACGTGACTTCAAGGAACCTAACAATTCTGTCAGGACTGAACTGCTTCAATAAAGATCAGTTGAAGTTAACATAATCAGGCTAATCCCATTCAGGCTCAAGCAGTCAAGATAATTGCATTGTTGATTTTCTGTAAACTGTAGTGTTTGCACTGACACTGTGTAATTAAGTGAAATCATATGGCAGGGCAGAAGGGAGTCGGTGGTAAAAATCTGGGTTTTTGGTCAGTATTACAACAATTCCAGTGAAGTGACAACTCAGTTAGCCTGACCTGAGGGTTAGTTAGCTAGCATCAGTTACCAGACAACTGAGCTTGAACTATGTTAAATCAGATTTACAGAACCGAAATAACATGAAATAAAGTCAGATTTAGGTTAAACCTGATCCTGGACTGTCACAGCAAACTTCCATGTTACCCGGGAATGTTCCCACAACATCGGCCGACATTACCTACAAATTCTGATAATATTGTAATGTTTTATTCTCATGTTGGAAGACTTGTTTTGTTATGTAGAGAGACAGATGCTGTAAGTTCTGTTTTTACATGTACTGGTCCTCCTTTAGGTGAAGTTATTGGCTCTGTCATGTTTTATGAGGAATTTTTCAGCTGTAATTAGAATCAGCTGCTGCAGGAGTTACTGTCTCTGTGCAGTTGCAGCGTTCAGCCTGTAGATGGCAGCATGACACCTGAAATGACTCGCTGTGTCTTCACATAATCAAACAGTAGATAAAACATCATATGATGCGGTATATTCTCACAAAATAACAATCCACCCACTACTAACTATTATTCACTTGTAAAGGTTTCAGTCTGGAGCTTCATGTCAGAAATTAAATTCAAGTTGAAGATGTTTCATTTTGATTATTTCTCTTAAAAATGTCTAAAGCGAAACATTTTCGGGAAAATATCAAACTCTGCAATTTAAAATGGTTTTAAATTAGTCTCAGCTACACTGTAAACTGTTTCAAACATAAGTTACATGGTATAAACTGCTTAAAAGTATCATGCATTGGTCTGTTAAATGTGGAAACTGGTTTAAAATAGTGTGTAAACAGTTTTAATTTGGTGTAAATCGGTCTATAAACTGTGTTAATCCAATGTGAACTGATATGAACTGGTGTAAAGTTCTCTGAAAACTATTTTACACTGGTTTTAACTAGTGTAAACTTGTATAGACTGTTTTAAACTAATGTAAACTACTCTGTAAATAGTTTTGAATTGGAGTAAACCAACATTAACTGGTTTCGACTGGTGTGAAATCGTCTGTTACCTGTCATGCTTCTAAGTTTTAAACTTGTATGATATAGTTTAAACTGATGTCAACTAGTCTTTGAAATGCTATAAACAAGTGTAAACTGGTAAAAACTGGTTTAAATGATTGTAAAGTGGTTGCAAACTATTTAAACTGGTGTAAAATGGTACAAACTGGTGATAGGTGTGGATGACAGTAATCTGAACACAAATAACCAGGAGGAATGACACATTCAGGTCAGATTGTGTCACAGTTTATTAAAATCATACAGTTAAAAAGGATAAATGTCAATCAGTGGAGCTGCAGCTACAATCAGTCAAACATTTGCTAACAAGTGATTTCAAAGCTGTTGTTCTGCAGACAGAAAAGGCTGAAAATGATTCATTCAACACAGTGAAGCAGCAGAGACCAGGTCCAGCTGTTACATCAGAGTCCACATTAAACCTGATCCAGGACTGGACCAGAGTACTCCACTGAAACACCTGCATCAACCAGCAGGACTGGATTCACACTGTGGTGGTTCTGGACCAGGTCCAGGCCAGCTGAGCTTCAGACTTCAGTCCTGGACCAGGTTTAGAGAGTCCAGTCCAGAAAGGATCATTTGAAAGCAGGTTTAAGCAGCAACGATATTTTCTGTCATCTGACAGACAGAATCAGGATCAGGACCAGAATCTTTCCTCAGTTAGGAAGGATCCAGAATATGTCCTACGAAACAGAGAAGAGACAAGGACAGGGTCAACAACAAATACTGGTAACACTGGTTTTAACATCTGTAATGGTCTGAACTTAAGTAAACTGGTCTGATCTCATCTGAACTGGTCTGGATTGTTGTTGCACTGATGTGACCTGTTCTAGACCTTGTTTGAACTGTCTAAACTGGTGTGGATCAAACATTATCAGCCATCAGTGAGTTTATTATTTCAGTAAAATAACAGACTTCAGGGGAACAAACGAGTCTGAGGCTCTTGTAAACACTGATATAAACTGGCCTAAACTGGATTTAAACTTGTGTAGACTGGTGCTAAACTGGTGTTAGACTGGTGTTAAACAGCTATTAGACTGGTGTTAAACTGGTGTACAGTGCATATAAAAAGTATTCACCCTCTTTTCTTGCATTTCAACATTGAGTCATGGTCAATATTTTTTGTTTTTTCAACAACAATTGACAAAAAAGAGTGATGGTAAACTGGTGTAAAGTGGCAAAGATTGATGTTGGACTGGTATAAACTGGTATTGAACTGGTGTGAACCGGTTTAGACTGTGTCCTGTATGAACTGTTATTAGACAGGGGTAGACTGGTTTTGACTGGAGTAAAATTGTCTGACCTTGGATCCTTTAATGGTGTTCTTGGACTTCTTTGAATCAAGCAAAAACGGATCTGAGGACAGAGAGACAGACAGGTGAGAGACAGACAGGTAGACACTGTGATTGTTGGTATAATCTGGTATAAACTGCTGTGAACTGGTATGAGCTGCTCTTCGACCATGGTAACCTGGTGTTAGACTGGTGTAATATGGTATAAAATGGACTTGAACTGGTGTGAACAGACGTTAGATGGGTGTAAACTGGTTTACCTGGGGTGTGGTTCCTGTAGTAGATGAATCCAGCCAGACCAAAGACCAGACCCAGAATCAGTGCTGAGGCTCCGATGGCAATCTTTTCTTTATCTGACTTAGGCATGGACGGATCTGAGGACAGACAGAAAGACAGGTGAGAGACAGACAGGTGAGAGACAGAGAGACAGACAGACAGACAGACAGGTATTTACCCCAGTAGGTCCTCAGAGGTTCTTTCAGGCTGGCATGTTCCACCACACAAGAGATCTTCTCTCCATTCCTGCAGCAAAACAAACCAACATTCCTGATTCATCAAACTGGACCTGAACCTGGACCTAGACCTGGACCTACCTGGGTGTGTACACCAGGCTAGAGTGGATCTGGTAGTACCAGTCACCGTTCTCCATCACACCAGTAGAGGAGACTCCTGAGGTGACCTCCTGTTCGTCTCTGAACCAGATCACTTTGATTTGTTTGGGGTAGAAGTCGTAGACACTGCAGACCAACACGGCTGGATGTTGTTTAGGAGGAGGCGCCGTGGAGTGCAGGACCACGTAGGGCATAACTGGAACACACAGATTATTGTTAATGCTGGTAGTCACAGTAGCAGAATGTGGTGGCTCTGAGCTGTTTCAGTGTGTTTCAGAAAGCTGATCTCCAGTTTATCCAGTTACTTCAGTAAAACAGCTTCAGTTTCTGGAAGTTCAGCTTCAACATCAATCCTCTGAAGTCAAAACCTTATGAAAGGCATCTTGTCTTTTTAAAAAAATAAAAATCACCAAAAGAGCTCAATTTATCAGCCAGAACTGAACAAACAGAAAGAAACATCAGATTTTCAACTTTCAGATGGTCTTTGAATGTACCATCTGTTATGAGAGATTCCATCAAAAAAAATCCACAAAATCTGAGATTTTTTTCCACCCAATTCACACAAATCATATTCAAAATGTTCCAAAAGGTTGTGTTTGTCAGTTCTCATAAAAAACTGGGAAAAAAAAGTCTTTCTCAGTGCCTGACTGAACTGTTATCAACAGTGAACAATACTGAGAGTTTTCAGATGACCTGCAGGCAGTGAAATTCACATTTATTAACCAGGAAAGATCTAAATTTGTGCCAAAGTTCTTTGTTTACTTGAATTGAAGGGAACTTGAGAAGAATTTAGTAACAGTAGAAGCAGTTTTATTACTTGCTGCATCATCAGTGGTTGGAGAAGCAGATGGAAACTTTAACTTTTCCATCATAAAAAATTCACCAGTAATCGTAACAGTCAGTATTTTTATTACTGATATTTTCTACTGAGACTAATGGATCAATAACCACAGACAGATGTTTTAGAGTTGCAGCAGAAACACTGATCCTTTGTCAAGCTGAACTCCGTTAATTAGATAAAACAGTCGATGATAAACTGTTTTTAACCAGTGTTGTGGTGAAAGTGATGAAAGTGTCAAACAAAGACTGACTCACCTGATTTAGACAGAACATTTCTGTACCATATCTCAGTGTTTGGGAGACAGTACACCTCCTTCTGAGCTCTCTCGTTGTTTACCATTGCAGGATCATTGTTCCATTGTTCTGCAGTCTTCACTCCAAACTCAGTGTATCCAACAAACTTCCCCAAACTGCTGCTGAACCTCAAATATTCCAGTTTGTTGTAATAGAAAGAGTGGATATACTCAATGTCCTTCAGCTCAGTGGAGTTAAATGCACAATGTTTCATAGAATAATGCATAAATCCATCTGTGGGACAAAACAGAAAGAGATTAAACCTCAGTGAGAATTGATCAGTGATTGCTGTGTGGACAGTGATGAAGTATAAAGAAAACAGATCAGAGTATTGGTCCTACCTGCTAAGTGGACAATGATGAAGAGAAGCAAGAAGGTGACAGAGGATGAAGCCATGATCCTGTGTAAACTAACACTGATTCTGTTTGACTGTCAGCAGCTGTTTAAAACAGAACAGGATCATGTGACCTGCAGCATCAGCTGTTACCAGGCAGAAAACGAACACCAGTCTCCGCCTCAGGTGCTCTGAGTAATGTTGCTGACAGACAGATAAACCAATGCCAGTTGTCACATAACTGCAGATGCTCCGCCTCCTTGGCGGAGTAATAATAACTGTAGACAATCAAATGAACCTTACAGTAAATCTAATTTAACATGTTCCATTCTGTTGTTTGTCTGTAACACGTTTCTTCACAGTAAATCTTGTCCTTCCAGAGTGAACTGTAGTGAATGTGTTCCACTACAAACACATCGCCTCATTTATACCAAAGATTTCACTGTCAGAAACAGTTTTATACGTTGAGGTAGTTAGCGACTTCTTGCCGTCATGATCACCTGTAGAGATCATGTATATCGTGTCAGTCTGGATTTTCCAGTGACTCCTACAACTCTTAATTTTCTCTGATAGAATCATGAAAACACATGAATCTTTGTCATATAAACAATCATTTATTTCAGTTCCTTAATAAATTTATTCCAGGTTTTCTGGAAATACGACAAAATCTGCCAGATCAAAATATACATACAGCAATGCTTATATCTGGTTAAATACTGTTTGGCCATTTTCACATCAACTCACCTTTTGGTTTCCATCCACAAGTCTTTCTTCTTGACAGAATTGGTGCAATGCAGCTAAATTTGTTGGCTTTTTGACTCAGCCTTGTTTCTTCATCAGTTTACAGATTGTTAATGGGGTTTTGGGGACACCAGTCTAAAACCTCCATTCTTGATTTAAACATTCTTTATCACTAAATTAGTGAGCTTCATTTTCCTGCTCTGGTGTTTTAATGTGGCTGTTCTTTGTCTCATCCTCCTGATCACAGCTACAGACTAAAAACTTTCTCTGGATGGAAAATCTTCACTCCAGAGATAAACTGATCCCTTCTATCAGAAGAAGTCTTCCTGAGGAGTTGCTGCTCTACTCTGTGCTGGACTTTATGGACCTGCTTTCTTTTACAGATCTGTTCTTACCAAAGTCACTGGAAGTGAGAAGAAACCATTTTGTCCTTTCAAAGCTCTCAGGAGGCAGTGGACTCAGTATAGAGCAGCTTTCTTTGATTTAAGTAAGTCATACTTTGTCTCTGAAGTTATATTTACCAGTCATTCAGTTTTTATTCAAATCAGCAACAATCATGAAGCCCTGATTTACAATAAAGCTGAGAGAACAATTAGAACAGACAACCACAGAACACAGCTGTTTATGAATTTAATCATGCCAATTATTGATAGGCATGCACCATTAAAACGTATGACGGTGAGGAGTATTGCATCTCCATGGGTGGACAATGAATTGAAAGAATATTTCAGGCAGAGAAATGTGCTAAAAGCTGAGGCAATTTCATTAGGTGATGTTGTTTTATGGGACAGATATAAAAAGTTAAGGAATTACGTGACAAAACTAAACAGAATAAAGAAGAGGGCTTATTATGAAAATAGATTCAAGGACGTAAAATTAAATAGTAGTAAAACATGGAATACACTAAATGAATTAAGTAAAAGAAACTCAAAACCAGTATTATCATTTTTGGAAGTAGATAATTTGTTTTTGACTAAATCAGTTGATATTGCTAATTATTTAGATGATTATTATAAAAAAAGTGCAAACCTTGAGAAATAACATGAATTCAAAGTCAAAGACTGATTTAGGATGTAGTACTATCATGAATAATATTATGGAAAACAAATCTTGTGCATTCGTTTTTGAAAAAGTGAGTGTATTTACTACAGAGAGTGTTTTAATATCAATGAAAGTAAAACCCTCAGGTATAGATGAACTTGATATAAGGTTATTAAAATTAGTGGCTGATATTGTTGCTATACCTGTGAGTCATATTATCAACATCAGTTTAGAAAAATGTAGATGCCCTGTTAAGTGGAAAGTCGCTAAAATTGTGCCTCTTCCTAAAAATACTAAAGAGCCTTTCTCTGCAAAAAATAGTAGACCTATAAGTATTCTACCAGCTTTGAGCAAAGTAATGGAAAAAATAGTATATGAACAAATCAATTTTTATTTTTGTAAAAATGGGCTGAATTCGCCATCACAACATGCATATAAGAAAGGGCACTCCACAACGACAGCTTTAACTCAGATGACTGATGATTGGTTAAATGATATTGAAAACAAAAGATTAGTTGGAACTGTATTGTTAGATCTTAGCGCAGCGTTTGATTTACTAGATCATAATTTACTTTTGGAAAAGTTAAGTTTGTATGGGTTCCAAAATTCTGCTTTGCAGTGGATTAATAGCTATTTGAATAATCGAGAGTTTACGGTTGCATTTAATGGCAGTTATTCTGAGATAAGTCTCTCTTGTGGAGTGCCGCAAGGTAGTTGTCTTGGGCCACTGTTATTTTCTATTTTTATGAATGAGTTGCCTTTTATATTGGAGAATGCCACTATTGTACTATATGCAGATGATTCAATTATTTATGTGTCAGCTCATAATTCTGTGCAACTAAATACAATTTTGAAAAAAGAGTTAAAGTTAGTAGAGCTCTGGATTAATGAAAATAAGTTAGTCATTAATACCGAGAAGACTAAATCTTTAATGATAGGATCATCTTACCTTTTAAAAGACTCTCCTGTATTAAATTTGTCTGTTGGAGGTACCACTATTGAACAAGTGGCTGAGGCCAAGCTGTTGGGTTTGACTGTTGATTGTATGCTTACATGGAACAATCAAATTAAAAATATCTTGAATAAAATGGGAAAATGTATGGCAATGGTGCGCCATTGCAAAAAATGTATTCCACGTAGTATAAGGAAAACGTTAGTTGAATCAATAGTTTTGTGCCATATAGACTATTGTTCTTTCATTTGGTCATCCACAACAGAAACTAACTTGAACGAATTACAGGTTGCACAGAATAAGGCGGCTCGGCTTGTCCTGAATTGTTCATTTAGAACAAGTATTAATGACATGTATAACTGTTTGGCCTGGATGCATGTAAAAAGTAGAATTAATTATTCTCTTATTAAATTTATAAGAAATATTATAACAAAAACACCAGAAATACTGTTTAATGAACTAACTTTTTTCAGTGATGTGCATCAATATTCTACACGCCAGTCAGATGTGGGACGGTTTTTGTTACCTCGCTGTCGAACCAATCAGTCTCAGAGGACAGTGCGATATAGGGCAATGGTGGCATGGAATTCATTACCAGTTTTTGATTGTTCAGAGGCATGCAAATACCTTTTGTAAAAGACTGAGATTGTTTATATATACACAAAACTAACTGCATAATGGCTTAGGTTGTCTTAGGCTTTTCTACTTCATTTATGTAAAATAATGAGATTATTTTTATAGTATATATTTACGCAAAACTAATAATGTTGGGAAGAATGTGAATGAGCTATTATGTTTGATGAAGAATGTCTATTTATTACTGAGAGATTTTTTATTTTTTTTTGTCCATAGAAGGGAGAGATGAGCTATCATATATGTTTGTACTTTATTGTATTGTGTTATTATGATTGTGTTGTTTGTTATTGTCTTTGTGAAAATGTTATGTTGTATTGTTCGGATGAGTGTTGTATGTGCATCCTGTTCTGTCGGATGAGTTGGTGTATTTGCCTTTGTGTAATGATGAGTTTAGATCCCAGGAAGAGTAGACACTGATTTTCAGTGGCTAATGGGAATCTTTATAAATAAACAAACACAGAACACAGTTAAAAACAGATTTAAGAGTTCAGTCGTTCATCCTGGTTTTAAAGTGACCTGTGGTTCCAACTGTGTTCAATTTTAATGAAGCTTACATTACATACATTTCAAAGATTCTTTGATATCATGTGTATCTGAAAGCAGCTACACTGAATAACAAAGAAAATGAAATAAAAATGTTATTTCTATCATTAATGCATTTCTGCTGTCAGTGAAATGAAGCTGGCGATACAATGATGATTCAGCGACAGCAGCAGATAGCTGTCTCTCAGATAACCAGCTTCACTAGATCCACTGTGATCCAGATCTAGACCTGAACCTGAGCAGTCACAGCTGAGGGGATAGCGCCCATTTTCACTCATGTCAAACAAGAAGTCTGACTCAAAATGAGTCAGAATAACAGAACTGAGTGTTTGTGGCTCAGAGGGAACAGAAACCTTTCAGACTGTACAGAAAATGAAAGTGATCACATTTAACAGAAAGGACAAACTGTGGACAGGGAAGTGAAATGAAACATTTGATGATTTGATGGAGCAGACACTGTTGAGGTTGTTGTTGTTGCAGCTGAACAGCAGAGAACAGTCAGAGTTGATCCTCAGGTTAAACATGTGGAGCTGATTGTTTAAACTAAACACTGAAAAAACAGTGAAGATGTTTGATTCACACAATAAAGTATCAGTACATTCATTTACAATTATAAGGAAAACATCTGGATTATGTCCACATAAATCTGCACTAATATCATCAGTCTCAACCAATCAGCTGCGCTTGTGTCCTTTGATAAAAAAGAAGATTCCAACTGCCACACCGAGCAGACCGACTGTCAGACCAGCTCCACAGAACACTAGAGGTCCAACACTGGGCGGAGTCATCGTGACATCTGGACACAGAGAGACAAAGACACTGACCTGAAGACATCAGCCTTTACATCTAGAAAAATCAACCTGCACATGTGGACACATAGCTGAACATCAGGACACATGAACCTCCATATCTGGAGACATCAATCTGCACATCTGGACAAGTTAACCTACTGATCTGGATTACTTGAACGTGTGCATTGGCAGACATGAACATTCACATCTGGAGACATGAATCTACACATCTGGACACATAACGCTGGACATCTAGACACATGAATCTTCACATCTGGGGACCTGCATATCTGTGTACACTAACCTGCACATATGGGAACGTGCACATTTCTACACATGAACCTTTACACCTTGAGACAGGACCCTGCACATCTGGAGACAACAACCTGCACAAGTGGACACGTGAACCTGTACACCTACAGACCCTGAACATCTGGACTTTTCAATCTGTACATCTGGAGACATGAAGCTGCACATCTGGCATCAGTTGTATTGCAATCAGGTCTCTATTTAAACAAAGCTTCTCACCCCACATTGCCGTCAGTGGTTCGTCCAGGGACACATGTTCCACTGAACAGCTGTAGATGTCTCCAAGCTGTGGGATGAACTCCAGTCTGGAGATCTGGGTGAAGGAACCGTCTTTGTTGGGGAAGGGGACGTTGATGCTGCTTCCCTCAGTCACGTTCTTTCCGTTCTTGATCCAGGAGACTTTGACCGGAGCAGGATAGAAACCAGACACATGACAGATGAGGGTGTTCTTCACTTTGAGCTCCAAGGTGTCTCTGATGTAGATCATCGGGATCTCAGGAGGATCTGAGCAGAAACACAGTTGTTATAAACAGTCATTGAAAGTGTACATGTTGCAGTGAACTCTTTATTCTTTACTTTTCAGTGCTGCCTGTATAAGAATATTGTGTGTCATTACTGCAGAGTTTAATGTCAGCAACATCAAAGAAAAAAATCATCTGAATGGTTGTTGAAAAGTGCTGAACATGTGTGGAAATATGAAATACAGAATGCAGCTTCTTTCACTGATAGTCACCTGTGCTAACAAACTGACTTTGAAATCAGCTCAGGTGCATCAGGAATTTCAGGAACAATGATATTTGTCTTCACCCTTTTCCACTGGCAGGTCCTTCATCGCCTGTTGGCATGTTTGCAGGTTAGCTCTGCAGATTTGTTGCTCAGCCACAGCTTGTTCATAAGTTCCTGGATTGAAACTAATGTGATCTATGAAGTCTGGCTGAGGCGCAACTCCTCTCCCAGACTTGAAGTCTGCGTACCAAAGCTCTTCATCCTCCAGTGTGTACATCATCGCTCCCTCAGAGTCTGAACAGCCACCGATCTGACCGCCCTCATGGAGAACTTAAGAAAAAAACAGAATAAAAGTGATGTTTAACCTGCTTATATGCTGGTTGTGTGTCCAGTGAGTTCCATCAACTGACAGTTTAAAATAAAAACTCACCATTAGCAGAGACCCCGAGGATACAGCAGAGGACGAGAAGCAGCTTCGACATCTTCATCACCTTCAGCGGCAGCGGCAGTGTGGTTGCTGAACCGTGGATTTGAAGTAAGGATAGACAAAGTGACTTAAAGTGCAGCAAAGTGCTCTGAGTCACAGAGCACCAATCACAGAGCAGAGTCACCAGTTTCCAGGCAGACAGAAGCAGCTGGAAACATATTTAATGAAGACATTTATCCCCTGCTTAAGCAGATTTCTTATACACAAATTAAACATTTAATAAAGAAATCTGTTCTGTCTGAGAAAAAAAAACTGGACTGAAAATGTTTTGAGGAGCTTGTTTGTGGCTTTTTATTGACTTTGACATGTCAGAGATAAATCATTTACTTCTGCCTGCAGAACACGAGTCTGTCTGGTGACTGTACGGATCAAATATGATCCAAAAAATACAAACAGGTGAGATAAAAGTGCTTGATTTGTTGGTCAGCAGAAGCATTCAGAAGTCAGACTGTAACTGATTGGTAAAATTAATCAACTCCATAGGAGGAATCGTGGTTTCAGTTTGTACTGAGCACAGAAATATAACTTTAGAGTCATTCAGTCTGAAAACATGATGCTATGGCTGCTGTTGCTTTCAAAAAACAAGACGTCCAAAACAGTCCGGTTCGTCTTTTGAGGAGGAGGTTTACAACTCACTAATTTAATAAGCACATGCGGAGATCTACTATGATTCAAAAACAAGTTTTATTTACGGAAACACAAGTTAAGTATTCTCCGTTGTTGACTTTCTCAAAATGCAAAAATAACAAAATTTAGTGGTTGATAAACTGTCTCACTCCTTCAACACAAAAAGCAGAGCCCTCCCAGCGACAGCTGATCGCTCTCCCTTAATCAAGGGAGTGGGATGGCTCAACAAGTAGGAGGCAGGTGAACAGTTAATCATAATCACAACCAGCAAAATGATCAAAACAATTCAAACAATCAATCATCAATTAATAGAAATAGGCTCCAACACTCTGGCCCCTAATTGTTGGCCTTAGCAAAAAAATTACACAAACAAAATTCTAAAGGAGCCAAACAAACAATAACAATATATAAACTCTTTATGTTCAAAGTCCATTCACTTGATAACCATCTTTCTTTTCACAGTCCATGATGGTGTAAACAGTCTATGGTGGAAGCTGTAGAATCACAGCCTCATGTTCAGTTCATCACGCCACCTCCATTAGGAGACAGAGTTTATCTATTGGTCGTTGAACCATGTTGTTTTTGGTTTTAACCAAAACACTTCTCACAAAGCCTTTGGCATCAGGAAATGTCTTCACCACACGTCTCATAATCCACGAGTTTCTTGGTGCTGTGTTGTCAGCAATGATGACCAGATCTCCAAGGCTCAAATTCCTTTTTATGTTGTGCCATTTCTTTCTTTCTTGCAGCAGTGGAAGATACTCTTTTGTCCATCGCTTCCAAAAGAGATCAGCGAGATATTGGGCTTGTCTCCATCTCTTTCTGGAATATTCATCCCTTTTCTCAAATACTCCTGGTGGCATGATTGTCTTCGCCTTAAGCTGGAGCAGATGGTTTGGGGTTAATGGCTCTAAATCATTGGGGTCATTTGACACTGTGGTTATAGGTCTGTCATTTAGAATGGCTTCGACTTCACAGTGCAGTTGACAGTGTTTCATCGTCCAGTGTTTGTTCTTTTAGAACAGATGTGAGAATTTTTTTAATTAACCTGATTAGTCTTTCCCAGACTCCGCCATGGTGGGCTCCAAAAGGTGGGTTAAAGATCCATTTCAACCCTTCGGTTAAAAATGTGTTTTGAATTTTCTGATGATTCAGCTCTTTCAATGCTTCTTTTAGTTCTTTCTGAGCTCCAATAAAGTTGGTTCCACAGTCTGTTCTGATACTTATAACTGGTCCTCTTCTGCATACAAATCTGCGTATTGCATTTGTGGTTAGGAAGTTTGTCATCTCCAGGTGGACAGCTCGACTCACCATGCAGGTGAAGATGACACCCCAGCGTTTCACCATGGCCTGGCCTCTCTTCACTTCAATGGGACCAAAGTAGTCAATACCAACGTGACTAAAAGGTGGTAGATCTGGATACAAACGCTCCTCTGGAAGATCCGCCATTTTTTGTTCTCCAAGTTTTGCCTGCATGCATCTGCAAAAAACACAGCTTCTGATAATTTTTCTGGCTGAGGAGTTTGCATGAGGGAGCCAATACCTCTGATGTAACTTGGAAAGCATATGGCTTCTTCCTGAATGTCCAACTTGGTGATGGATATGCTGCAGAATCAGATGGGATATGTGAGAACCTTTAGAAAGAATGATTGGATTCTTCTGGTGCACTGGCATGGCACTTTTGTTTACTCTGCCTCCTACTCTCAAGATGCCATGATCAATGATTGGATCCAGCTTGATAAGAGTGCTTCTTGCACTGATCCTTTTGTAGTTTGCCAGACTCATAAACTCACTGTTATAATAGCGCCTTTGTTCAAAACAAATGAGAGCGTTTTCTGCCTCTTGCATATCCTCTACCGATAGATTGTGTAGCCCATGATCGCTTTTGAGTTTTCCCTTCTTCTCTATGGAAACATGTGTCTGACCCTTTCACTGCTGATTTAGAAGTTGGAGTAATTTTTTCACCTTTAATATCCAGGCAACAGCTCTCTGAAGTCATTTCCATGATGAGTAATGTTTGATCAGTTTACATACAGGGTTGTCTTGGTTGTCAGTACTCACACTATGAACTGTAACTTCCTTTCTCACTTCAGGGTCTTGTGCAGATATTTCTCCCAGGTCTTGTGAGCTCTTAGGCCATTTCCTCTTCTCTTGATCCAGGAATTCAGGACCTTTCAGCCATCTTGATCTTAAAAAAGATTCCACATGTAACCCTCGTGATGCATAATCGGCCGGGTTATCTCTTGAATGAACATATCTCCACTGACTTGTTTGAGATAGATCATGGATCACTGCAACTCTGTTTGATACAAATGTATGGAATCTCTTGGTCTGATTGTGGATATATTTTAACACAGATGTGCTGTCTGTCCAAAAAGTGGAATCAGTAAGTGGGAGCTGTAACTCCTTTCTCAACATCCGATCCACTTTAACAGCTAGTGTTGCTGCAGTGAGTTCAAGCCTGGGTATTGTGATCTGCTTGAGAGGTGACACCCTGGCTTTTCCAAATATAAAGGAGATGTGTATTTTTCCTTGGTGGTTTGTGAGTCTGAGGTAGCTTGCTGTGCCATAACCTGACTCACTTGCGTCACAGAAGTGATGTAGTTCTACAGCCTCTACTGGATCAAAGTTTTCAGGCTTGATGCATCTTCCAATTTGAAATCCACTTAATTGATTCAATTCCCTGACCCATCTCTGCCAAGGATTTGCAACTTCCTGGGGAATAACTTGATCCCATCCACACCTGGATCTGCAGAGTTCTTGGAGTATCTGTTTGGCTGTTAGAATGAATGGAGACAGAAAACCTAATGGGTCATAAATCGAGCTTACTGTCGAGAGTATACCTCTTCTTGTTGCAGGACGGCTCTTGACAGCTACTTTAAAGCTGAAGGTGTCACTATGAATGTTCCACTGGATTCCAAGTGCTGGCTCGACTGAGGCTTGACCCTTTATTTCATCATCATCCAGGTCCAGCTCTTTGACTGTTGTCGCTCTGTGTGGTTCAGGAATGCATGCTAAAACTTCACAGCTGTTACTGACCCATTTTGTTAATGTGAAACCTCCCTGGTAGCAGGCTTCTGTCAGATCTGTTATAAGTTTAATTGCTTCGTCCTTGGTTGGCACAGATCTGAGGCAGTCATCCACATAAAAGTTGGTTTTGATTGTCTTTATGACCTCATCTGAGTAATGCTTCTGGTTGTCATGAGCAGTTTGATGTAGGGCAAAATTAGCAATGCTTGGGGATGATACAGCTCCAGACAGGTGGACTTTCATTCTATAAACTTCAAGTGGTTTGCTGATATCACCCTGTGGCCACCATAAAAACCTCAAAAAATCTCTGTCCCTCTCATCAACATGAACTTGATAAAACATTGCGTCAATGTCTGCCATAATTGCGATTTGCTCCTGTCGAAACCTTAGTAGGACTCCAATAAGTGTGTTTGTTAAATCTGGTCCTTGGAAGAGCTCCTTGTTTAGAGACGTCCCTTTGAATGAGGATGTACAGTCAAACACCACTCTCAGTTTGCGCTTTCGTTTGTGGTAAACCCCGTGATGAGGGATATACCACACCTGCCCATCTTTCCTGTGAAGTTGTTGAGGTGGAACTTTTTCTGCATATCCCTTCTTCAGAATGTCCTCCATGAATGCTGTATACTCCTCAGCATACACTTTATCCTTCCTAAATTTTTTCAGAAGGTGCAGTGTGCGTTCTCTAACCAGTTCGTAGTTCTCAGGCATAACCTTGTCTTTATCCCTGAAGGGCAGTGGCAGATGATAGTGGCCATCTTTAAGGGATGCTGAGCTTGAAGCAATCTTCATGAACTGTTTATCTTCAACTGACATCTCATTTTTCTCTTCATACATGTTCTCAGAGAAATCCTGATTATACTGTCTGATGAGTAGATCCTTCAGCTCCACAACTGAGATTCTGTTCATGGAAACTGCAATGGGTCCTGCACACCCAGCAGTACCATTGACACCAAGTGGTCCAGTTACCACCCATCCCAACAATGTTTGAACTGCATAAGGTCCATTTTCCTGACTATTGATAATATTCCAGGGCTCCATTGCCCGTGGAACATCAGTCCCAATGAGGAGCTCAATGCCTGCTTCAATTGCCTTCAGCTGGATGCTACTGAGGTAAGGCCACCGTCTCAAATCAGCTTTTGTGATTATGTTTTCTTTTGAAACAGGGATTTTATTTTGGGTGTAAACTTTCGGCAGATCTAGGTAAGTATTGCCCTCCAAATCTCCCACCTCCAGTCCTCTGACTTCATAGGTGGCTGATGGATTTTCCTGCCCCATGGTTCGAAAGAGAATCTCTGTTTTGCATCCTTTTATATTTAATTGGTTCATGAGTTTTTCAGTGCAGAAAGTTGCTGTACTTCCTGGATCAAGGAAAGCGTACGTCTGGATATACTTGCTCCCTTTTGCCACCTTGACTCTGACCGGAATAATTGCAAGTGCACAGTCTCTTCCGGCCCCAGTTGCGCCCCCTGCTTACACAAGAGCATTGCTGGCTGGTGTTTCTTCTGAGTCAGTAGTAGCTTTTGGCTGATTTTCCTGCTTTGGATTTTTTACAATGTGAAGCACAGTAGGATGTTTCATTTGACAAACCTGACATGTTAGTCGTCGTTTACAGTTTTTGCTGAGATGACCTCGCAGTAGACAACCGAAACAATAACCGTGACCTCTCAAGAATTCAACCTTTTTGTCATGTAACTGTTTCTTAAATTGTGAGCAGTCACTTAGAGCATGTTTCCCCTGGCAGAATCCACATGTAGCCATGATAGCATTGGGTGCAGATTGATGCTGTTGTTGTAGAACTAATGAATGCTTCATGGTGGTCCCTGACCTCTCTGTATTCACTCCTACTGATGTTGCAAAACTGCTATTTTTACTTCTTAAGGATTTTTGTTCTGTTTTGCTTCTTGGAATAAACTTCCTCGTTGTAATTTGTTCCTGAATGTCTCCAAACAATGGATCTAAAAACATCTTGGCGTTTTTCTCCACAAACTCCACGAAGTGCTGAAATCTGATTCTCCTTCCAGTCTGTTGTTGTGTCTCATAAGCTGTAGTTCGCCATCTTTCCCTCAGTTTATAGGGTAGTTTGGAAGCAATTAGTCTTAAGTTTGACAAGATATCGAGTTCCTCCAAATACTGTAAATTTTGCATTACGTTGCAACATCCTCTCAAATACAGTGCATATTCCTGCAGCATTTTTCCATCTTCAGCTTTAATAGCTGTCCAGTTCAAGGCTTTTTCCAGATATGCTTCAGATATTTTCATTTAATTTCCATAGTGTTCTTTTAAGAGGTGTCTTGCTTCTCTATAACCCCTATTAACATCCATATGTAGACAGCTGCGAACTAAGTCTCTTGGCAAACCAGATGTATATTGCTCGAGATAGTAGAGTCTGTCTTGATTGTTTTTAGTCTTGTCTTCAATTAAGTGTTCAAATGCATGAATAAAAGACTGATATTCTAGTGAATTGCCATCAAACACAGAAATCTCTCTGGAAGGTAACAGAGACAGCTTTTGCTGTGAAACAATGAGTTCTGCAATGTCACTTTGTCTCTGAATAACTGCATTCATGCTGTCAGTATTAAGGACTGCATCCATGTCACATTGTCCAGCGTGGTCTCTAGTCTGATGATGATCCACAGTTCTATTCCTGCTCTGAGGTTTATTCGGATCCTTTTGTGTGTTGGTGCTAGTAGCAGGTGCAGACCTGTGAAACTGCAAGATAGTTTGATGAAGTGGGGTTTTTGGTACTGCTCCTAACTGTGCAAAATCCATACTGCTTTCCACAGTTTTAGGTTCTTGGTGAGAGTCGTAGTATGCATTCGTGTCATCACCCTCCTGAGCAGCGTCCACACACTGAAGGGCTTTCATTTTAGCAGTTGATGCTGCAAGATCTGCTTCCAGCTCTATTTGCTCCATTTGTGTTTTCAGTTTTGTTTCTTCCAGTTGTAAATTGTGCTTTTCTTTGAGTGCAGCAGCTCGTGCCAGTGCAGCAGCTGGTTCAGCTTCGGCCTTTTTTAACTCCAGGGAGACTGAGGAAGATCTGGAGGCTTTTGATCCAGTGGAGGAGGATTTTGATTTTTGTGACACATTTGATATACTATCCAAAGGTCCAACACTTGATTGTGCAATTTCTTTTTTCCATGTTTCAACATCTTTCTTAAAATAATCCAAATTTGTTATTCTGGGTTCATACCAGTCATTGAAATCATTTTCTCTTTCCTCTTCTGATAAGAGTTCTTGCACCAATTTATGAGCACTTTTGAATTCATCCACAGCTCTTTCAAACGTTTCAAATGTGTCATTTACTTCATCAACATTTCCATCGTCAGTCAACAAAGCTTTTATTTCATTCAGTTTCCTCGTGCACGCGCCCAGTTTGGCTCTGCGCGAAGCAATGCGCGTTCTCAACACATCCTCCGCCTCAGCTGCGGTCTCTTTCGTGCCAAACATCATTGCAATAACTACACAGTTTCCTCTAATGCTCTTATAGTCCTTCAAATCTCAAACATCCAGCATCAAACCATCCATGTCCACAATCCATAATTCACAGCTTTGGTTTCCGCTGTCTTCAACTGTTTCTTTAGCGCGCAGCGGCGCAATCATTTATACATTTGATCAGCTGATTTTACTCACGACTCGCCGGGTTCATTTCCTGATGAGCGATCGTCTGGACTCACTAACGTTTCCAATTCCTTCCGAGTCCTTAGTGAAGTTTATTAACTTGTTATGGCTGCTGTTGCTTTCAAAAAACAAGACGTCCAAAACAGTCCGGTTCGTCTTTTGAGGAGGAGGTTTACAACTCACTAATTTAATAAGCACATGCGGAGATCTACTATGATTCAAAAACAAGTTTTATTTACGGAAACACAAGTTAAGTATTCTCCGTTGTTGACTTTCTCAAAATGCAAAAATAACGAAATTTAGTGGTTGATAAACTGTCTCACTCCTCACTCCTTCAACACAAAAAGCAGAGCCCTCCCAGCGACAGCCGATCGCTCTCCCTTAATCAAGGGAGTGGGATGGCTCAACAAGTAGGAGGCAGGTGAGCAGTTAATCATAATCACAACCAGCAAAATGATCAAAACAATTCAAACAATCAATCATCAATTAATAGAAATAGGCTCCAACACATGAAGAATCATTTCTCCTCAAGCATCTCTGATTCAAATGAATTGTTCATAACATAAAATACGGATGTTTCAAAAGATCTATGGGAAATTTCAAGACCCCCCTCTCAGCTTTGGTAAGGTGTCCCACATTGTCCCACACAAATATGCTCTTTGTCCCACAATTGGTTTACTGAGATCTGGTCACCCTATTCAAGGTTCATTGTAAAATTTGCAGATGATTCGGTTATTGTCAGTTTCCTGCAGGCCCAGGGAGAAGGGCCCGGTCCTAGATGGACGATTTCATTGAATGGTGCAATAATTCATGACAAACTGACTTCTGAGGCCGACATGGACCATATCTGAAAATACGTCAACCAGAGACTGTTCTTTTTAAGGAAGCTGAAGGAGTTTAGTGTTGACAGTTTGCTTTTAAAATGCTTTGGTAATCCCTTATTCAAGTCATTCAAGTCAACCCTAACTTTAACAGTAATTTGCTGGTACAAGAACCTTATCATAAAAATTGGCTAGTCAACGTTGTCAAACTTTGCCAAGAAATCACTGGCACCAGCCTGCAGCAGCTTGAGTTGGAAAAAGTTATACCTTCCCTAATAGGGAAATCAAACAGATACCTCAGGTCATTTGTTCCCTCAGCTGTCGGGTTTCTAAATAAGCTTTAGGCTGGTGTCCTTGTACTGTAGTCTACATATATGGTCATGATAACTCACCTGATGGCATTTACTATTTATATCTATGTTTCTATGTATTGTATTGTACTGTTTCATGGTATGAATCTCATTGTTGACTGCTGTTGCAAATCAGATAGCCCAAATTGGGGCAATGAAGACTTTCTAATCTAATCTAGTTACATGGGGCCAAACCCAACTTTAGTGTCTTATACGTCCCACACTGTTTTTCAGTAAATGGGTTTGTCCGTTTTTATACTTTGCAACATTGTGATGGCATCAGTGCCTCAAGTGGCAGATATGTGAAAAGAGAGGAAGCAGGAAATGTATATCTGGACTCTGTTGGAAAGGAGGAGAGTTACCAGTCTGTCATAAAGACTGCAAAAAAAGAAGCAGTTTGAACTTTGATAGCATTTATGATCCTCATTTACACTTTTGTAGTCAGTTTGAACTTTTACAGCATGTTTGACCTTTTTAAATACTTCAGTATTTGAGCTTTGATCATCTGACAACAACAGCAGAAAACCACCTCTCATAAGAAAACACAGTTCATCTGCTTTGGTTTAATCTGATCAGGAGTCGAGATTCGGTGCAGATCAAGTTCTTCTACACCAAACTGGGACAACGATCTCTTTATGCAACAGACTTTGATCAGGGCTGCATTTTAATGTTGAAACAGAAAGGTCCAACCAGGAATGGCTGCTATAAAGTCATAAACACAATATCATCTAAAATGTCTTAACAGGCTGTTGCACTAAAGGAGACATTTTACAAGAATTCCAACACTTTCTTTAATACCAAAAATGAATCAATCAGTTGCATGAAAACATCATATAATGCAGACCCACTTGCTAACTTGCCTACACAACTCACTGTGTTGTTGTTGGAACAAACATACAGTTGAACTCCTGTTTTCAGTCCGGACCATAATGGTCCTGTCTCATTTTTACCAGGGTCTCCATAGCGGCGGCAGCAGTAAAGGTGTGAACAGCAGCAGCTCGATCACATTCAGAACTGCCAACACTAAACCAGCTCATTTGGAACAAAAAGCAGAGGATGTACAGGCATTATAGAATCAATGAAAAGTTGCAGAAATTTGACATGAAACTTCAGACTTCCATTACCTTTTAAAAATGCTTCTAATATGACACATTTATGATGTCTTCAGTGAATCTGAGGGGCTCAAACCATAAAACTAATCCTAAAACTGTAACAGATCAAAAGTTGCTGAAGCCACATACTTTGGCCTAAAACCGAATAAAAAATTGTGTTTCAATTGAGTGAAAACTCCAGTTTGGGGGGTTTCATGTATTTGCATTAGCTTAAGTAGGAAAGACAGAGAAAACTAAGATACTATCCAACCTTAAAGAGCTCACATTAGCTCCTGTCTTTTGAAGGCCTGCCTCCTGATTGTGCTTCTGTGATGTCTCAGATGATACAGAAATCATTTTAGCAGTTCAAAATATGTCAAAGTCTTTGTGTTATCATAAAATCCAGGAATCTCTGGAGTTTCTGTGCTCTTTCGTGGACTTCTTGTTTTGATTACTGTTTTTTATTTCACCTGCAGGTGGCAATCACAGCCTGAGTTAACCATTTCCTCTTGTATGGCAGAAAGGTTTTGACTGTTTTTGTTACCTGGATATTTGTTATGCATTAGTTAAAAACTGATAGCTTGGAGTTTTGGGTGTGTGGCTGAAACTCATTAATTTTTTAGTCTGACAGTAAAGATAAACCTTGAAGGTCTTTTTTTTTTTTACATTTCACATTTAGGATCCTTGTCTCCCAAGATCAGTCTTTACATCTTGTGAACTTGTCATCTATTCACAAATATTGCCATACTTTGATCACACAAAACGCTATAAAATTGTTGGACAGGAGAAGAAAATCTAACATTGATGTGTAAATACACACTACTTATTTTCCAGTTGCTCATGTCATTGCTTTTTGATGTGTTTCTCTGATAGAGTTTCAATTTCAAACACATTTCCACATGTACAGCGCCTATTAAAAGTATTCAACGACCTTGGAAATTTTCTAATTCTATTACTTTTTAATATGGCCAAAAAATCACATTAAAACACTTTTCCATGTGGTACTTAAAACAGATTTGTCCAAAGTAATGTCCATCAATTAAAAATATAACATCTAAAGTAAGCGATTGTATAAGTTTAAACTCCCTTTAAAGTGACGCCAGCCAATGCTAGAAGTCACACAGTTAGTGTATCTGTGAGGTCTAGTCACTGGTGAATCAGTACTCCTGGATGTAACTACCCCACGAGGACAACAGAACACTCCAAACAACTCCGTGAAAAGGTTGCAAAAGTCAGGGGATGATACAGAAAATCTTCAAGTCACTGACAGTCCTTTTGAGTGCAGTTAAATCCATCATTAAGGAATTAACAGCTCACAAGTAAATCTACCTAGAGCAGGACGTTTAAAAAATTGAGTGACCAAATAAGCCATAGATAAGTGAGGGAGGCCACAAAAACATCAAAGACTCGAGATTCAGTGGGTGAGATGGAAGAAACTGCACACACAACAACTGTTTCCTGTGCTTCACCAGCTTTAGAGGAGACTGACGAAGAGAAAGACACTGTTGACAAAAGCTCATATTAAGTCTTGACTAAAGTTCACCAGAAGGCATGTGGGAGACTCTGAAGTCAAGTGGAAGAAATTTTTTGGGTCGAATGAGACCAAAATTGAGGTTTTTGGCAGTCAGATTAGACGCTATGCTTGGTAGACACCAAACAGTACACATCATCACAAACCTGTCATCGCCACTGTGAAGCACGGTGGTGGCAGCATCATGACGTGTGGGTGTTTCTCAGCAGCAGACCCAAAAGGCTTGTAAAGGAAGAGGGTTAAACAAACACAGCAAAATGAAAGGAAGTCGTGGAGGACAACCCAACGCAGCCTGCAAGAGAACTGCAACTTGGTTGGAGATTTGTTTTCTAGTGAGCTATATAGAAATGGTTTAAAGACAAGGCGACTGTTCTGAAGCTGCCTGAGCAGACCTCAATCCAAGTGACAGTTTGTGGTCAGACTTTAAAAGGGATGTATCCTGATAATATCTGTATAACCTGTCAGAGCTTGAGTAGCTTTGCAAAGAAACATAGGCTATTATATATTATATATTTAATCTTTTTCACTTTGACATATAGTTTATTTGTAAATTCTTATTGAAAGAACCAAATGAACGTACAGAAATAAATGCGAATCAAATTTTTGGCATCAAATGTCCAACAAAACAATGAGATTTTGGATTTAAAAAATTATAATAAATCTACTGCACAGTATTATCACTCCT
This sequence comes from Acanthochromis polyacanthus, assembly GCF_021347895.1. Classification (NCBI taxonomy): domain Eukaryota; kingdom Metazoa; phylum Chordata; class Actinopteri; family Pomacentridae; genus Acanthochromis; species Acanthochromis polyacanthus. Next base: position 12,466,502 of record NC_067135.1, on the reverse strand, counting down.
CAGTGTCGCCGAAACATTTAGATGAGAAAATTGTCCTGTGCATGCACTTTGTAACACTGTCAACTGAGAATAAACGATCTGCTGACATTGAGGTGTATATCTCATCCATTTACAGGAACGCTGTAATAGTAAACATGTGTTTGTAATGTCTTTCCTTCATTATTCAGTGCTGGAGGTACAATAAGCTTTATTTTATTGGTGTAGAGGTACAAATCTTTAAAGAAAGCTATGGTCAAAATGCACAGAAAATAATGAGTTTTTCAGGTGTACTGATGGCTCGGATATAACTGACAAAACACACATAACGTAATATGTGTCAAAGCCGCTTTACATCCTGTTCTACTGAGCTGTTTCTTGAAAACACCAACTCTCTGATGGCCTGTGGTTTCCAGCAAAGAGGAAGACTGATACTAATGACAGTGAAGTTTGATTCTAAAGTTTCTAAAGCAAGTTGTTGAGCAGAACGAACTCAACAAACAAAACATGCATTCAGAAAAAGATCCGAAACAAACTGTGAAACATTTACTAACAGCACACAGTAAGAACCAGAGCTGTTCAATATGAAAAGGGTTTTAATGTGTAGGATTACTTGATATGTTTGGAAGGGTTTTCTCCACCAATTATAACCATAAGATTACAATAATGTTTCTCCCCCAATATTAATGTAGGGTTAATGTTTGCTCAAATGGGGTTAATGGTTTTATACAGAATTAGTATACCGGGCTTTGCAAAAGTTCTGTTACACGGTTTCATGATCTTTTGAGACGTTTACATGTCGAAGTGAAAAATTCCATTAAACAAACTGAAAGTTCTACCTTATAGGCAGGTGTCATTAACACAAATTTGTTCTCTGGTGAAGTTGTATCAAGATGGAAGTCAAAAGAGTTGAGATATCTGCTCTCCTTCATGCTGGCCACAACAAGTCTGACAGAGCCAAGCAGCTGAACATCAGCCGGATGACCGTCCACAGAGTCGCGGAGAGACTCAAGAATGGTGAAGATCTTTCAGATGATCTTTCAAGAATGGTGAAGACCTGAAAGATCTTCACCATTCTTTAGCCTCTCCGCGACTCTGTGGATGGTCATCCGGCTGATGTTCAGCACGAAGGAGAGCAGATATCTCAACTCTTTTGACTTCCATCTTGATACAACTTCACCGGAGAAAAAAAAAATTGTATTAAGGACACCTGCCTATAAGGTAGAACTTTCAGTTTATTTAATGGAATTTTTCACTTCGACATGTAAACGTCTCTAAAGATCATGAAACCGAGTGTAACAGAACTTTTGCAAAGTCAGGTATAGTCTACCTGATATTCGACCAGCGAAGTCTTTAGGTTAGACAAATATAATAATTAGCATATGAAACACTTCTTGTTGTACTGTCTAGAAAAGCTTCAGGAATTATAAGGGAAATTATTTAGCTTGACAGGTTATGTATAAAATCGTGGTAGCTGCAATCTATACAAGTTAGGGACCAAAATGTGAACAACAAGACCATTGAGGCACTGAACTTATATTTGTGTACATTTATTAAACTAAGCTGAATAATAACAACAACGATAACACACATTAAGATGAACAACAACAACACAAAACAAATAAGATGGTGAGATGTGAATGATGGGAAAAGGAAAGGAAGAGAACACAATATTTCAACGTAACACTGGGATTAATATTACACTTGAAATATGGAGTTCTGAGGGAAAAGGGATAAATAGACCACACCTGAAAGCAGCCGTCAGTTTGATAGTAGGCTAATTTGTTAGCCTTTGAATTTTATCTTTGGAAAGATAATTCGAGGAAGTTGCACCAAGTTCCAGTGACTGAAATGTACTTGCGTGCCGTGATGATGATGATGATGAGGAGGAAGATGATGCTGCTGCTGCCTCGGTGGATGGTCCGGTCGGTCTTTGTTGATGTGGATCGGAACAACGGTGGACAGAGTGGAGCCTCGGAGTCTGGAGAACTCTTGGTTTGGAAGCTTCTGATGACAAAGGAGAGTTGTTTCTTTGAACAGAGGATTCTGATGGTGCAGGAGGACTCTTGACTGTGATGGTGCAAGGGGACTCCAAGTAGGAAAGGAGACTCCAAGTGGTAAAACAGACTCCTCCGGGTGGACTCCTGATGTTACACGGTAAAAGCGACTCCTGATGGACTCTCAGGTGGTGAAGAGAGACTCTACATGGTAAACAGACTCCTGATGGACTCTGAGATGGTAAAAGGAGACTCTACATGGTAAACAGACTCCTGATGGACTCTCAGGTGGTGAAAAGAGACTCTACATGGTAAACAGACTCCTGATGGACTCTCAGGTGATAAAAAGAGACTCTACATGGTAAACAGAATCCAAATGGTGGTTTCAAATGTGATCTTTTAAAGTGGGCCTTTGTATATCATTAACTCAGCAGGGGTCTGGTACATCCTCCGTCAGGGAGGACTGATGTCCAGATGTCTCTCACAGAGTTACATTTTCAGGTAATTTCTGTAACTTTCCAAAATATTGAAATTTGGTGAACATGGTTTATCTAGGAGCATTACTGATAGATAGCTGATTAAAATGATACCAAGCATGATCATATGTGACTGGCAGACATGCTGATATTATGACGTTGGTACTAAAACAAATAAAACTCAGGATTAAAGACAAGGCAAGATATAGATTTACCATGAAGTTATTGGAAAGTTTAGTTCAGAATTGTGAGATGATTGTCTTTGTTGGTTCTGATTGGAGTTCAGAGTTCCTTGTCGGTAAGCAGTGGCGGCCCGTGACCAAAATTATCGAGGAAGCCAGTGTGAGCAACAAATTAGATTCAGTGTTTTAACTGTTATTTTCATGTAAACAAATCAGCCTGCTGTTACAGTACCTTTATTCTACCGACTTCTCATTCATTTCAGTGAAAAAAAAGAGGTTAAGTGCTCCAGGGGTTGTTCAGGGAGCCGGTAGACTGGTCAAATAGGAGACATGGCCAGCAGAAAAGCCAGTTAAGCTTGGCACTTCCCGTTAGCCACTCGTTTCTGGCATAGTTAGCTTCACAAAAAGAGCGAGCTTTTCCATTAGCTCTACACTTAGTTAGACTGAGCTTTGGAGTTGGCCTACCGTCCCTTTTGACTTGTAGTTGAACTTCAAAAGGAAGTTTTGTGAAGTCATTTTTTACAAGAAACTCAAGGTCCCTGTCACCATCCATTCTCTGGCTAGTTTGATGGCTATACTTGCTGTGTGTGCTTGCTTTCGCCTGGCGGGACAGCGGCATTAGTGTGGGTATTGTTCATCGCAGTTTGTGATTGGTTGGAAGCCAGATTTGATCTGGCCTCCCTTATGTTTTTTTTTAATGATGCATCGACCATTAAGCGATGCGCCTTGCTTCAATCTGATTGGCGAATACGGACTGTTTTTTTCTCTAAGGGAGGCAAGGCGAAGCTGGCCTCTGAACAGACAGACAGCGCAGAGGGCATGAGAGACGTAGGGTGCTTTCACACCTGTTAGTCCGTTAGAGTGGTTCGTCTGGACCCAAAAGTTGTTACAATGTTGCTAATTTCAACTGGTTCGGTTTGCATTCACACCAGTGTTTTCGCAGTTGAACCAACTACGATGAATGTTATATCTCCCCCTAGTCGTTTGGCGGCGCTGTTCACAAAATAATGACGTAGGTGAACGCTGATTGGCGCAGCATGTGAAGAGGGAAAAATCCCAGAAGAAAACAATAGGCTGTGTTTATTCCATGGATCGAAGTTTATTCGTAAACAATGAACTATGCTCTCCTGTTCCTTCTTGTTGCCATATATTCGTATCATTGCTTTATGCAGCAAGCACAAATACTGCTGTTGTTCCAGCATGAAGCTCGCGTTCGGTACGAGAACATTACACAGTCGTTTTTGGCACGGAGAAGATGCATTGCAAGACGTTATCGTTATCCCAAAATTCCCCGTGCAGGTTGCTACTGAAGCTCCCGTAGACCAAAAAGTCTGCTGCGCCATCAAGCCGGTCCGAATGGAGACAGGTTTGTGTTCTCACCAGCAGCGAACCGAACTGGAGTTCACATAGAAGCGGACCGAGACCACCTCTCGAAGGTGGTCTCGGTCCGGTTCTTTAGTCCGCACCAAAAACATCTGGTCTGCTTTCACACCAGCCCAAACGAACCGTACTTGCTGGTGTTGCGGACTCCAGTCCACTTTAAGCGGACCTAAAGGCGTATGTGTGAAAGCACCCGTAGTGTAATGCACAAAAAGAGCTTGACAAGAGGGGCGCTGTTTTGCTCCTCACAAAGCAGAAATGCCTGATGTAGTGTTTTGACAACAAGGAATGACAAAAATATAAAACATAAAATACATAGTGGTGAAGATTATTTATATTTTTTCTTTCTTGCATATTTTTTGGGAAAGTCAGGCTTCCCTTGGCCTCCGTGAAAAACCGCCACTGTCGGTAAGTGGAATGTCTTTGAAGTTGTCATGTAGGTTCTGAGCTCCCCCTTCAATGGCTCAGGAATCAGTCAGAATACTTACTGGTGGCCATTTGGTCCTGATAGTGAGTGGGAGTCTGTGTAGGGAAATCCTGTAACACCTGGTCTCCAGCTCTCCTGCTGGTTTGATACCTTGCATCTTCGGGCCAGATGTGGAAAGTATCTTTGTTTGCAGTGTCTTGGTGTCTCAGCTTCACTGATCAAAGCAAGCCTCATCTCCACTGTGGCTGTGAAGGTGTTAAATGTGTTCTTGTCCTGTTTCACTGTGTAATAATGGCTGGTGGATCCTACAAATGACTCATGACAGTTAGAAAAAAGTGACTTTTTTTAAACTTTCGTCTATGTGTTGTTTATTCTTTGTTAAATGTCTAGAGAATCTCATCACAGTTTGTTTTTGTTGTTGTGTTTCTGCTGTTTTATTTTTAAGTTGAACAAATAAAAATTTAAATGAAAAAGATGGTCCGGTCCTGCGTTGGGGATTTCCTGTGTTAGGTTGTGGTGCGAAACCAGTTAACACCTGACTTAGAGGAAAACAACTTCAGCGCAGGATGGAGCTCACATCAATCTGCCTAATGCTCTGTGAGTCATTTTTAAATTAAAAATGTATATATTTCCATCACATTTACAGCCCGTTTGATCGTTGAACTCTTAGCTGACTGATCCTTCTATTAAAATCACAGTTTGCTTTTGAATTTTAAAACATCTAGACGAGAACAAAACTTGGTTAGCATGAATGTATTGTGTCGAGGAAATGGGTTTTGTTTCCATTAGTTGAGTCATTTTTTTACAAGCAAAAACTCCATATTTCCGCATTTTAAGCTTCTCAGATGTGAATATTTGTTAGTTTCACCGTGAGTCTCTGATAGCAAACTTACATTTGGGGAACTTCGACTGTTTCTCAGGTATCTGAATGTCTTCATTTGCCATTTATTTAAACAAGTACCACTGTTTTTTGACTTCAAGATTAAAAAAAACAATCAATAGGCTTCTAAAGAAAATACTTGTCACCTGTACTGATGATTAAAACATTTGTTGGTTGTAGCCTTATACTACTCGTGTGATGGAATGATAGTTTGGCTCTGAATTTTTTGCATGATCTAGTTAACCCATTGCACTTCAGTTGCGCTTCAGTGTCCCGCCCGTGGTACACTTTGAGATCTGCATAAGCAATTTGCTAAATGTCTGAAACTGCAAACGCAATTATACAAACACTATACGCCGATGGAAAGCTTAGATTCTCATGAATCCGCCGGTATAAACCACTTTCAGATGCGGTTACCACAGCGGGTGAGAAAAACACATTTGTCCGACAAACAACGAATATTCATCCATCCGTTCTCTATACGCGGCTTCAACGTACACAGTGCGACTCACATTTCCGGGTTCATTATTACACACAAATGAAATATTCCACAAAAAACGGCCATAATCCAACCTTGGACATCCAGACGAAACAAGCCAGTAACATATTTTGTCCAAAACATGTCTTGAAGTCGGTATATAATCCACGAATCGGTCGTTTTCGAGGAAAGCACCTCACGATGCGCGTCCAATATTCCCTGTATTTCTCGTCATATTTTTATTTACAAATAGAATATTAGTGATTTTTTTGTACTGAAAATGGCTGGAATTGACTGCAGCTTAAAGGGTTAATGAAAACGGTAAACTTTTGTCAATTTTTAGAAATGAAATGGGATGAATTAATTCACTTTGATGAAATGTCATTATTTAAGCTTAATTTTACAGCGTGACTGTTGGAAATCACTCATATTTTTACAGTGTATTGCTCTGTTAAATGGTGTCATTTGGTGAATTTTTAAAAGACAATATGCCTTTCAATTGGGCCACCAAGTCTAGATGAGGGTGTGGGGGAATTCTGACTGTGATCATGACGCTTGGTATTAAAGTTCATGTTCACTCACTGTCCAGTAAGATTTCGGCTGAGGCTCAAATTGGATCTTTTCATCTTACTGTCAAAAAAATCCTGTAAAACACTATTTTTGCCTAACATCTCTGATTTCAAACCACAGAACATGGATTTGTGTTTTAAAGGCATTTCTGAAATTATAGCTTCACATATCAAACGCTTTCCAACATAAATCCAAGTTTTTAATTGCACAATGAACCACTTTCTGCTCGTTTTACCTCACATTTCAATTTGAGGCTGTTTGAACAACAATGTCACAATCAGCAATATTGGTCAAGTAGATGAAATAATCTCTGATTATGGGGGAGTTGGAATATATATAAAAAATTCAGCCATCACGAAAAGATCCATCTTTGAGCTCACAATAAAAAATTGATAATGCCGAAATCAGCTAGCGATATATTCTGAACCACATATAGTTGCATGTCACAAGAAAAGCACTCAGAGAGCGCAGAACTCCACCAAGGCTGCTCAGTCGTATCGTTTCTGACGGCTGAAATCTTGAAAAAAGTTGTGGTAACCCCAGCTGTCATTCATCTCAACTGATGAGTCTGGAGTAGATGATTTGCACTCCAGCCCTTGATCTCCCCGCCTCCTGATACATGCGATTAGTCTACCACCAAGAATCTTCCTCCAAAAAGACCCCATGATTCGCCACACACGAGTATATCTGCAGCTAAGACTCTCAGTCATAGTGGCTGCTAGTTGTGACCAGTTCGCCCTGGTGCTTCTGTAAGTTGTGTGTTGTTTATGTTCTTGTGAGGGCTGTCGGACCTTAAGTACTTGTGGTGGGTACTACGGACACATTTAGAGCTTCTTTTGGTGGCTGCTGATTTGGTGTGGAGCCCCAAGACTCAGTGGAGACCGAGGGTCCAGTTAGCAGTCCACCAACTTAGAGAAGAAGCTGTTCAGAGTATTTGTGAAGTGTGCGTTCAGAGGCACCCGTTTTGTGTAGTTTGTTCTGTTCACTCTTTGTATTAGTTTTTGTTACTTGTGGTGGGTGTTGTTCCTGTTGTTAAGTTCGGCTAAGGAGTTCAGTTTCCTTTGTCTTTAGCTTAGGGGCCGTTTACACGAGGACGCTTGCCTTAGGCTACGTTTATACGAGGACCATCTTAACAGAAAACGCAAAAGTGGCGCCTTGTCATTTCACGTTTAGACGAGTGGTTTTGAAGAAAATCTGCATATATACGGTGACTCTATAGTGTGTGGAATTCGATTGGATATGCATGCCAGGCAGCTGGGTGGCGCTGTGACAAAACTCCGCCATGTCTACGCGCATGCTTACTGTCTCCCTTTTCGGATCTCCGCTGTGGTAAATGTTCATGAATGGAATCTGTACAGATTCTGTACGTTTGTTGGTACGACTCCTGTGGTGTACATAGAGCTGCCAGAGTTGCGAAGGATGGAAATAATCACACATCTTTGTTTACTTCCTTGTACCGGCCGGCAAACCAAAGCACCGGCGCACGTATGAGACGTAATCGTGAACGTGACGTGGTCAGATCTTGGCAAAGTTTTGCATTTTGCTGTTTAGATGGAAACGTAACGGCGGAGAGTTTTCAACTTTTCCACTCTGGGGGCCAGTTTCAAAATTTTGCATTTTTAAGCCCCCATGCTCGCATTCACACCTACGGACAATTTAGGGTAATCAATTATCCTCAGCATATTTTTGGACTGGGAGGAAGCCGGAGTGCCCGGAGAAAACCCACGCATGCACAGGGAGATCTTCTTGCTGCAAGGTGAAAGTGCTAACCACTACCCCACTGTGCAGCCCAATATAAAAACAATTTAATTTAATCTTTTTTAAATATTGGCATGTTTTTAATGGGCTCATATTTCAATATTTTTTATTGTTAGTACTTCATATTTCAAACAGATTCATAGAAACCATTTTAAATATCCAGATTTTATGATTTAAAAAGTTTCAAGCAAATCAGAGAGAGCCTGATGATTTGAGATGAAATAACCCACAACTAAATTCCTAACTTCTCCTCTTTGACCTCCTCCCTGCAGCCACACTGAGCATCACTCCAGACAGATCCCAGTTCTTCCAGTATGAACAGATTTCTCTGAATTGCGCTGCAAACTCCAGCGGCTGGACGGTGAAGAGAAACACTGACATTAGGTCTGCTCAGGCCTGCAAGCATGGCTGGGGTATCCCGGGTGAGTCCTCCTGCACCATCGAGAACGCCCTCCCATCGGACAAGGGCATGTACTGGTGTGAATCTGAGCAGGGATGCCGCAGCAACACCATCAACATCACAGTGACCAGTAAGAAGCAGATGCTCACTTTATGATGGATTGGTTGATTAAATCTGTCAGTGCATAAGCTTGAAGAACACTTATTATGATTCCTTATTTTTATAGTTGCTTCCAATGTGATTTTCACCACCTAACTCCTCCCGCAACTTTGAGAAAATCCATACACGTTCTCCTTCAAAACATGCAGCTCGTTTGGGAATGGTTTACTCCATCGTTTGGTGCTGATTTGTTGCACAATTTTTTACAAAATTTGTAAAAAGCTGCATTAAGAATCGACATTGAGACAAACAGGAAGTTGGCCAGATGGCTACCAAAACCCAGTCATCTTTGGAACCCTGTAGCTCTGCCAGATTTTACAGTAGAAGCTTAATTTCAAGTTTAAACGGGTCACGAGGCGTTGAATGTTATTCCTCTAAGTCCGTTTTTGATTTGTTTTGCATTTTTATGCCGTTGCTGTTTAAGTTTTCTACTTTTATTTTTAAATCCTGGATTTTTCAACAGTTACGAAGAGTGAATTTTTCTAAAAAAAATGCAGTAAACCTTGTCGTCATCATTTGTACTGTACATGAACAATGTGTACATTAACATATTGTCATTTTCGTCCTGTTTTTCCCACACTGTCAGTGGAAAATAACTGTTTGAATGAACATCAAAAAGTCACAGTAGGTATTTCCACACACAATTAAATTTTCTGTTGGATCAAATTCATTTACTACAACAGTTAGAAATAATTTCTTCAGGGTAGCCTAGACTGACTCAGTTTATCTCTACATAAATGGATCTAAAAAATGTTAAGACGTAAATACTGCATGATTTAATCCTGTTCATCATGGAAGCATAAAATTAAATTGTACAAGATACATTTTCGTCAATGTATCAGCCAGACAATTTCCCCTCTTTTTGTTTGCTTTTGAGTCCACTGATCTTCACTCCAATCTGTGTTCATATTTCAGCCTTTTTGCCCAGCTCCCTGTCTGACAAAGTGGTCCAAAGCAGTCATCCCTCAGGACCAGCTTCCAGATGATGCTGAGCAACTTCTTTGCTTGACTGCTTCTGGTCTTTCAAAAAACATACTCAACAAAACTTGAACCTTTGTTTTTCAACTCTCCAGATGCTTTAAATGTCTGTAAATCGGCTCAAAAACCATCAGTTTGTTCACTAATCTTGCTTTCAGGGTGGCCTTGCTGATGGAGAATTATGATTTTACACCTGTCAGATTGTGTAATCTTTGGCATTTTATGGAATGACATGATTTAAACTTAGTCTGATATGTTTATATGATGCTCACATCAACAAAAAACATGTAGCCTATTGAGACGTAATTTGAAATCGCACGGCCAGAAGAAAATGAACTTTAAACAATTAACCATTTGACATGTCTTGAAGGAAACCTGGTGTAATAAGGCAGAAGATTAGGGTACAAACATTTGTTTTTGTTGTTGAAATGTTTGTGTTAACATATATTCCAGTTGTTTCTTGATGCAGAGAATGAGAAATAAATGTTTGATCATTGCAGCTTTGCAAAGAAAAAGCAAATTTATCTGCCTTTCAGATGATGACGTGATCCTGGAGAGCCCTTCACATCCAGTGACGGAGGGAGATGAAGTGACGCTTCACTGCTCCTACAAAGAAGAAGACCATCATAAATCCACGTCAAACTTCTCTGCTGCGTTCTACAAAGGCCATGTTTACATCGGGACAGAAAATACAGGAACGAAGACCTTACGGGTGTCTAAATCTGATGAAGGCTTCTACAAGTGTATTCACCCTTCAAAAGAAGAGTCGCTGCAGAGCTGGCTGACAGTGAAAGGTGATGTGATGTTCTGTCCTATTACAGTCGTTCCGTGTATGTTGTCGAGGCCATTGTTTGATGACGCTACTGTTGCATTACTCTGGGAAATTTAAGGTCTATACTCAGAAAATTTACTAACTTTGGTTGGTTTTATAGTATAATTTAAGTACGGTTTCTGCCCAGAGAAGACAAAATTGTTCATCCAAATACCAAAAATTTCACTTTATGCTGCGGTCTCCTTGCAGCCACTGACGCGCTGATGTTTTGTTTTGTTTTTTTAAATATTTAGATGGAAACATTCTGTCGATGCCACAAGTTTTAAAATGTGCTGCTTTTTCTTTCACAGCCAGAGATCAGACTGCAGTTGTTCCCACCAGTCCTCCTACTCCTCCTTTGATGTCCTCAACCAGGCTGATCCTTTGTGTCCTGCTGTTCATCCTCTACAACATCATTTTCATAGTTTGCCTGTGCATATACCGAAAGGTGACGCGAGGTAAGAACACCTCCAAAATCATGCTTTGTCCCCTAAAAATTGCATTCTTATACAATTTGAGTGAAAAATATTTTGTCACATCAAAAATGTTTATTCATTTTATCACAACACTGTCGACTCCTTGTCAGCCAACCTATCGCATATTCAACACAAAAATATAATACAAAGGAGGATGAGCAAATATCTTGTCAAATCTCAGATTTTACCCCAAACCAGATGACTTGAGGTGTTAATGGTGGTGAAACTGCCCAGGGAGGGATCTTTAACTCCTGAGGAAGTCATCTATGTTCAACTAGGGAGGTCATCTCTCAACAGGGAAGGAATTCTATCATGTGACTTATCAGGTACTTATAATGCAGTCTTGAGGTGCCTTCCCAGACATTTTCGTCATCGCTCACCTGGCAGCTCTCCAGAGGGAGTCAGCTGTGTTAAACTGGACCACCTACACCATCACTTATCAGATACTTATAATACAGTCTTGAGGTTTCTGCTCAGACTGTGTCATCAACATCCTGAGTCACCCTCACCTGTCAGTTTCACAAAGTTTGCGTTAAGTCTTAAATCTGGAGGAGTCCAGTTCTACGAAAGCACTTGGAAGTACTTTAGCATGTCTTAAATTTCTGTAATCTTCAATTTCAAAAACGAGGTTTAAATGTCCCTGAGCTATCACTGATTATGGAAATGGTGGCAGTTTTTAGATTTTTGGGTTAAAGTTCTCTGAAAGCTGAACTTCCTTGTTGAGACGATTCAACAGTTCATCACAGTTGTGTAGTGTTTTTATGTTAAGCCAGCAGCAGCCTGTTAAGGTGAAAACAGCAAAACATTACCAGTGGAAAGCAAGAGGAGGAACAAACACTTTCAGTTTCTGGTCTCACCCACCTCCAAAATGTTCATTGTTTTGTTTCTGTTCACCTGCTACCCTCCTATCGCCATCTGCCGTCTCACCCCAACCAGTCGAGGCAGATGGCCGCTTTCCCTGAGCCTGGTTAGTTCAGAGGTTTTCTCTTTGTTCAAATTTTTAAAAATTAGTTTATTTTTGGTTCCTTCCAACTGTTGACAACTGCTTGCTCATAGGAGATCCAAAAGCAGCTTTGGATTGTTGGGTTCTCTGTTCTTTGTTTAAAATATGTGATGTCCTATGAAATGACCTATCTTGTGAACTGGTGCAATATAAATTGAATTGACATCCTCTACCCAAGTCTCAGGGCAGCTGTTAGCTCATACAAGATGTCATGACCAGGCAGAAATTAAGCAGATGGTGCTAAAATGAGGCAGATATGAGTCCCTAAAGAGAGAGGAAGTCTTTATATATTTTGTCTAATGCGGCTGATGTAGATTAAATTCTATTAAAGAAAGTGGTTGTTAATGTTATGGATGACACGTCTAACAAAATCTCTTTGCTGTGGTTTTTCTGCAGCCAGCGCTGATGCTAAACGAAGAACTTCTGATGAGTGAGGATTCTGGTTTCCTGCCACAAAACACAAGAAGATGAACTTTAACAATGCAAATCTAAATCAAACAGCCTGTTTATATTCTGAGCAGTCTTATAGAAAATAAGTTAATATCTTTTCTCTATTTAACCTATATTTACATTTCTGTATTATGCTATTTTTTATGTTTTAAAACAGGGGAAAATGTCTATTTTTAATGCTGAAAAATATGTCTATTTTAGTAAAGAGCATCTGTTGTGCAGATTTGAGCAGCACTGGCGTGGACAGGATTTCTTTCCATAAAGCGACAAAGAAGCTGAACTTTTTGGATAGCATGGATCAGTACAGCTGCAACATTTATTTATTTATTTTTTTTAGGACATCATCATGGCTATCGGCTATCGACGGACACAACACGGGATAGCTGGAGAAATTAGGGCTTCATATTGTGTCGGGGTGCCGTCAATGGAAAGCATGCACAAGTCAAAAAACAGTAAAATAATATCTCATTATTTTTGCTAAACTATTAACTATATTTTACCGTTATTCTTACTTTTGGGAGAAAAAATCACAAATGGCTTCTGAATGAACATTAAGAATTGGAAGACGAGGAAAACTAGGTTGAAAACAAGATAAAGGTATGTGACTGATTGTTGAGTCTGATAGTCTTTCTTTCAAGATTAAAGTCCTGTTTTGATTATAAATAAATGAACATGATCACAGCTGAGAACACCAACAATGCCACCGTGTGGCGAAGGCATAGCAGACATGTTGGATGTTCAAGGGATATTACAGGAAACCTTTACATTTTTCAGTGTGTTCTCTCAACAAAGAAAATGTTCCACCTTTACAGTTTTTCTCAATTACACCTTGGAAAATGTTAGTTTTCATAGAGGAGTATTGATTTGGGAATGGTTCAATATGAACCCTCAAGTTATTGTGATTTTTCTGTCTCCATATTCTCCCTTTCTGAATCCTATAGAACAATTCTTCTCTACATGGAGGTGGAAGGTTTATGAGCAGCAGCCATAGTTTGGTAAAATCTTTTGCCATCAATGGTCTTGACATGTGGTGATGTTTCTGTTGATGCATGTTAGGGCTGGATCAGACACATTAGGTCCTTCTTTCCAGAGAAAATGCAGCCTGTGATGTAGATGAAGTCCTGTGGCCTGACCCAGTATGGAGAAATGATGCTGTGGCAGAGTAATGCACTTCTTTTCTTTGTACTTCATTTGTAAATTTTTGTGTTTTATTTTTACTTACAACTGCTACATGTAAATGCACAGGATTTCTGTTTTTTTGCAGATTCTTTTTTCTATGTACAAGTGTTACAAATGCCCAGGTATTTTGTTTTGCACATGCATTTAGCCTAAATAAACATTTATTTCTACCGCTTCATGTCCTGAGCATTGTGTTTTCCTTTTTTCTATGTAGTGTTTAGTGACTGCTCAGTAGAGTATTTAATTTTGATTGACTTGAGGCATGATTTGACAGCAAAGTTCAGTTTTGAGCACAGATTGAATTGTTTTGGGGTGAAAGTTTGGTTTTGCAAGAAGAGTCAGAGGTTTTGTGAATGTAGCTTGAAAATTGGGTTTTGTGTTCACAGTTTAGGGAAAAGGAGAGCAGCTTTCCAGAAAAGTGTCTTAGCAATCGAGAAAAACTGTAATACACCACATTACAGGAGTGTTGTAAAACATTCTGTCATCTGAAGCCTCCATAACATATGGAGAACACTGAGTGTTAGTTTGAGAACATTCTTCCTTTGTCATGTGATCTTGTGGAACATTGCAGGAACATCTCAGAGAAGAATGTTTGCTAATGTGTTGGGTCCACAAAAAGGTAAAATGTTCCACCTTTAATATATCACATTACAGGAACGTTATAAAACATTCTGTATTAATGTAGCCGCAAGGGGACACAAGCCAGTGTCTTATTGTGCCGGTCTCAAGCCCGGATAAATACAGAGGGTTGTGTCAGGAAGGGCATCCGACGTAAAACTTTGGACAAATCAAACATGCAAATCAAATGTATGACTTCCATACCGGATCGGTCGAGGCCCGGGTTAACAACGACCGCCATCGGTGCTGTCGACCCACAGGGTGCCGGTGGAAAATGCACGACTGTTGGTCAAAGAAGGAGGGGAGGAAGGTGTGTTCGTAGGAAGAGAGAGAAGAGGAAGAGTCTAGGACTGAGAGTAGGGACTTTGAATGTTGGAACTATGAAAGGAATAGACAGAGAGCTGGTTGACATGATGCAGAGGAGGAAGGTGGACATACTGTGTGCCCAGGAGACCAGGTGGAAAGGTAGTAAAGCTAGAAGTTTAGGAGCAGGTTTCAAGTTGTTCTATCATGGTGCAGATAGGAAGAGAAATGGAGTAGGAGTTATCTTGAAGGAGGAGTTTGTTAGGAATGTCCTGGAGGTAAAAAGAGTGTCAGATCGAGTGATGAGCCTGAAGCTAGAAATCGAAGGTGTGATGTTCAATGTTGTTAGTGGGTATGCTCCACAGGTAGGATGCGAGCGGGAGGAGAAGGAGAAATTCTGGTTGGACCTTGATGAAGTGATGCAGAGTATCCCTAGAAGTGAGAGAGTTGTCATTGGTGCAGACTTCAATGGACATGTTGGTGCAGGAAACAGAGATGATGAGGAGGTCATGGGCAGGTTTGGTATCCAGGAGAGGAACGCAGAAGGACAGATGGTGGTTGACTTTGCAAAAAGGATGGAAATGGCTGTAGTGAATACTTTCTTCCAGAAGAGGCAAGAACATAGGGTGACCTATAAGAGTGGACGTAGGAGCACACAGGTAGACTACATCTTGTGTAGACGGTGTAATCTGAAGGAGATCAGTGACTGCAAAGTAGTGGTAGGTGAGAGTGTAGCCAGACAGCATAGGATGGTGGTGTGCAGGATGACCCTGGTGGTGAAGAAGATGAAGAGGGCAAAGGCAGAGCAGAAGACCAAATGGTGGAAGCTGAAAAAGGAAGAGAGTTGTATGACTTTCAGGAAAGAGTTGAGGCAGGCTTTGGATGGTCAGGAGGTGCTTCCAGATGACTGGACAACTACAGCAAATGTGATCAGGGAGACAGGTTGGAGAGTACTTGGTGTGTCATCTGGAAGGAAAGGAGATAAGGAGACTTGGTGGTGGAATGAGGAGGTGCAGGAGTGGATCTAGAGAAAGAGGTTAGCTAAGAAGAAGTGGGACACTGAGAGGACTGAAGAGAGTAGACAGGAGTACAGGGAGATGCAGCGTAAGGTGAAAGTAGAGGTGGCAAAGGCCAAACAAGGGCTTACGATGACTTGTATGCTAGGTTGGACAGTAAGGAGGGAGAGACTGATCTGTATAGGTTGGCAAGGCAGAGAGACAGAGATGGGAAGGACGTGCAGCAGGTTAGGGTGATAAAGGATAAGGATGGAAGTGTGTTGACAGGTGCCAATAGTGTGATGGGAAGATGGAAGGAGTACTTTGAAGAGTTGATGAACGAGGAAAATAAGAGAGAATGAAGAGTAGAAGAGGTGAGTGTTGTGGACCAGGAAATAGAAAAGATTATTAAGGATGAAGTGATGAGGGCATTGAAGAGGATGAAGAGCGGAAAGGCACTTGGTCCTGATGATATACCTGTGGAGGCATGGAAGTGTCTCAGAGAGGTAGCAGTAGAGTTTCTGACTGGGTTGTTCAACAGGATCTTAGATAGTGAGAAGATGCCCGAGGAATTGGAGGAGAAGTGCTGGTGCCCATCTTTAAGAACAAGGGAGATGTGCAGAGTTGTGGCAACTACAGAGGAATAAAGCCGATGAGCCACACTATGAAGCTATAGGAAAGAGTAGTTGAAGCTAAGGGCAGAGGTGAACATCTGTGAGCAGCAGTATGGTTTCATGCTAAGAAAGAGTCCAACAGATTCAATATTTGCTTTGAGGATGTTGATAGAGAAGTACAGAGAAGGTCAGAAGGAGCTGCATTATGTCTTTGTAGATCTGGAGAAAGCTTATGACAGGGTGCCCAGAGAGGAACTGTGGTTTTGTATGAGGAAGTCTGGAGTGGCAGAGAAGTATGTTAGAGTGGTGCAGGACATGTATGAGGACTGTAAGACAGTGGTGAGGTGTGCTGTCGGAGTAACAGAGGAGTTCAAGGTGGAGGTGGGACTACATCAGGGATCAGCTCTGAGCCCCTTCTTGTTTGCTATGGTGATGGACAGGATGACAGACGAGGTTAGACAGGAGTCTCCATGGACTATGATGTTTGCAGATGACGTGATCTGTAGTGACAGCAGGGAACAGGTGGAGGAGAAGCTAGAGGCGTGGAGGTTTGCCCTGGAAAGGAGAGGAATGAAGGTTAGCCGCAGCAAGACGGAGTATCTGTGTGTGAATGAGAGGGACCCAAGTGGAAGAGTGAGGTTACAGGGAGAAGAGATCAAGAAGGTGGAGGATTTTAAGTACTCGGGGTCAACAGTCCAGAGCAATGGAGAGTGTGGAAAAGAGGTGAAGAAGCGTGTATAGGCAGGCTGGAACGGCTGGAGAAAAGTGTCAGGTGTGATGTGTGATAGAAGAGTTTCAGCTAAAATGAAAGGAAAGTTTTACAAAACTGTGGTGAGACCAGCCATGTTGTTTGGTCTGCAGACAGTGTCCCTGAGGAAAAGACAAGAGGCAGAGCTGGAGGTAGCAGAACTGAAGATGCTGAGGTTCTCTTTGGGAGTGACCAGGATGGATAGGATCAGGAATGAGTACATCAGTGGGGCATGTCCAGAGGAGAGAGAGTGAATATATTGGTAGAAGGATGCTGAGTTTCCCACTACCAGGCAGGAGGCCTAGAGGAAAACCAAAGAGGAGGTTTATGGATGTGGTTAAAGAGGACATGAAGGTAGTTAGTGTGAGAGAAGAGGATGCAGCAGACAGGGTTAGATGGAGGCAATTGATTTGCTGTAGCGACCCCTGAAGGGAAAAGCCGAAAGGAAAAGAAGAAGAAGAAGACAAAGAAAAAACATTATGTATTATTTATACTATGATTTGTAAACCTGTTGCAGCCATGGACTCAGAATAAAACCTATTATTCTCCAAAAGATTTTGAATCATTTGTTTAAAAAAATTAACTTAACCTCAGGATGCTAGCTTTACATTAGCATGTTGTTCGTGTGAACCACAGCAGTTTTATTTCCGCAGCGAGGTGAGGAAGCGAGTACATCTCTTGCTGAAACTGACTTGACGTCAAAGTGCACCAACACATCATGGAGTTCACATCAGCCTGCCTGGTGATCTGTAAGTAACTTGGCTTTTTTCTTCACACGCAGCTTTTTCGCAATGTAGAGTCTTGTTTGTGTACAGTCTTTTGTTGTGGTTGGAGTCAGCAGCAGAGTGACAAAGTTGTTGACTTGTTTGATCTTTGAAAGACTGCATACAGATGAAGTTAATACGCAAAAATACGTTTATGTATAAAAATGCAGTAAATATATATTTATTGTTCATTGACTAAAAAGCAGTAAATAAGGCCAAATATTTTAAAAAGCTTTGACATCAGAAACTTGAAGGCACTTTTAGGTTTAAAAACAATCATTACTAATTTTTTGAAAATATTTACAAGAACTTTCATACCAAATTTGGGGGATTTGTTTCCTAAATAAAGCTTTTCAGGGAAACTTTTAAGGAATTATTGGAATTTTCTTCTTGAAGGTTTTGCAAATTTTCAGAAATTTCAGGAATTTTTTTGCTGAATTTTTGGATGTCTTTCAGATGAGGAAACAATATTTTTGATGCCTGTAAATGAGGAACATGAGGGTTAAAAGTGTAAAATGTAACTTAAACATGTAATTAGAATGATTTAAAAAACATGCTTTTTGAGGAATACGAAATGATAAATACTTTTCAATACAAAGATATTGCAATAAAATGACCTCACTGGTCATTTTTGACCCACTCATGCATCTAAAGGTTAAACACCATGACAAGGAAAATGCAATTTTTTCAAAATCTGTAAAATGTGGTGAATACTTAAACAACCCCACAAGGAAACCGTATGTTTTCAGTCATTGATTCAACAAAAAGATCAGATGTGTTTGTCTTCTGTGCAGAAAAGTAAGTCAGTCTTTGGCATTAGAGGCTAGTTGGCACTCAGAAAACAAGCACAAAGGAGATTCTGCCTGATGGTTTTGTTTGTGCTTGAATCAACAGCAGCCACTCTGAGCATCCTGCCAGACAGATCCCAGTTTTTCCGGTATGAATCCTTCTCTTTGAGCTGTTCGGTGCCTGACAACTCCAGCGACTGGAAGGTGTTGAGGAACACTTCCTCTAAGAACTTTGTTCAATGTGGGGACAATTGGGGTCAACCAAATGGCTTCATGTGCAACAACAGCAACATTTACGCCTCCGACACTGGACAGTACTGGTGCCAGTCCAAGAAGGGCGAGTGCAGCAACGTCCTCAACGTCACTGTGCACAGTAAGGACACGTCAGAAACATGCACGAAACACGCCGTTCATTGAGTTAAATTAAAGATGTAGAGATACAAAACTCATGTTTACATTTAGAATTAATGGTATGAAGCAGTACATGCAAACCTTTTAGTGTAGAAACATACATAATTCACAAATTCTGCCTTTTTGTTCAATTTTACAAGGACCAACTTTATTTCTACAGCATCATCTGAAACAGGAGGTGCTTTATGAGATATTAAAACAATGAAGAGCAAGTCTGACTATGAGCTACAAAAAAGCTGGAATAAAATAAGTGATGGTTTATTCTTCAAAGCTTCTAGCAAATCTCGTAGCAAAGGTGTCAGGAAAAATATACTTTAAAACAGAATATAACAGAAAATATCTGCAAAACAATTCTATTTTTAGTGGGTTTAAATGCAATAAAACAGTGTAATTCAACCGTCACACATTATAAAAGCATGAAATACACAGATTTCTGATGTATATATTAATCACATTGCTTTTGCCATTAAATTCATACCTTTTTTCTGTGATTTTACTAAATCCAAACCTACCAACTGTGGAAAACCTGTAAAATAGCAGCTATAAAAAAAAAGTTTATTATTGTTGATATTTTCTTCCAAATAATGGTAAATATCCGAAAAATAAATATATTTTTTGCAGTGTCAAATATACATTCAATTTACATTCAAACACTGTAAAAGAACAATCTAGCATTTTTATTTATTTTTTATTTATATTATTATCTGCTATTCTCTACGAAAACAGGGCAAATTTGTAAAATTGCCATTTAAAACAAATAAAGTAAAAAATAATTTACCTTATTTTTTTAGCCCTGGATATATTTTCTAAATAACAGCAAGTGTCTGTAATATGAAAAAAATTTAAAAAGGAAGATTTTTTTACTGGTTGAAAGCCACAAAATCACAAGCCAGTGCAAATTTCTAGTAACGTATTGTAAATCAACAACTTGACAGATTGCAGTTTGGGTCTTTTTTATGTTGTTGTAACTTCATTTTCAGACAATCAGACACTGTAAAAGAATAAATCACCCATTTATGAAAATACAGATTTCTGGACATTATCTACAGTTTTGTTGTTTTATATGGTTAAAATGGACATTTGTAATCTTCTTCTGTGATCTTACTAGTTATTATCTGTAATTTAACAAAACAGTGACAACCTCTAAAATCAGAGAGTTGTTCAATATATTATAATTGAAAAATGCTTTTCAAAACATATTTTTTTACACTGTAACATATTTGTTTCAGTCAATATTTCATTTTCTGGTGAATTAATCAGCATAAAGCAGACATAAAATTAATATATAATTGCATCATCCATCCAGGCATTAGTGTATCAGCAGGTTTGTGTTCGTCCTGCAGCCGTGTCTCAGAACTTCATCTTGTTTGGCTTGTTCTTTAAATCATCAGATGTTTACGATGCTTTTCCTTGTTTGTCTTTGTGTATTGCAGCTAACGTTGTGATCTTGGAGAGTCCTGCATTACCTGTGATGGAGGGAAGCAAAGTGACACTTCGCTGTTCCTACAAGGAAAGATATGACCAGGATTCTTCATCTGGTTTCAATGCTTCATTCTACAAAAATGACGTTTTTCAGGGAAATCACACTGGAGAGATGGTCCTTCCAGTTGTGTCCAAGTCCCACGAAGGGTCCTACAAATGTGGACACCCAGTAAAGGGAGTGTCACCATCAAGCTGGCTGACTGTGAGAGGTAAAGATGACGTTTCAACCCCCCATAACTCATCATTTCTGGGTTACATAATGCATTTAGTAAAAGAAGGATGAATAATTGTGCATTATTTGATTAATTTATGTAATGGTGGACTAACAAACTTTACTCTGCTGTTGTGACTTATTATTGCAGACCTAAAGCTGGGAACAAGAGTATCCATACACCTTAAAGACGACGTATATCACAGCAGTCTGAACTTTCCAGAGACTCCTTTGTCTTTGTCACAGAAATGCAATCATGCATTTTGGTTTCTTCATAGATACATTATCTGTCATTTGGAAAAATACCAAAATCCATCATTAGAAACTCAAGACTGTCATGACATACGTGATCTGTATAGGTGTATGTAAACTTAAGTTCAAAATAACAAAAGAAGAATATGTATGAGAAAATGCAGATAGATTTGATTCTGTGGCTTCACCCACAGGAAGCACGTGACCGAGCAAAAGCTCACAGAGCAGAGTGGGAGGGGATTTCCACAGTATCGTTGTTTCTAAGTTGGCAAGACCAATGAAAGCACTGTGAAGAGAGACTATTAAAAACACAGACACTTATCAATGGGAATCAGAGTTTCTGTGAAGCTCAAACTGTGTGAAGGATGCCTAAGAACATCAAGCTTGGTGGCATGTTCTAAGAAAAGAAACCTTTGATTACATTTCAATACAAAACTGCAAGTTAAGACTTTAATAAAGAACATGAAAAGAAGTCCGATGAACTTCAGGGAGAACATTCTTTGTTCAGATGCAACCAGAGTTAATTTGTAGGGCTCAGATGGAGTCCAGCTTGTTCAGTGTGAACCTGACCAGAACTACCACAGTGAATGCATCGCCTTGACAGTGAAGCACGGAGGAGGGAGTGTGATGATATGAGGCTCATGAGTGTGAAAGGTGTTGGGGAGATGACAGTTATAGATGCACCATGACTGTCAATAAACCACAATTCAGATGAATCCAGTAGAGAAATTTTAAGCAACACAACCCCTTTAGCAAAGTCTGAAAAATGACAGAACATCTCTAGAAATCAGATATCCTCGATGTTGTGGAGGACTGAGTTTGTCAGCAGCTGGTGATGATCAACAAAACTCTCATGTTTCCTTATTTACAGTCAAAGCTAAGCGTACAACCACCTCTGCCACGCCCACTCATCCTCCTGGGATAACTCCTATCAATCTGGTGTCTTTCATCCTGCTGTTCATCCTCTACACTGTCATACTCATACTGTGTGTCTACGTGATGAGAAAGCTGGCTCAAGGTAAGAGAAAGTCAGTGTGAAAGTGTGAAAATCATGTAATTTGTCATTTATAGATAGATAGATAGATAGATAGATAGATAGATAGATAGATAGATAGATAGATAGATAGATAGATAGATAGATAGATAATCTGCAGCCACAAGGTCATTGTAATTACTCAGGTTCTTAAATTTCATGTTACATCATTCACTAATTGTTAAGAGAGCTGAACTGAAGCTTAGTCTAGTGTAGGCAGAATTAGCTTAGCTTGTAAAATAGCATTGCTTTTAAACCGACAACTCAATAAGGAAAGTATAGTATGAGTTGTCGGTTTAAAAGTAACGCTGTTTTATAGTAAGAAATGACAAAATGAGCATAATCCAACTAGCTTAGCTTCACTTAACTTAGCTTAGTTTAACTTAGCTTAGCTTAATTTAACTGAACCTAGTCTAACTTAATGCAGTTTAACTTATCTAAACACAGATTTGCTTAACATTGCTTAGCATAACTTACTTAGTGTAACTTAATTTGCCTTAATTTATCTTAAATGAGCTTAAATTAACTTAGCTTAACTTAAATGAACTTAGCCTAACTTAGCTTAGCTTCACATAAGTGTAATTTAGCTTAATTTGTTGTACCTTAACTTATCGTAACTTAAGTTAACTTGGCTCAACTTAACTGAGCTTAGCTTAGTTTATCTGAGCTTAATCTTGTTCTCCTCAGCTGGGATTCATTCTTCAAAGGTGGCTGAATGAGTTCACAGTAACGTGGTGCTATCAGGCCAAAACAATCCTGTCATCCACCTAACTCTGTAATTCCAGTGAACTGCTTTCTTTCCAGTGAAAGCTACGTGGCCTCGTTTCTGCTTTCTCGTTATAGTTTTCATCTTTTAGTTTAGTTTTCTGTGTAAAATCATTTTTATATCGCATCACATACGATTAAAGGTGAACATCGTAAGATTTTTATTGATGATATTCATGTTCTGCTTACTGTATTATTCTGTCACGACTGTCTAACAGTATTTTGAAAAGCTGACATCTGTTTATGTTTTATTGTTTGACTCTTATGTTTTATTCTAAGTTATTATATGTGTGGCTGTGCTTGCCTGACATTACTGATAAAACAGAAACCACAAGCATGAGAGCAAAATATTATTTGTGTCCGTGGTCAGCCTGATTTTGGTCACATTGGGTGACGTCCACCAAGGTTGCTATGGTGACAAACTGAAAAGGGGGTCAGGCTCAATGCCAGGAAACCAGGGTCAATTTTGTCATACGAGCTGGTTGTGGCCGGCGAGGTAAAGTGTTGATTTGAAGATTCATCTCCTGAGAGAACTGACCTTGAGGAACAAACTTTCACATCAGACCTTCCAGCAGCTGTTGATTTATTTCAAACTGAATCAAAACAGATAATATGATCTAAACTGTGATGGTTGATTTAACAAGGTGAAGTCAACAGTAGAACAGAAACATTGATCAAAAAATTAAAAAAAAAGAAGCAGAAAGTAAATAAACAGAAACTAACACTAAATGGCACACTGGAGCCCCCTGCTGGAGACACTACATCAGTTCAGACACAGATTTAGTTCATTTATTTTTTATTTGGGATCCAAAACTAACCTCTGTAAAAGGTTTTAGGGCACAGATGGCAGGAGCTTCAGCTGCAACTTTGTCAAAATAGCAAAAAGCTGGAACCTTTTTTGCCACTCAGATAGCTCAACCAGCTGAGAAGGCAACCCATAAACATTGGCTGTAGTCCCTGATGCAGCAGCCTGGGTTTGATTCCAGCTCACGGCTCTTTACTGCTGGTCTTGCCACTGCTCTTTCCCCTTTACTTTCCTGTCTGCCTGTCAAATAAAGCCCAAATGGCCAAAAAAACAACTTTAAAAAAAAGTTGGTGAAATAGATATAGTTATATATACACTCACAGGAATATTTTAGCGTCACAATACCCACTTTGTTTGAAAGTTTTGCTCTTTTATCCATTTTCAAGGTCTTATCATGAGAAACAGGACTTCTATTGGAGACATTCAATCACTTAGATCTGCTCAAAGCTATTCTGTTTGTGTCTTCACCGAAGTTCATGACTGTAGCAGTTATATTTCTGGAGATATTGTACACTTAAAATGGATTCTCACTTCAGACGTTGTTTTGATGGTGAAAATGCAAAAACTCTCGGGTATGAAGACATATGAAATTCTCAAAAATCTTTTATTTTGGGTCCCCAATTACAAATTGGGTGATGTAAGAACACTAAAATGACTCGGACTGATCCAGGTGAAATGCAAAAACCTAAAGAAGTGCTGGTATGGAATTAACTGTAATTTTAAACATTTCTGTTCTTGATGCAGCTCGAGCTAAATACAGAGTTTCTCGTGGGCTGAAATGATGAGAGGAACAACAACATTTTACTCTGAAGAAGACAATCATCTTTTTTTAAAAAAAATACATATTTAGTATGACATTAACTTCTTCTTATAATCACTTTGCTGGCACAGCGTGATGCATTCATGACATAAGATGCTTCAAACTGATATAAAGATGTCACCTATTTGATAAGCTTGACTTAAACATTATGCTACTTGCATTTGTTATTCTAATGTTACAGTGTTAATCTCTGCTATTGCTTAATAAAGATGTTGACTTGGTTGTCTGTATTTGTTTTGCAATTTCTTGTTTTCTTGTGAGGACTTTCATTAGTTCATTATTATTATTATTATTATTATTATTATTATACAGGAAATATGTAAACTTTTTTTAAAACTACACAAATTTTAGATAAATGGAAATTATTAGAGAATTTCATCTGAACTTTTTTGGGCAGAAAATGAGATTTATTTGTTGTATATTTTTAATTCTTGTGTTTATTGGAGTTGAGCATCACATTTTGTCAGAGTTTACCTCGGTGGAAGATTGCTAATTTATCAAACCAAATGCATTTATTGTCAATGTCAATTTTATGAAGTTTGACAGGAAAACCTGAATTTTGCATCAGCAAGGCGACTCTAAAGCAGATCAGCAAAGAAACTGGATGTTTAAGATGCAGTATTCAAGCTGTTATAAATTAATCTGAAGAATTCGAAGAGGCAACAGATTAAAAACATGGGTGTAAGGTCAAGAAAACTGTGTTTCTCAGTTAAGTCACCCATCTGGCAGCTTCATCTAGAAGTTGATCCTCTTACAGTGGAAAAAGATTAAACAAAACACGGAATTTTTCATTTTATTTCAGAGATTTTTCAGCTTTTTTTTCAAATGCATGAAAATATCCAGCGAATTCCAACATCAGATGGTGAATTTAAACGTTTAATGTCAACTAACATCAAAAATGATGTGTTAACTGTATGTTAAAACTCATACAACACCTGATATGATATGAAATTAATAGTTTATTACTATAATTTGCAATCATAGGTGTTCCATAATGATGTTTTTTTATTTTATTACACATAATAATAATAATAATACAGGTAATTTTATTCTTTTCACACATGTAAATATCCTTCATTAAACATTACAAATACACATCATGTAAAATAAGAATAGAAATAATAGAGCATTGCTGTATTTCTCTGAGATGGTTATTTTCTGATATTTTCCAGTGGTTTCTGGTGGTGCCCCTCATGCTACAATCGTTCAATTTTTTTAGTTGTTATTACCACAAACCCACAGATGGGGGCGCTATTGTGTCACAACATCTAGAGTCCCTATATTATCAGAGTAGCGACAACTGGGGATTTGAAGCCATTTTGTTTCCATTCAGTCAATATGGGACGCGCAGTGCGAGGTGCACATTCACGAAAGCTAGCTATTTGTGGATTGTTTACTGATTTCAAGACATGTTTTGGACAAAATATTTTACTGGCTTGTTTTGTCTGGATGTCCAAGGTTGGATTATGGCCGTTTTTTGTGGAATATTTTCATCTGTGACTAGTTATGAGGATTCAAAGGTGAGTTTTGCTGTTTACGTTATTTGTTGGACAGATGTGTTTTTATTACCTGCTGTGGTAATCACATCTGAAAGTGGTTTATACCGGCGGATTCATGAGAATCTAAGCTTTCCATGGGTGTATAATGTTTCTATCATCGAGTTTGCAGCTTCGGTCAATTTAGCAAAATACGTTTGCACATACGGGCCGCTGAAGTTTAACGGGTTACCCTGTTAAACTTCAGCGGCCGTATTTCATGCATCTCCATGCATGAAAATGGTCAAAGTCAAAATAACCACAACTGCCTAAAATCAAATCAAACTTTTCTATCTGTCATTCACCCATACATCATAACATGAAAGTACATACATGGGACTAACCTGGCACAAAAACGATGAAGTCGGTTTCCATCCCACTCTCCGGACTTTATTTTCCCACAGTTTCATTCTTTCACTATAACTGGGAAATCTAAACATGTGGAATCCCTTCTCTGATCGATTTGCGCACCCAAAGGCACAACAACCCGTCATTTTTCAGGTATTTAGGAAGCGAAAAAGGACCTAGAATTACTCTCTGCGGTGTAAACAACGTTAACAGGAAAACCCCGCGTTCATGAATAGGGAACAAATAGGCTCCTATACATCACGTGACCAAAATTTTTTGGACCCGTCATGTCGATACTCTGATAATATAGGGACTCTAACAACAAAGAACTCCATTATGATATGAACACTCAGTCGAAACCAAGTTATTCCCAGACAGTTTCTAAATGTACCAACAACAAACACACACACATACACGTTTATATTTCAGTTGCGGTGGCACCAAAAACTACAGTAAAATCACAATCTCATCAAAAAAACTGTCACCTTCCACCATTAAAATACAGTTTTCAGCCTTGACTTTTCATTAAAGGGTATTTTTAATGCAGTTTCATATTTAATTAATGCTATTTTTATATGGATTAATGAAATTAATTATGGATGTGGTCATTTTCAGACAAATAATCAGGCATAATGCTTCAGAACAAAAGTAAAACAATATAATTTTACCTATTTTGGTTTAAAACTGCTGTTTAGGTCAGTCCATCCATAAAATTTACTTCCGGACTTACTACTGTTCCTAAACAAATGCATTCTATAATTACAATAGTAAAGTGTCTTGTATATTATGGGTTTTAAGACACAACTTTAGATTTAAAAAAATGTCATCTTCCTCATGTCAATTCTGTATATTTTTGGAATTCTTTCTGATATTTTTGTGCATTTCAAAATTGTTTTATACATGTGATATTACACAAAAACATCTTGTATCTTTGATTTATGGGATTTATTATGTTATTTTACAACAGACATGTATAGTCACAGTTAATTGCTGTACTTTTTCTACTAAAAACCAGGAAGTAACCCACTGTGAGATTCCCAGACAGATTTATCACTGACTAAAAACATTTCTTGTTCTTCCCTGAATAAAGATGAAAAGATTCCCAGCTTTTATAATAAACCTTTCATTTTGAATGATTGATGAGGCTCTATTGTTCTATTGCAACACAGATCAGAAAGAACAAGGAAAGGAATGAAATTTCCAATAATGTTTGAGTATTTTCCTGCTGATGATGAAATCACAGTCACATGATCTGAAGAATCCAAGTGTTCATTACTTTGAAAGAAGCATTTTAGCCAGTGATTTCAGGAGATAATGAACACATATCTTAATTAAAAACTCATTAAACTTGATGAGAAACTGAGCATTTTTGTAAATGACTGTGTTATTTATAACCATAATTTAATCAGTAAGTAGGTCAATGAAGAGTAGTTTTTTTAGTGTATCGATTATTACATGTTGATTTCAGCTTAGAGGATGCACAGTTAAAGTCAAACGATTGTGGGTACCAGAGGGACAGAAACTGAAAGAAACAAAGTCATGTTAAAAAAGCTTTGTATAAATCACAGTTTCAGAGCACTATTTCAGATTGTGGTTTTTGGTTGCATCCACCTGCAGACAGACATAATCAGTGATGAGCTGCTAAACACAGTTTACCCTTCAGCGACCAAAAAAGGCAAATTTATCAGCAACTGATTGAAACCTAAACAGAACTTAAAGGGAGTGTTAATACCGGTCTTAGATTTATCAGTGGACGTGGCTAATGACTGGTGGTGTTGCTCTTTTTCTGCAGGGTGAGCAGACAGAAAAAATACAAACTCAGCTGTCTTTTTTCTTATTTTTTTCTAAAAAACTAATGATTGTGTTTCTATTCTTCCAGTTAGAATATCTCTGTAACGGCTGAGGACAAACTCTGAACCCCCGAGTTAACCTACAGTCTTATCAGGTGTAGTTATAAAAGCACAATGATTAGATAACGTCACAACACAAACACACCTTTGACTACTGACTGTACAGTGCCAATAAATAGCATTCACCCACGTCCCATTTACTGCTTTCCAGCAGAGAATCAAGGTCACCTTAATTTTTTAACAATAATTTACAAAAACAAACACTCCTTCATGTCTAAGTGAGAACAGATTTCTCCAAAGTAACGTTTAAATAATGAAAAATGTAAAACATAAAAAAGTGATTTCACAAGTTTTCACCCTGATTAAAGTGACTCATCTAATTCAACAAAGGTGCAGCCAATTAGCTCTAGACGTCAAACAATTAGATCATCTGAGAGCAGTGAACGTGTCTCGGTGATTGTAATATAAAGACTCCTGTATAAATGGAATTTCCAGGGACTGATGAATGAGTACTCCTGGATAGAACTACACCATGAAGACAAAAGAACGCTGCAAGAAACTCTGTGAAAAGGTTATTAATAAGAATGAGTCAGAGAAGGCAAGGCAAGGCAAGGCAAATGTATTTATATAGCACATTTCAACAACGAGGCGATTCAAAGTGCTTTACAAGGACATTAAGAACAGAGGATGATGATTATTAAAAGAAAGAAAAACAAAAGAAAACATTTATGAAATCATTAAAAAAAAAAGTCAGAACAGTAAAGAGATCAAAAACAGAAGTCAGAAAACAAGGGCAATTATTAGAAAACAGAACAGTAAAAAGATCAAAAACAAGAGTCAGAAAACAAGGGCTGTTTAAAATAACTGTCATAAAATAAGAGCTAAAATAACTGTTAAAAGTAACTGTCATAAAATAATATTTAAAATGATTTAAAATACTTTAATCAAAAGCAGCTGAGAACAGGTACGTCTTCAGAATGGATTTAAATGTGCTGAGAGTTTCAGCTGATCTACAGTTTTCCGGGAGTTTGTTCCATATATATGGGGCATAGAGGCTGAATGCAGCTTCTCCGTGTTTGGTTTTTACTCTAGGAACTACTAGAAGATCTGATCCAGATGACCTGAGTGGTCTGGGTGGTTCATACTGAGTCAGGAGGTCTCTGATGTATTTTGGTCCTAGACCATTTAAAGCTTTGTAGACCAGCAGCAGGACTTTAAAATCTACCCTCTGAGTGACAGGAAGCCAGTGTAAGGACTTTAAAACTGGAGTGATATGATCTCTTTTCTTGGTTTTAGTGAGGACTCGGGCAGCAGAGTTTTGAATCTGCTGCAGTTGTTTGAGTGTTTTTTTAGGTAGACCTGTAAAGATGCTGTTACAGTAATCAAGCCGACTGAAAATAAATGCATGGACTAGCTTTTCCAGATCCTGCTGAGACATCAGCCCTTTAATTCTTGAGATATTTTTTAAGTGATAGTAAGCCGACTTTGTAACTGCTTTAATGTGTTTTCCAAAACTGAGTTCTGAGTCCATCACCACACCCAGATTTCTGGCCTGGTCTGCAGTTTTTAACTGTAAAGACTGAAGCTCTAGGCTCACCTTTAATCGCCCTTCCTTGGCTCCAAAAACCATTACCTCAGTTTTGTCTTTATTTAACTGAAGAAAGTTTTGACACAGCCACTCATTTATCTGTTCAATACACTTTCCCAGCACCTGTATAGGGCCATGGTCTTCTGGGGACATTGTAATGTAGATCTGCGTGTCATCTGCATAGCTATGGTAACTTACATTATTCTTTTCAATAATCTGAGCCAGTGGGAGCATATAGATGTTAAACAGAAGAGGCCCAAGAATGGAACCTTGGGGAACTCCACATGTAATTACTGTCTGCTCAGACGTGAAGTTACCTATAGACACAAAGTAATTCCTATTCTTTAGGTAAGATTTGAACCAGTTGAGTACTGTGCTGGATAGTCCCACCCAGTTTTCCAGTCGGTTAAGTAGTATATTGTGGTCGACTGTGTCAAACGCAGGACTCAGATCCAGCAGGACTAGGACCGACATCCTGCCGCTGTCTGTGTTTAAGCGGATGTCATTAATTACCTTAATGAGAGCCGTCTCAGTGCTGTGGTGCTGTCGGAAACCTGACTGAAAAACACTGAAGCTGTTATTTTTTATTAGGTAATTGTTTAGCTGTTGAAAAACAGCTTTTTCAATTATCTTACTTAAAAATGAGAGATTAGAGATTGAGAGAACAGACTCAGGAAAATTTTCAAGTCACTAAATATCCCTTAGAGGACAATTAAACCCATCATTAAACATAGAAGTAAAATGTCACCAAGACACCTGTGATTCTTCTGATGAAGTACAAGCTTCACTGGCTGAGATCGAAGAGACTGTAAATGTAAAACCTGTTACCGTATTTTCACGACCAAAAGGCGCACTGTACCAAAAGGCGCAGTCTCAGTTATGTGTGCCATTACTGTATTTAACACACACATAAGGCGCACCTGATTATATGGCGAGGGTTTTATATACAATCCACGCCCACATTTCCCCCTTTAACGTTCTCATGGTGTCCTCTACTACGTCGGCCTTACAACAACAACACACACACAAGCATACAAGTGTGCGTATTTAAAAATAGAGCGGGAGCAAAACTGAGTTTGGTTGTGCTTTATTTAAGTATTGATTACAACATTTTTTTAATCATCAATAGTCGCGGGCATGGTAAAACACACGGATTAAACAAGCACACAAGTGTGCGTATTTAAAAATAGAGCGGGAGCAAAACTGAGTTTGGTATTCACATTTTTTTTTACCGGTAATCGTCATCAATCAAACCCATGGAAGTCCTCATCCTCTGTTTCTGAATTGAACAGCTGCGCTAAACCTCCATCAAACATGCCAGGTTCACTTTCTTCACTGTCAGAGTCACTTTCCGTGCCGTGCGGCGCCTCGGAAATGATGCCGGCTTTTGCGAAAGCTCGAACAACAGTGCCAGCAGACACGTTAGCCCAAGCATCTACAATCCATTGGCAAATTGTGGCGTAACTCGCCCGGCGCTGCCTTCCACTCTTAGTGAAACTGTGGTCTCCATCGGTCATCCATCGCTCCCACGCCGCTCGCAGCCTTACTTTGAACGGCCGGTTCACACCGATGTCCAGCAGTTGGAGTTCCTTTGTCAGGCCTCACGGAATGACAGCAAGCTCAGAGTTCATTTGCTTCACTTGTTTTTTCACATCGGCTGTGAGATGGGCACGCATAGAGTCACAGATCAACAGCGAGGGTGATGCGTGGAAAAACCACCTGGTCTACGTCCGCCTTACAACAACACACACAGGACGCACTGCACCATAGGGCGCACCGCACAATTTGAAGAAAATCTAAGACTTTTATGTGCGCCTTATAGTCGTGAAAATACGGTAACTGTTCTTCACCAGTCAAAGCTTTATGGTAGAATGACAAAGAGAAAGAATCTTGAGAAAAAACGCGCATGTCAAATGACCCAAAATGGGACAATAAAGACTTTCTAATCTAATCTAAAACAGTACTTGAGTTCACCAAAAGACATGAGAGTGTCACGCCCCTCTGGCTGCAGCGAGCCGACTCATCAGTTTGATGACGAACGTCTGTGCAGAGAAGCACAGCCGGGTGAGATTAATAATTAGCGCCGCATAAAGCCTGGCGCTCTCCACCACTCCAACGCTGCATCATTGACTTTTCCTCCCCGCCACACGACACACCCTGCAATATGCAACATGCAACACGCCGTTTCTCCGTCTTCTGTGTATTATACCTTGGACTCTGTTTTCCCCCCCGGACTATCTTCGCCACGTCCTGATCCTCGGACCCCGTTGCCCCTCCTGGATAACCTTGCCAGTTCCCGGCCATCACCTCATTCCCCGTCGGCTCTGTCAACTCAGCCTTTTCCCGTCCTCCATAACCTGGACAATAAGTAAGCCACCTTCCCCTCACTCTAATTAGGTTTGTTTGATTTAATCTCGGCCTTCGGGTCCGTCCTTTGTTTAGTTCAGTTCTGTTTTATTTAATAGTTTTACCTTGACTGTCTGGTCCTCCCTTAGTTGGTTTAATTTGGTTTAGTTTTCCCTCCTGCTCTGTTTAAGATGAATCTTTGTTTTGTCTGTTTTCTTTAATTAAATCATTATTAATTCACCATTCCGTCTATGCCTGCTGCTTGGGTTCTACTCTTTCATGACCGAGAGACTTTAAAGTCAATTGAATTTTTTTTTTTTTTTTGGTCTGATGAGACCAAGATTGAGCTACATGCTATGTTGATGATCTGTAATACTGCAGATGATCACAAACACACCATCTCCACTGTGGAGCATGGTGGTGGCAGCATCATGATGTTTAGATGCTTCTCAGCAGCAGGCCCTGGAAGGCTTGTACAGCTACAGGGTAAAATGAATGCAGCAAAGTCCAGAGAAATCCTGGAGGACAACCTGTTGTTGTCTGTAGGAGAACTGACAGCTGAGAGAAGATTTGTTTCCTACAAAGTCAATGAGCCAAAGCAAACAACCAGAGCTACACAGAAATGGTTTAAAGACAATAAAATGAATCTTCTGGAGGCCGAGTCAGAATGCAGACCTCAATCCAACTGAGAGTTTGTGGCTGGACTTGAAAGGAGTTAACTCATGATCCCTGTGTAAACTTTAATTTTTGCAAAGAACTGTGAGGTAGAAGTGCAACATTTATGTTCAGGCTGATTGAGACCAACACGGGATCAAAGCTGCAGCCGAAGGTTTATCAACTACATAACAAGAGGAAGACAAGAACAGTTTTCTGTTTTCATGCTGGATGCTCACATGTCGGTTTGGTTTGTAGCCAGGCACGTGAATGCTACATCTGTCATTTCAGAAATCACCTCATACAGCGGTAAAAAGTTTATAAAAACTTGTCCAACCCCTCCAGGAAGATGGAACAACATTCCGCCAGCAGCAACGTGAGCTCTGAACACGTTCTGTAAACCATTACATCATGACTCACTCTGTGTTGGCTGGTATCTAGAGAAGGGAATTCCTTCCCATTGACGTGGCATAGTAATGAGGAAATACTCGTTTGAGTTATAAAGTCATGGATAATCTGAGACACACAATCTCCATGCCGCATAAATAGAAATATCCTCTAATGTTTCTGTCACGTGAAATGAGTCACTCGCACCAACATATTCCGAGTGAATCATAAGTTTCTAGTGTCTCTATTGACATAGATTCAACCATGAAACTCTATTTTTATTAGTAGTATAATGTTGTCACCTCTGACCTATTTTGCTGCTGTTTGAGTGTCATCGGTCAGAACTGGGAGAAAAATTCCTTTTCTGTTCATGATAAACTTGCTGTTGACATTTTTCAGCACAAGCACTATTTCTATTCAGAAAACATTGAATACTAAAGCAGCATCTGAGATGTTGAGGCAAATAATTTCTGAGGATATGAAAACATCAATTTAATGTCTGTACAGAAACTCAAACTTCAACATTCAAAATATTTCAACACAGTCCAGGGGGAGTTTGTGTTAAGTTTTTGGTTGTTGCTAGAGGTACGGACCCGTACCCGTAGCCTGTGGACTACGGATATGGCACTTGCCATTTGCCAATCAGATAGGCGAGATCTGGTCACGTGACTCCCGGTAGATGCGAGCGGTACGGACCCGTAGCATTGGTACTACAGGTACGGACCCTAAACCTGACCCTAACTCTAACCTTAACCTTTGCTTACCTTTCAACAGTTTGCAGTGGTTAGCAGCTTCTTGACTCGCGAGACTCACGTACAGGTCTGTATCTGTCTGGCAAATGGAAAGTGCCGTATCCGTAGCCCACAGGCTACGGGTACGGGTCCATATCTGTAGACACTACCTAAGTTTTGGTATAATTCCCTTCTCCTGTGACAAGCATGAGTCGGTGCCAAGTTTCATTTGTTTTTTATTTCTGATTCAGATGAAATGAATAAAAAAAGTACCGAGCATGTACAGGGAAAAACTGCTGAAACCCACACCAAAGCAGTCTCATTTGTAAATTTAGAAAATGAAACAGAGATTTCAGGGTCTGACTCATCCACAGCAGCATGTTTCCATCTTGGCTGAGTGGTTCAAGTTTGGTTTCTGTGCAGATGTTAAGAGCTGACTCTGGGAAAGAACAACTGTGATCTGTTCACACAAAGAAAACTTACACAGAGGCAGAAAATGATGACAAAGACGCAAAGTTTATGGAAGGAGAAGCAAAAAAATATAACAAAATGACTCTGAGTGGATGAAACCTCATTAAAGAGTTGCAAAATTGCTACAATGTAACACAAAATGCTTTCAAGGAAATAGAAAACATCAAAGAAGAGCAAAAAATGTGTTTAAAAAATGACCATATGGACCGAAAATGACGACTAATACAAACATAGTTAAGAGACACAAGACAACTGCAAACACAGACAGTAAACAGAAGTAAAACAAGATGACACTTTGACTTTGTAGGGATGAAAACCCACTACAGAGTAGAAAAATGAGTACAAAGTAACACAAAATGACCACAAAGTGATGCCAAAAGGATTTGAAAGACACAAAATGCTTTCAAAGAAATGAAACATCACAAAATGACTGTAAAAATGATGAAAATCTGCCAATCACATTCAAAGTCACTGGGAATACGCAAAAGGCTGACAAAGAGGTGCAAAACATCACAAACTGGTTTTGAACGGTTCAAAAATCACTACAGTACTGGAAAGTGGCCACAAAGTCACACAAAATGTCTACAAATGAATAAAAAACAGTGCAGAATCACAACACTAACAGGTAAAAAAAATGACCACAAAGAGTCAAAATGACTACAAAGAGACAGAAAAACAGTTAAGAGACACAAGATGACTACAAATACATGCAAAACAACATCACAATCTGATTTTCGAGCAATGAAAAGAGTCATAAAACAATTTGAATGTTATACAAATTGACCACAAAGTAAATGGCTTCAGATAAATACAAAACATCACAAAATGGCTACAAAATGGGTGGAAAGTTTCCATAAATAACCAAAATGACAACAAAAGGACACAAAATCCCCATTAAGAGACAAAAAATAACTACAAAAACAGACTTTATCGAAAAAACAGATGAAAAACGACTTGACACTTAGACTTTGGAGGAATGAGGACCCACTTTTGATTAGCAAAATGATCAAAAATGGCAAAATGTCTACACATCATTGCAGAACATCACGAAATGACTAGAAAACAGGTGAATAACTACCACAAAATGACGACAAAGAGACACAACATCCCTATTCAAAGAGACGCAGAGACAAGACAACAAAACACAACACAAACATCCACAAAACATTATCACAAAATGGCTAAAAAGTGAAAAAAAATGACCCCAGAGATACAAAATATCACAAATGAATAAGAAACAAATAGAAACTGACCACAAATGGATGTAAAACAATGAAAAACAAACACATTTCTTCAAGCAGACTGATTTGTATAAATATTAAAAGCTCAAGAAACTGGACAAATTTCTACATCTTTTTCGGATGAAAATAAACTAAATTCTGTTCCATTTCCTGTAAAATCTTCTGTTCACTCCAGAACAATCCAGTCCCATCAGATGGCGTCCAGGTTCAGTGTTGAATAAAACGTCGGCCCAGAGTCCAAATCTGAGGAGGACGGACAAATATTAACCTCAGGATTCATCAGTGTGGTGTACGTTTGAACAAAATCACAAAAAAATGCATCACAAGTTTTGTTAAACTCAACTGGATGAGCTTTATTGGCTTTAATAAGGAAGAATTAAAGACAGAAGAATTCTAAGTTTTTCCCTTCAGGCCTGATGTGCAGCTTCAAATATAGTACAGAGTCACATCCGGAATAAATGAAATGTGGTGTCTGTGGTGTTGAAGGGGATTTCTGTGAACATGATCTTCACTTCCTCTGCGACTCTTCTAATAGTGAAGCTCTGCATGAAATTAAAATGGAAAATTTTGTCTCTGTAGTGGAAATAAAAGTGCTTGTTTTTGTTCCAGAGCAAAATGGAAATCTAAACATTTATTAGAACCACTAACTGTACCTTCACTGTCATTTTACTGTTTTAAAAACACACCGGGAGCTATTTTTAGAGGCGGATTAAACAGAGTACATGAAATTTTTAAATAAACTACAAAATGATTTAATACTGGTAGGAAAAAATGTCATCGTCAGTGCAAGTGTGTGGTTTATATGAGGTGTTTAAAATGATTAAACCGGAGTGGCACAGACGAAAATCAGGCTTTTTGAATATTTTTCAATGGGATTTTATTCTGCTTTTATTATAGTCATTTGGAGGGGAAACAATGCCATTTATCTCTGATTTTCGGTGCTCTACACACAAGAAATAAATCTAATATAATGACCAGATTCCAAGATAAAAATTCTAAGATTAAAAAACAAAAAACATTATTTTGATGGGTTGTATTGAGATACAAATGCTGTTAATTAAACTCATATATATTTTTTGCATTAGTTGATATAAAACTATAAATTCAAATTGCTGTAACTTAATAAAACTACAGCTTTCTTCATCTTGAGTTCAGGATTTCCACCCCAACACTGGAGCGACTCATTTTTTAATTATTTTTCAACCTTAAAACTTTTCATTTGAACTACAGGCAGCGTTTAAGTGTCGATATAAATTAAAACTGTAAGTAGTAAAAGCAGCAATCAAAAGAAAGAAACGTTTTTTTTCCTTTTTAATGATTTTTCTCACTATAACTGCACAGAAAATAGTCCAGAGCTCTTTGTCCTTCTCCGTGTTTGTTTTGTTTCCATAGAGCTGCAGGACTTTATACTGCAGCTCAATAAAACCTGAAAACAAAAATAGAATCTGCTGGAGTTTAGAGTTTAATGACCTTTCCACTCTAGAAAATTCTTATCCGATAAAAGTTAAAAATAGAAACTTGGTCAGTGGAAGAACCGGTGTGACTGTGAGCTGTGCCAAGTGTTTTCAATACTGTAGCCATGGTAACAGCGGAACTAATGAGAGCACTGGGTGAGAAGGCGGGTTTCCACATATCAACAAACACACATGGCCCAACAGGAAGTTACATAACAGAGTGGAAGAAGTGAAGCAGAATTCTGTTTGATAATCTGACGTCTGGTTCAGTTTCAGCTTTTTGTTCAAATCTCACATGAATATTTGAGATTTTTTTTGTCCTGTTTCTTCGAGTCAAGCTGCTGAGGAGCTGTGATCAGTTCACACACAGGAGACAGAACTGCATTTACCTCTGATCCTGTGAGGTTTTACTGCTGATATGATGCTGACATCAGTGTAGGACACAGCAGAGTCCACTTTACCTGCAAACAAAACTCCTCATTAGGATTTAAAAAGTTAAAAACAGAACAACAGCAACAGAAAACTGCAGTCTAAACAAATACATGAAGGACTTCAGAATAACTTGTGGTAAGAAGTTTTATTTATTTAGTTTAAGCATGTTGTAAAAAAGTGACTGTCAGTTTGTTTAATACTGTAGAAATTGTAAAACTTGAAAATAATACAAACTGTTGCTGAAACCATCATTTTTCTTTTGCTGGAGCATTTCTGATTTGCTTGAAACTTTTATATTTAAAATGGTATCTGTGTTTCAGCTTGAATTATCAAATACCTTCTGAGATACAGTTTGCTTTAAAATAAAAATGTTTTTTATAAATGCCCATCAACTCATTTTCTGCAGTTTTTTTTCTCCACACATTAAAATTTGTTGCTGTTTCAACAACATTTTAGGAACTATTAAAGATGAAAACCAGATTTTGTATGAGCTGAAATTTGAGAAATCAGTAATAAAAAGTCCCACCTTTGAGCTCACTTTTTACCAATATTGTAGATTCACCATCACTGGAATTATGACTATGGAAATATGCCACTATTATTTAAACTTTTTATATTTTCTGAATTATATTTGGAGAATTTTAAAAATCCATAACTTATCAACCCTGCCCAATATTTTATATTATAGTGACTATGTATTTCATATCAAAAATGTTCTATATATTTTGTGTAACTCAGGTAAAAGCAGTCACTCTGTAACAGATTTTGTTGGCCATCAGTCAGAAAGTCTGGTCTGTGTTTACTGGACAGCTAAGCTGCTAATCCAAGCTCATAAGCCAGTGAAAGCACAGCTTTGTCCCGCCCTACACCTGTGCAACTGAATGCATGCATTCATGCATTCAGTCATGCCAAGCCCTGAAAGACTTTCTTTACTTGTCTCCTGTCTCCCTGGAGAGGTCTGTTTTTTGTTTGTTTGTTTTTCCGTTCAACTGGAATCATCGGAAGGCGAGCAAGAAAACCCTGAAAGTCCTGATTCAGTGGAGGCCTCAAGCCTGTCTGCATTACTGCTGCTGCTGTGGTCGGATTAAACTGCACAAACAGTTATTTTTTTCCTTTCCATTGAGAAATTACTTTGCAAGGCTTTGTCCCATTTTGAAAATTTTTCTTTCAGTTCATTATTTTTGCTGTTTTCATGGTTTCACATTGAGTGTTTTTTTTTGTTTCAATGCAGTTTGTGAGAAGAAATTTGTGTTTGTTTCATTAATTTTCCTCCAGCCCCATAGAAGAAGCCCTGTTCTCTAATTGATGATTTATTTATCATAGTATAGTTCAGGGGTCGGCAACCTTTAACACTTAAAGAGCCATTTCGACCAGTTTCCCACAGAAAAGAAACCACCGGGAGCCGCAAAATCATTTTGGCATTTAAAATGAAGACAACACTGCATATATCGCTTTTTTTAACCTCTATACCTTTGTTAATCAGTCATGATTAATTAATTACAAAGCCTCTAATTCGATCGATTCATTTTTTAAATTGTGTCCTTCCACTAATATGTATCTTACTTGGTTAATGTCATTTTTGCTCCTGGACCTCATATGTTACGTAATGTTAGCTGGAAATCAATATTTTGAGAATGTCTATTTAACTTGTAAAATCTATTTATCTTAAGCTAATAACTTTTCTCCGGTAAGTCGCTGCCCTATGTTCCAAGAAGACACTCCTCTGACTCTCTGACCTGCTGCCTGGACATCGAGCGGTGTTCTTGCGAGTAACGTGTATTACCCTATCATGAGTACTTTTGATTCAAAGACAAGACGTGTCTTTCTTGGAGTGGAGCTTTAATATACAGGCTTGACATTCTTGAGTACAAAACGATGTGAAACTACCGGCGTTGCTTCTCCATCTTCTCTGCATAAACTTTGCACTCTCATGTCCCAGCCAGGGGAAAACCCCAGCAGCACATCCGGTGGAGTGACACGTCAAAATAAGGTAATTTCACAATAAAACTCTCTATATTAAAATGCATTGAAACGCGCCTGAAAGGCAGAACACTTTATTTTCCAAAGTTACAAGGAGCCACAACAGAGGGCTGAAAGAGCCGCAGGTTGCCGACCCCTGAGCTAGAAGATCCAAGGTTCTCGTCCTGGCCTTCCTGGGGTCTTTCTGTTGGCATGTTCTCTCTGTGCATATGTGGGTTTTCTCTGGGTCTTCCAGCTTCCTCCCGCAGTCCAACAACATGCTGAGGTTATTTGATCTTTCTAAATTGTAGGTAGGTGTGAATGTGAGTGTGTTTGTGTGTAGCCCTCTGATAGACTGGTGATCTGTCCAGGTGTCCTCTGCCTTCACCCTAAGTCAGCTTTGATAGACTCCAGCAATCCATGACCCTGATGAGGATTAAGCGGTGTATAGATAATGGATGGATGGATACATTCAGTACTTCATCATATCTGTTATATTTGTTTATTATTGTGACATGCAGACTTCTGCATTATCATTTTTTTGTTAATGTGTCAAAGATGGAACTTTTCATGACAGATCCACTATTATGTCATATTTCAACCAATCTAAAGGTAATTCTCGGTCATTTAATTGTTAAATGATGCGTTAATGCCCCAAAACCAGACAAACATGAGTCCATCACTGATGACTACAAACCAAAAACTCCATGTTGCCCGATTTTTAAAGAACAGAAACACTTCAGTGACCTTCAAACATTAGAAGAAATGCTGCAGTCACAGGTGCGTAGGAGGTGAAACTCCCAGTCTTATCAGTAGGAGTATTCATGTAGAGCTCTTAGAAAACAATCTATTCATTGTGACAATCAATGCAGACATGTCACAAAGACGTTACTATATATACTATGTGACGTTACTGTCTGATCTGTCTACAATGATTGGAATCTGACCTGTACGCTACAGAGAAAACCCACGAAACAAGAACAGAAACAATAGCTTGTACTATTGTTTCTTAACATCTACCGACAATGAATGTCCTGGTTTTTCAAATGACAGAAAACAATCAGTAAAATTACAGGGAAACAAGCATTAATGTACATGGTAGCTGTAAAAAGCAATTTATTTTTAATTAATAATCATTTAAACTCAAATTTCATTTTTTTTAAATAAAGTTCTGATTGATTTAACTTATTGACATTAACTAAATAACTTTTTTCTTCACCTTGAGTTCAGGATTTTCCTCCAGAAATTGAAAATATCACTGATTGTTGAAGAAAAGCTAATTCCATAAAACTCAGTATAATTTGTTGGTGGAACATAATTTCACGAGAAGTTGTTGTAACTTGAAAAGATTGCTGCAAACTGCTGTGTTATTTCATAGAGTTAACCACATTTGAGACCTTTGGAACGGCAGGACGCAAAATGTCGCTTTTTGTTGACATGAAAACAGCCTGACCTTTGTGGCTTCTCCAGAGGCCGAGCAGCATCAGCGAGATGAGAAAGGCGCAGACGCCCACCACAGGAAGAAGAACGTATACGAGGTGGAAGTTAGACGACGGAGGATGGCCTGCTTCAAAACAAAATATACCACAAGTTGGCCCAAATGCAAACAAATTAAGAGTTTTATCTGTGTGGCAGCTGAAGGCTGAATCTCTGCCAGGGTGTTGTACTGGTCCTGAGCTGTAGGTTTGCTTCTTACAGTGAAAGAAGTCAGAGAAACATCGATCGAAACACTGCCTTTGAATAAAATCTTAATTAAGAGACTAGTTCAGAGCCTGAACATGTGCAGACCTTTTTCTAAGCTGTAATTAGCTCATTGTTTCGTTGTGCACTTTTGAGTCTTCTCAGTGTTGCAGATGTTAAAGTATCCTCCGTCTTTCTCAATCGTTAACCGTTTTGAAAATGTGGATTCATCTAAAAACTCTAAAAATAAATCAATACATGAAAGTCAGATCAGTAAAGAGACGATGCTCATCTTTGATGCTGAGCAACGGTTAGCCCGGAAACCCACATTCGACTTTAAAGAGCGCAGGTGTTGATGATTAGCTGCAAGTTACCGTCTGGTTTATTCCATTTCTGCTTCACAAAGGAGGAATTATCTAAGTGTGTGATGAGTGTTGAATTACAAATATCTTCTGGTTGGTCAGATATACATGAAGTTACAGATATCTGGAGTAAGAATTCTGGCAGTGTAAATCCATCTGATTAAACTGGCATTGGGGAAATCTAATTGTAGTTCTGGGTGATGAAACTAAAGCATGTTTTGCTGATCCTGGTGTATTTTTTCATTTCTTTGCAAAGGGAGCATCACAGATTTAATCCATCCAAGGCGCTGCTGTTTTTGTGGTCACGAAGAGTTAAAATTTGGTCAACTTTGGGACTTTTTACCCAAACGTCCAACTTCAGCTGCTGAACTCCAAAATCTCATGAATCCACATATTTTCTGGTTTCCCTTTATGAGAGTAAAAATCTATAACTTGTTCCAACTATTCCTGAATTTAGCACCTTACTCAAAGTATTTTTAAAATAGTGCCTTCCATTTTCATCTTGAAAAACTTTGCTGTACACA
This sequence comes from Acanthochromis polyacanthus, assembly GCF_021347895.1. Lineage (NCBI taxonomy): Eukaryota > Metazoa > Chordata > Actinopteri > Pomacentridae > Acanthochromis > Acanthochromis polyacanthus. The sequence goes on along the minus strand of NC_067135.1, from coordinate 12,424,751 downwards.
TCTCCTTGTCAAGAAATTAATTAAACTGGGGGGCCAATAGAACTGCTTCTACTGTCATGTACTAGCATCTATTTAGCCATAAATCAGTCCTAAATCATGGAGTTAGAAGAACCAAATAGTTTGTGAAGATGCACAAATTCAGACCCTTAATAGTTCTACATGCTTATGACGAATATTTCTGACTAAATAAGCAAAACAGACAAAGCTTGTGGATAAGCCATCCTCAGTTTAAGAGGTACAAACTCAGCTAATGTGCTTCTAGGTGGAAAACAGCAAAATTTCAATTGATGCACAGAAACACAGTCAAATACAGAAATATTACAGGTGAACCAACTTTCACTGTTTAACTTTGTCTAGATAACATTATAAAAAGAAGCTGTTTGAGAAAATCCGACTTAAAGCAGCAGCTCACCTCTGACAGTCAGCCAGCTCTCTGTGGATTCTCCAACTCCAGATATGTTGCACTTGTAGAGTCCTTCATCAGACTTAGAAACACTTTCAATGGTAAAGGTTCCTGTAGAGCTGCTCCCAATAAGAAGTTTGTCTTGGTAGAAATCAGCCGTTAGATTGGAGGAGGTTGTCTCGTCTCTGCAGCGAAAAGTCACAGCTTCTCCCTCCATCACTGGAAGAACTGGACTCTCCAGGATCACAGAACCAGCTGAAAGATACACAAGTTTGATCAGCTTCATATCATTTGCATTTGGTGGTTTAAAAGTTGTGTTCACACCATAAAATGATGACAAATGTGCCTGAAGTGTGGTGCTTTTTATACTCAACCCCACGATATCTCTAGTTTTGAAAGATTTTTTTCCATGTGTAACAGTCGTGTCCTGCTTGACCAGAACAGCTATATGAAACACTGATAGACCACAATCAAAGGCTGAGAACAGTTTACAGCTGAATATAGGTCATCCTGCAGCATCAACTGACACGAGTCATGCCAAGTCAGTGTAGAATTCATGTTTACACGCAAACTGCAGGGTTCTTATTATCTGATGCGTTTTGTGGTGGTTTCACAACATCCTGCTTTGACTGTGAGACGTAACGGTTTTTATCAGCTTGGCCACACATGGTTCACTTCTCAGGATCATGTAGGAACATTTTAATTGAATTATCTGAGGACCAGTTTGGAGTTTGTCTGAACAAACCTGTCACAGTGATGTCGACGGTGTTGCTGCATTCTCCTGCTCCAGATTCACACCAGTAAACTCCACTATCTAATGCCAAAAGGTCATCAATTATGCAGTCAGATTCATTCCTTTTCTCCCACAATGTGGGACACTTTTCATTTATTTGTGTAGAAGTGTTCCTCATAACTGTCCACCCAGAAGAGTTTCCATGCTGCTCACAGCTCAGAAAGACGGACTCAAAGAGGAAGAACTGGGATCTGTCTGGAAGAACTCTCAGAGAAGCTGCAAGAAAACAAGAAATTTATTTTTCTTGTGAATGTATTTGCAGAAAGGAGCAAACATGAAGCTTTGGCTGATGTACAGAAGCTCAGCAAGTCTTTCTTAGATTTGTTGTTTCACTGTGGATGTGATTGTGAACAAACAGGTCAGTCTGTTTCAGGCTGCTGTGATGTTATTTTAAGTTTATTTTCTGCTTCTGACCACATATCTGAAACTGTGAACAGCAAAGAACTGACAGCAGCTGCAGAGACCTACTACTTATTCTGCAGTCGATGCACTGAAAGCTTCACATGCTGCCTTTGATCAAACAGCAAACTAACGTTTTCATGATAAAGCTGCAAATTCAGCCTCGTCTTTGCCTTGTACGATAAGAATCTGACTGAGAAGGAAAACAGACTGTTATTGTGGTGAACTGGTGAATTTTCATTTTGTTTTTGTGTAATTACTCAACAGTAACCTGTGAAAAGTTAATCTGTGGTTGATTAGATCAAGTGATGTCGGAACAACAGTAACTGCTGAGACTGTTGAATATAACTTTAGTGTATCGTGATGTAAGAACTAAGAAACAACATGAATGTAAACATTTCTAAATCAGCCAAGTTACAGAAAGCGGCAGCCTGCAGAAACACCCTGGTACTCACCCATGACAGCGCACAGTGTTGTTATCTCCATGCTGCTGATGCACAGACTGACTGAGTGGCTGATAAACTGGGGGGCTGCATCACACCTACCGTCTGACTGTGTGTCACTGAGGCCACAGCTTCCTGCTGCAACAATAAACTCCAGGTACAAGAAGAAATTGTTTGTGCAGTGTTTCTTTTTTGCTTTTTTCCCATGCCTCAAATGTCAAAAGACTCTCATTGAATTTTCTTTTGAGTTTTAATGAACAGAAGACATTTATATAAAGTCTGTGCATTTCGAAGTGTGCAACGATTCATGGAAACTGAAATACAAGGTTTCTCCATATGAAGGGCTACAACTACCAGAACTTGGCATGCAACCTGATGAGACGGTCTTCTTATTCTAGAATAAAAGAAAAAAAATGTAATTTACTTTACTTGAAGTAACTGTGAATGTTTATGTACTTTAGAAATTGTTCTGGGTTTTTACAAGTATTTTTAACAAAACAATTAATCCATTGATCTCATAATAAGGTTTTAAAAGTGTTTAATTTCAAACAGTTCCTGAACATTTTCTTTTCCTTTCGTAGGAATAAATAGCTGCATCATACTGTCATTGCTTGGTTTGTTATTGATTTTTGGTATAATTTACTGTTAATGTGTTCCTTTTGGCTCTTTATCATGGAATTTGAGGGTGCTCTGCGGTGAATCAGACAGGAAATGCAAACTAAATATTCAACACCTTACGACTAACAAGCCAGAGTTAGTTTGTCACCTCAGAATAGGCATGTCTCATTTTAACCCTGAGATCTGTTTGCGGCTTCTGAACGTCTCAGCTTTATGCTTGCCAGATTTATTAGGTCGACTGAGTAACTGCATGCAGTTGCATCACCAGAAAAGCATGCAAAAGCAACAGTACTTCGAGTTGTCCTGAATTTCTAAACAAGGGTCAAATGATCAATAGTCTCGCTGTAAAGCTCCAGGAGGACACTCTCTGAAATGTAGTGTTAGAGTGTAGGGTGTACTGTGGCTCCACAAGCTCCAAAAGATTAACGCCTAACTTCCACACTACATTAACAGAACCTGTGTTTTCTACATTCATGTCAAAAAATATATTGAAGATTTGCTGTACTACCTGGTTGTTCAGACAAAGTAGAACCTCTTCCTATTTAAAAGGAGGTGTTCACCTGGACTAGACACAGTTCATGTTTGCAAGCAGAGAGCATTATGGTTTAACTATCAACAGGCAACATGACAGAGACTTCTGTTTAATGACGTCAGATCAGAGCTCTTGTGTTTTCAGCTTATTATTTGATAGCACTACTGATTATTAATTTAGAAAACCATAAAATATTTGCATTCCTGGTGTTCTGACACAAACTGGCTCTCCCGTTACGACACCTGAAGTGAGACATGAACCAAGGATCAAGTTAAGGTTTACTGAGGAGTTAAGAAATGTCTGGATTAGCCCTAAACTTTGAGATCATATCAGATTCTATTAAACACTCAAACCAACAATACCCCCCAGTACCAGCCCGGGGCTCATTTTTACCTTTGTTTAACAAGCAATAATAGGCCACCATGACAAAGACTTCTTTGATGCTCAGTGACCTTCAGCCAGAGTTCATGTTTTTAAGACAAGCAGGAACTAAGGCAAACTTTATTGTATGCCTGTAGGACACTGTTTGAAATGCAGTGTTAGAGTTTAGAATGTGTTGAGGCTCCACAAGGTCCAAAAGATGGAAAAAAAACCCTGAATTCTCTCATTGCAAGTCAAAAAAAAAATGTTGTGCAGTAGCTGTAGTACCTAGTTGTTCCACCAGGTGGAGCTTTTTATTGTTTCATACTGTAGCAATTGTGGGGTTTAGCTGGGAGCAGGCACCATGACAAAGACGTGACGAGCGATCATGTTTTGAACAATGCTTCCTTTCACAACTTCAGCCATCATGTAATGATGCAGAAGTGACAGGGGATGTAAACTAAGGAAATGGCTTAGATTGGTGCCGATACAATCAGTTGAAAAAATGCTATGATTGTCCCTGATATTGATCCTTTAGGTCATCTCAGGATGTTCGTGATTATAAATGATCACAAGCATGGAGACAGGATGCATCAGGATCTAACAGAAGGTCACTGTTAGATTTTATTATTTCTATTATTTCTATTAAACATACTGCTGGCTTAATATTGATTTACACATTGATTTTATGCGATAAATGAAAGTTGCACTGATCTGTGAATGAATAAAAGTGATTGAAGCATCTATCCCTGGCCCTAAAGGGTAGAACAACTGAAGATTGAACCAGATCAGACTGAAGGAAAAGCAGAAGCTTGCACTCATGACACACCAACACTGAAGTCATAAGAACTTGTGAGAACAAAAGCTATTGTGTCTAAGAACCGATAAGATAGACATGACTGGAGTTGGTGCATCAACTAGAAACTGTAATAATATTATATGACAGTTACAGCAGTTACTAGTGAAAGGGACAATACAGAATGAGACGTGTATCATATAGGGATTGTCTCTTTTACAGTCACAGCATTGACTGATTGGACTGAGGACATGCCTGTGTACCAACGAAGAGAGGTGTAGGTCTAAACCAGGACTCATCTCCATGAATTTTCGATAAGATTATCATAAAATACTCTGTATACTGTGGACTTCATTCATTCCTTGGAAGATGCCTACAAATGAACACTTGGTTGATTGTGGTCCTTTGATCACTAACGGTCTTTGATATCAAACTTAATTTTACATCGCATAATAAACAATCTTAACGGAGAGATGTTGCTTATCTTATATCTCAAAAACAAAAACGAACAACACCATGATCGTTTCTTCAGGCAGAGTCACCGTTTATCAGCTACAGTTAAATCATATCTTCAAGGAAATTAAGATACTGTAGGAATTCCTAGATCGCACAGGATTATTTTATATGTAGGAAAACATTAGTACTTCACAGAACTTACTGATAATAACAATTTGGATGCACAATATCAGATGCAAATGACAAACATGAAGAGAAAAAATATATATATTATTAAATTGAAGTGTTTTTTACTTTGTTGGTCATTCAGTTTCATTCCAGAAGCTAATTAAAGGTCAGCTATAGCCATAACTTTAACTTTCTGAAGGTACTGGTTGATTAGAAGATCTTGATTAATCAAGATTGTCAAATATTCTCTGTTTTCAGCTTCTAAAACACAATGTTTTGCTTTTCCCCGCATGTACATTGTTGTAAATGAGCAAAGTAACTACTTACAGGAAATTATCATTCAGTTCGCATGAAGCTTTCTGCCACATGAACTCATCTACAGGGGAAACACTGGTGCGTTTCACTTTAGGTTTGAAATTAGATATATTAGGCTGATGACTGTTCAGGCTTGTTGAGACTTGTTTTCAGTATTTATTGCAGTTTGTTGGCTCAGCCTTAGTGATGAGTCATCATTTCATAGGGCTTCCCCCTAAATCACGTGGCCTTCACAACGTGGTCACAAACCTTTCCCCGTGGCCATATCACACTTGATTTGGGAGGAAATGTTTATCTGTCATATGAGCTGTAAAAACAGAACTTAGAAAACAAACAGAAACACTGCAAACACCTACATTTTACAGTTCATCCATAACAGTGAGTTTCTGTATTTCTGGTTTGGAACCAAAAGTCAGTTTAAGCTTTCAGGGTTCTATGTTCCCCTTGAAGTGACTGATCTTGTATTTTTAAAATACATTAATATAGCTGGAAAAGTTCATACCAAAAGCATCTCTTAATGCTGTATGGCCTCACTTGATGCTGTGCATCTGGTGACCAATCATCGAAGTGGGGCTGACTTTTTAAGTTACTCTCCCCTTTTCTTCCTCTGCTCACAGCTGCGTCACTTCCGTGCAACAGGTATGTCTGCTCTGATGTCTCATATTATTGTACCAGGAAGCCAGTGAGTAGGTACATAGTTAAACATTCATATTCTACATAGTCAAGAATGTATGATTTGACACCAAGATCATTCAAATAGAACAAGTCTCTGCGATTTTATTGCGAAAAACAATATTTCTGTATATTCAATGGCAGCCATCTTGAAAAATGGCCACCATCTTGAATTTTTAGGTGGCTAATGGGTTTTATCAAAAGAGCAACCCCCAAGGAGTATGTGTGTCAATTTTGGTGGTTGAAATTTGCAGTTATCGGCTCTACTATCAGCAGAATATCCAATGCAGCGCTACTGGTGTCTGAAAAAATATTAAAGAAAAACATAAACATGGAAGTATATTATTGTTACATGTACTATAAATACCAGATTAAGTGTTGTTAGCACTTACATAATGAACAATAAAGTCAAATTTGGATTTAAAACAGAAACTGAAATGTAAAGTTGAAGTACAACTTACCAAAAAATTTGGGAAAGTCAAAAAATATCAATGCTCCAACAAAGATTTTTTTTTTACATTGCTATGTACATTGTATTTGCCACTCCTGGGGTAAAATCTGAAAATCTGTTAATTCTGCTGGTGTAACCCAAGATGGACCCTCATCCTTAACTGAAAATCCTTTAAAAACGGAATGAAAAGTGATCAAAAATGAATCCAAAGCTAATACACTAAGTCAATACTCATAAGCATCCAAACATTGCAATGCATGACATTATAGTGCAGATATGCAATATTGATCACATTCTATCTGGAATATACTATATTTCAATAAAAAAGTTAACATAAATATATGTATAATAAAATCTGAGTTGCTAATATTAAAAATTTCCATGAAAAAGTTAACTCTGAAACATTGTGTCATTGTATCATGTCATTTCTATTGTAATAAAAATATAAGAACAATATATTTGTAAATTAGAAATTTCAAGCTTTTATATTATATATAAGATGATATGATTGCCATGAGTGAAATAGCCACAATAGCTGTCAGTTTTCAGTATAAATAAAAACCAAAAAATTAGTGGAAAAAACTGCATGTTGGGGTAAAGTAAAAATACTGTAAAAAAATATATAGTTGGAATGAGTTATTTTACTGTTACCACTCAAAGTCTTATTTAGGACATCATAAAGGTGGAAAAAAAAAATAGGTGGGGTCCCGGACTATCACTGGTAAGGTTTCTCTGCTGGTATGCTTAGGGCATTTGCTTTGTGCCATAGAGCGACTGCTGTCTCCCCGGTTGGAGCGCCTCGAGTTTGTGTGTGCGCGTCAGCCGTTCCTGGCTGCATGTGGTAGGTGTCCTCTCTCGTACCGCGTCATTGTGTATGCTGCCATCACCTGGCCTACCCTCCTGTGGCCACGGGAAACGTGCTGAGCTGCCGAGTCTCTCGTCCTCCCTCGTTGTGTGTGCGTGCGTGTGTGTTCTTGCCACTACTGAAAGGTACGTACATTTGGAAGTATAGCGACCGCGACGTCTGCTAGCAATTTAGCACAGTAATGCTAATGCTGTTTCGAGCAGGCCTGGGTGCTTGTGCGCACTGCTGATGTTTTGTCTCCTGATGCTTTGTCTTCTGATGCTTTGTCTTCGCTGCTTGGTCTCTTACCACTGCTTTGTTTCTGCAGGCTGGACCTCCGCCGACTGCAGGGTCTTCATTGTTGTTTGAGCATTGCGTGATGTACCGCATGCACCAATGAGCTTCATTTTAATTGCATGACTGGAAAAATTATATTGTTTTGACTTGCATTATTTTGTTTATTGGTTGATGTTTCTGTTCATTTTGTTTTGATCGGGCATTTAGTGTTTTGTATAATTTATATAGTTGAATTTGAACCTGCCCCTTTTTGTAGCTATATTCTGTGTTTTTTAGTATATTTTGTTGTATTAATTGCCCCCCCCCGTAATTTGTTTTTGTTTACTTTTAAGTTGCCGAGGGCCTCCTCCTTGTGTGCTGTGCTTCCAGGGAATTGATTCATGTCACGAGTGTATGTCGTGTGTCTGGGGTGTTTTGGGGTGTTCCCTTCCCCTTCACTAGCCCCACCCACCTGGAGGCCAAGCAACTGATTTGATTTCTTTCGGGGTTTTTTTTACCTCCAGTGTGAATGGTTTTTAATCTGTTTTAAACGTACATTTTTAGAAAAATGGAATAAAATGTTTTAATTTGGACCCTCGTCTCTAGCCTCCGGAAGGAAATGAACTTGTGTGCTTCCAGTATTGGAGAAAGGTAATTCTCTGGGCGAAATTCCCTGGGTTGCATTGTCCGGCACCTGATCTCATTTTGAAATCATATAATGTGTATTGCGCTTGTGTAGTCACCGCGACAAGAGCAAGAATCAGTTACATAGCACACAGTAAACAGTGAAAACAATTGGAGAAACTGGATCAGGACACAGAAACAACAGGAAATTTTTAGATTCTACACTGATGTTGTTTTCAGTCATTATTTAAGGAGTAATTTATTCTAAAATAGCCATTATAAACTGTAGCCTAATCTTCTTAAGAATAAATCATCTTCCTGAAAATGTCTGAAAAAAAATGTACAAATAATAATAATAATAATAATATCATTGCAGATCTGATCACTGAGAAACTGCTATAAACTTGCTCAAACACTTTTCTTTGTGCACAATGACATTGGGAAATGTTAAAGTCATGAATGCTGAATCATGCCACTCATCAGCTGTTTTCGGAGTAAACAAACATTTTATCACATAATATGAACCGGTGAAACCAAACATAAACACAAGAGAGCAAAACCACTTTTTAAATTTTTTAAAAGGGGGATGTAACATGGTTTATTTTTTTTTAAAAACCCTACTGCTTTTTTGTTGGTACATTCAGCTGTTGTAATATATATATATATATATATATATATATATATATATATATATATATATATATATATATATATATATATATATATATATCATAAAGATATTGAAATATCTAATTTAAATCATTTAAAAAAATCTCTAAATTTTATTTTATCGATGTGAAACCAGGACAAAAACTGCAAGAAATATAATTAATATAGCAGAGGCAATTTCTCTGTTTAAAGTAAAACAATGAAAGGCGTTTCTTAGCAACCACTGTGACGTTAACCAATAGTATGTTCCGTTACGTATGACGTGTTACGCAAGTCGTCCGCTCTTTTAAACTGTAACACTGCGCTCAGACTTCACTCTGACCTGTCTCAAGAGGGAGTTTGACTCTACGTCTATTTACACGAACAAAAGGAACTTTATGGAGCTGTATCGTACTGTTTCATTCTGGAGTTTCACTCTCTGCTCAGCTTTCGTCCTCAGCACACCAACTGACGGTAAACACATTTTTTTTTACTATCACTGTATAAAAGCTACTTTTAGCTAACGATGCTAATCAAGTTGCTAGCTTTAAAAGTTAGTCCTTCTTTAACTTAAATTTAATGTACATTTTTGAGAATTAACAGTGCCGAATTCTCTATTAACATGTCTTCTTTGCTTCATGTCGCTAAATTCAATGACAACTGTGAAGGAATGAGTTCTGCACAGAAAAAAGCTTGAAACGCGGTAATTCTCAGGCACGTTCTGCATTCTGAAGGTGCAACCTTATTTCTGAGTTGTGTAGCGATTTATGGAAATTTATTTTAAATGTACATCAAAGATAATCGTGTCATGGGGTAATCTAAGTGGCATGTGATCTAAGAATGTGAGTTTGGTAAGTGTGCGTTGAGAGTCAACCGAGTTATTGTGACTGAAACTGTCCAATTTGCCAGACTTCATTCAAACCTTCACTAATTTGAACAAGAAGCTCTGGTTGTGGCTGCTTAGCATCCGAAAGCACAAGAGACAAGTAGTTTGTCTTTTTGATTCAGACTAAAGAGTGTCGTTTTCGTTTTATGGTAGTTTAGCTGATATCTCTCTAATTCTTTTGAATTTGGATTCAAAATTGTTTCAAGATGATAATGCTTTTGATTTTTCACATTTTTACGTACATGATCTTTCTCGTTATATTTTGTGAGATTTGTGTGATTGTTCTAGACATTTCATCATCTAATTGGTGACTATATTTAACGTGTCATCTTGATTCAGCCTCCACCACAGACATGATTCATTCTGTTACTGGTGACTGACAGGCAAATTGTCCATTGTCATTTAAAACATCTCCAGAATCTCAGTGCAGGAAATGTGTCAGACATCTTAAACCAAAAACAAAGTTGTTTAGACACTACTTTAACATTGTCTGGAATTACTGATTCTGTATCCACCAATCAAATCTGTCTGCAGGTCACAGACAACTGTTGTTTGACTGGCGCCAAGTGTTATTTGTTTTCAAAATCTTGGCATCTGTTCAACTTCCTTTTCAGCTTGCAGTATCTTCCAGTTTCTGACAGGACGGTTATTATCTGTTAGCTACACTCTAAAATTTACTCAGTCGTCATATTTCCACATTCTCAGTTCACTTGTCTCCATTTTACGTCATGATAAAAGATAATAAAACTTTAGTTGCTGCCCTGACTTCTGAAAAGTACTCTCAACTGCATTTGTAAAGCTTCTTTTTTGTCGCTGCTGATGTAAGATGTATTTTTGATGCTTGAAATTTAGAACTTAGAGAAAATAGTTGTATTTATTTAGAAGTTGTCCCTACTGACAATAGAAGTTCTTACACAAACAATGCTGACACATTCGTTCATCGCTTTCTTTATTCTTTTTTTTTTTGTCTTTGCTGTATGTTGTGATTTTGCTTGTCGTCTGAATGTTCAAAAACTTTTCCTGGATGGTTTCTGTTTTTTTTTCCTCAAAATGTTCCACCAAACTACTACTTGTTGACACCACAGAAACCAGATTTAGAACTCTGGTTTATTGCAAAGTCCAGACAGATTTCCCAGCAGACTTTGGTTTTAAGTTAAGTTTTAATCCTCTGTCTGTTTCCAGGTCAGCGCCAGGTGGTTGGTCCAGCTCAGCCAATCATAGCTGCTCTTGGTGATGATGTCATCCTGCCATGTCACTTGGAGCCCATGGCTGATGTTCAGGGTAAGACAGTAGTTTGGTCCAAACCGGACCTTAAACCAGACCCCTTGAATCCTCAGAGAGGGGTGGACTATGTGCACCTGTACAGGAACAGGAAAGAACTCCCCGACAGGCAGATCCCGTTGTATTCTGGCAGGACGTCGCTGTTCAAAGATGAACTGAAAAACGGGAACATATCGCTCAAAATCACAAATGTGACACTTGAAGACCACGGCAGATACAAATGCTTTATCTCCAGGTTGAACAGCAAAGTGAACGAAGCCATACTTCAGCTCATTGTTGGTGAGTAGATTTGTTTAGTTGCTCTTCATGGGTCCTGACTGCAACCATGATGAATTGTTATACTTGCAGTTGTCCTGCTGCTGTTGCTGTTTTAAAATATTTTGTTTAAATCTTGTGTTTTTCCAGTTCCAAGCACTGTTGAAACCTCAACAACTGAGCTGCCGCTGAATCCTGGAAACCTCCAAACTCCAGATCCACTGGACAAGAATCTGCCTAAAGGTGAGAGAACGCTGCAACTCTGACTTTTTCCAGAATCATTTGGAGTTTGATGTGTTCCTCGAGTGAATTTGTTGAATTCTTATTGACTTTGTTTCATTGTTTTCCTCAGCAGACGATTATTCCACGCTGTGTGTTGTGATCCCGCTTGTGGTCCTCTTAGTCTTCACCTTAGTAGCCGTCTGTGCTTATTTCTTAGTGAGAAGGTCTCAACAAAACAATGTAAGTAAGAAATAAGCAAAAGACATCATTCAGATATTTTTGAGAGACACATGACTAATTATTAAACTTATTTGAACTGTTCTTCCAGCTTCCAGACAAAGATGCCCCCCAGAAAAAACCACTTACAGTCTAGGTGCCTCGCTCAGGAGTTGTTGGTGTGAATGGAGACGAGTTTATCGGGAATTTAACTCTTCATAATCTTACTGGTCAATCTGGAGATTTTAACCAGCAGCCACCAGGAGTCACAGCGACTTCTTCAGGAGAACGAAACATCTACTAAAGAAGGTAAGTCTGTTTTAAACTTTTGCCCACAGATTCTTTTTGCATCTGAGGAGCCTCTCTTTCTTTTTCTGCTTCTCAGTGTGAGCTGTTCTTGATGCTCTGAGAAAGTGAAACTTGTCAGCTTATCAACAGATAGATTAGGTTAAATTTGTTTAAATTTGCCTTCTGTCGTTCGAGTTAGATTCTAAATTTACACAAGATTTGTAAGTCAAATATTCGTGTCTGTGTGTCGACGTTTGTGGAGTTTGACCCGATGAAGCCTCAGTAGGTTTAAAGACATTTTTCGTATTAAAACAACGCCAAAAAGCAAGCCATTTGTACTGAGATTCTGTAAATAACAAACAAAAAAATTGCTGCTCTCGATGTAACCATCAGTGAGTCTGCTGTGACCAACAGACATGTGGTAAAAACTTTGGGGTTTTCCAGGATATCTGCAGGCATTGTTTATACAGAGCAGAGATAAGACAAATGGGAATGAGTTTTTAAAAAAAAACCCAAAGCTGCAGGCTATAGTCGATGCAAAAATTCCGAACTGAACAGGAGAGCCACTGATGTTGATGTGGTCTAATGTTTATCATGCAAAGAGCTGTACCAGTAAAATGAAATGAACAACAAAAGCACTCAGAGAGCACAGTACTCCGCCAAGACTGTTCATTCCTCAATTTGTGTATTCAGAAGTCACGGCAACATAGAATTTGGTCATTTAATAATGATCAACCCACAAACTAACTAAATAAATACAAAATTACCTTGCGTGAGCACAGGCATGTGTTGTGCATGCATACATTATGTACAGATACCGAATTGCGTTACCGAAATATATAGCAGGTCAAGTGGATTAATGCAGGTAACTGAGACAACTTTCACTTGTTGTCATAGTTACAGTGACGCTGTGCCAGCTGAGATATCTTGCAATGGCAAATCCTTAACAAATCCGTGGATCCAGACTATAAGCCCCATCACTGCCATAATCTAATGAGGTGGTCCTTGTGTCATTTCTGACCTTCCCTCAAAGTTTCATCCAAATCTGTTCGTCCATTTTTGAGTAATGTTGCAGACAGACAGACAGATTCACAGACAAACGTACGCCGATCGTCTCATAACTCCACTGTGTTCCTTGGCAGAGTAAAAATTGTGTGAATTTCATATTACACAAACTGTAGTTGAGCAAAGACTCATTGTGTGTCTCCTTTGTCCAGCTGAAGCTCCTGGCTGCTGGAAGAATCTGGTCCAGTTGGGAAACTTTCAAGGCTAGTCTTGTTTCACTGATGGAGTTTTTCTCAACTTCTGCAATGACATTGAACATTTGCCAACAAATTGGAGATCTTCTTATAAACGTTCAACCTGTAGAAGAAATTGGAGCCGTCTTTTAGGACTTTTTTCTATGGATGGAAACCCACAGAACTTCTCAACCATATTTTTGGTCGAAATCATCAGCCCTGCTGGTTTTGCTTTTCTGGATGTTCGATGATGCTGCACAGATGTGAACATGTCAGCCACATCTTCAGGACAACTGTATCCAAAAATGCCTGATACAGGAACTTTACCTTGGAAACATGATTTACTCCAAGATCTACATCAAAATCTGGGACTTGTTCCTTTTATTGGCTGCTGAGTAGCTGTTTGTGAGCATGTTTGACAGGCTCAAACTTTTTAATGTTATTTACATTTTTTTTTTCAATTCAACTCAGTTCAAATTGTCTAAAGACGCTTTACAGAACCTACATACCTGAACCCCCAGAGCAAGCCCTAATGCATAGTCCCTTTTAATGTGAAGAAACCTTGAGCAGAACCCTGCTCTTTATATGGGGGGACCCATCTGCTGCTGGCCAGCAGGTCGGTCAGAAAGGACTGTTTTAAGCTGGTCTTAAAAATAGAGATGGTGTCCGGCTGTCGAACCCAAACTAGGAGCTGGTTCCACAGGAGAGGCGCCTGATAACTGAACTGTCTGCCTTCCATTCTACTTTTAGAAATTCTGGAAACTGTTTTTTTTTTACTTCATAAAGAAACTGTGCTACGATATGGAAACCGACACATTGTGATCAGAAGCAGTCAAATGTTTACCAGATGGAGTTTTATGCAGCCTGTAACTGAATGTAAGTGATGTGTTTGCAGAAGAGGTTTTCTGATCACACTACATGCTTGTTTTGTTTTTTTACACTTTCAAGACATTTCTCAGGTTTTTCTGCTTTTGATTTGAAAAGTAACTTGATGTTATGTTCAATGCAAAGTTCCAGTTTCTGTAACTCGGACTGGATGATGATGAATGATGATGCTGTAATTTAAATTTAAATTTAAAGTGGTCCTCGGCAGTACAGCCAAGGAGAAAATCTTTCCTTTGTGACAGTTTGTAGCGTCTTCGTTATTTCAGTTACTGATGATAAGAAACTTAAAGTCACTCCAGCCTTCATTTATTTCTGGTCTTATGCAGCAGCTGAATATGAATCGACCAGAACACACCCTGTGGGGTTTCAGATGAAGAATGTAAGTCTGACACATTCATTTCCAGAGCTAAACTACTTATAAACCACAAAATGTAAAAAATTAAAAAAAAAAAGTCAGATCTCCTGAGCATCAGCAGCTTTTTAGTGAGGCACCTACAGTTTGTTGTATTTATTGCACTACATTTATTTATTGTGGTAAATAACCTTGTAATTCATGTATTGATATTGGCACTGTTTTACTTTAAAAAGTGTTCCAATAAAAAAATTCCCATTTGTTTGTGAACTACTTCTACCTCTTTACATTCTGAGCCATAGTTGCAGTGAATAAAAGTTTGAGTTGCACTAAACCAACGTGTGCTTCGTTCTGTCTCTTGGGTGTTTCCACAAAGTTCGCTGTAATTCTCAGCTGTTTCATTAAATGAAGTGAACTCACTGCAGCAGCTGTGAGCGTTTGCTTTGTGCTTCGTTCGAGTGTGATCAGTTCTGTTTCACAGCTGAACGTTGGATCTTTTCCAGTCTTGCTTTGGGTCTTTAAATATCAGTAAATAAAATCCTAAGAGCAGTATTTTGAACTTAACTTTCTCTCCGTGTTTTTAGCTGCCAGTTATTGAGTCTCATCATGCTTTGTCTTCTCTTCATTTAATTTGTTGCTTATTTTCTGCATCTTTGTAAATTTAGTTGTCAATATAGCATTCACTTGCTTTTACATAAACTAAAGTTCATGATAAAACTTGAAGTTCTATTTATATGCGCTCATATTTTAGTACACTTTAGGTCACAATTAATTACATTTTATAAGATTATCAAGTTTGTCATTTTTACATACGGAGTACTTGATACTGAATGAAGACTATTAATTCAATATTAAACATAAAATAAATTACCATCCATATTAAAAATCTGTAATTTAATAAAGCTTCATTCATTCCTTTGTCACTTTTGACATTATAGGAAAAAGAAAAAGTGCAGATATTTACTGTAATTTGAAAGATAAATTACAGCTACTGTAAAAACAGGTCAAAACTGTAAATAACGTCATCAAAAGTATATGTTGTGTTTTCTGTTTGTTTTTGTGATGAGAAATTTGCACTCTTTAGCTGTATTTAAATGAGCAAAAATGTCATTGTTTTACAGATATGTCATTACAGAAAATGAAAAAACAAAAGCCCAAACTGTAGATAATGTTCACAAGAAAAAATTATGTTTGACTTTAAAGTTACATTATTTATTACTGTAGTTAAATCAGAAAAAATACTTTTAAATATTTTGCTAACTTGCACATAAGTAGCAAAACCACAGAAAAAATATGATTTACATGTTTACAACACAGTAAGCAGTGAAAACAGTTGGAGAAACTGGATCAGGGCACAGAAACAAGAAGAAACCTTTAGATTCTACATTTATGTTTGTTTTCAGTCGTTATTTAAGAAGTGATTCATTCTAAAATAGACATTATAAACTGTAACCTAATCTTGGTGGGAATAAATAATCTTCCTGAAATTGTCTGAAATAATATTTAAAAAACAAAAAACATCATATCATTATGGATCTGATCACTGAGAAATTGCTGGAAACTTGTTCGTAAACACTGTTCTTTGTACACAGTAACATTTGGAAAATGTCAAACTCATGACTGCTTAATCATGCTTCCTATCAGCTGTTTTCAGAACAAACAAACATTTTATCATATGACCATGAAGAAATAGTATAAAAAAATAAAGATAGTTTTATCAATTCAACCTTTGTGACAACAGTTTTATAAGAGCACTGAGTCTTTTATGAAGTTTTAATGAGTTAAATATCTTTGTAGATCAGGTAAAATGTGTCATTTGAAGGCGTCACTCTGGACTTTGGGTCTTGCGTTTCTCTCTGACCTTTTATCAACTAAAACATAAAAAATAATCACCAAGTTAACTGAACATAAAGTCATTGCTGGTCCACCCAGCACTAAACCAGATAGTTATATACAGTGTGATTACTTCAGAAATGAAAAAACAGATTTGTTGCTGTATTGACAGTGATACATTTAAACACACGAGGAACTGCAACATTCACTTTCATTATTTTCAGGGTCTGCTGGGGGCTGTTAGCTCAGCAAAAGTTTCACAAACTTTCCCAGAATGTACGACCAGATGGTACTTTCACAATATCAACAAAATAAAAAGACCGGAGAGCAAAAGCACTGTTTTTTTCTTTTAATTTATTCAAAAGGGGGCTTTACACTGAGTTTTGTAATGGAAAGTAAAGCTTTTTCCCATTTTTGTGTGTACAGCTGTTGTTAAAAAAAAATTATTAAAAAATGTCACTACATATTTTACTGATGTAAAATTAGGACAAAAATCAAGAAAGGGGAAAGTAGGTTTTCTCTGGTTAGTATGATAAAATGTGATGTTGAATTTCCCTTCGGGGATAAATAAAGTTCTGAATGAGATGTGCCACTGTACATGGAAGTGAAATATTCTGTGAGTTCCTGGAAAATGTTGGTTAATGTTTGACGGTCTATGTCGATGAAGTTCTGAATACCTGTTCCATGAAGAAGCCTGGAATTAATTCCTTAACAGCTTGCATTTGGACAAATTGTGTAATTATCAGGTAAAATAATAATGGAATCATGTAAGGATGTTTGTGGTATTATTTGTGGTGTTGAGATCTCAAACAGCACAATCTGAAAGGTTGGAAAGAGGCGATACACGCAAACAACTCTGGAGACGGACATACATTTATATTTATTTTATCCAATAACATTAAGTAAAAATAAAAGGCAAATACACAAACACACAAAAATAAACTAGCTCTATGACTCCCTGACATCCATCCGTTCTCCATACACCTCTTTATCCTCACTAGGGTTGCGGGGGGTGCTGGAGCCTATCCCAGCTGATTTGGGCGTAGGCAGGGAACACCCTGGACAGGTCGCCAGTCTGTCGCAGGGGTACTCCCTGACGTGCATAAATATAAATGTTCATAATGTTAAACAAATAGAATGTCATAAAACAAGTTGTGTGAAACTTTATTAAACCAGTAGGTGGCGACAAACCCTCACAATCTGCTCCTTTGATGGTGCCTTCAGGTCAACTGGGAATTATCACTGGGATTTCAAAAAATAACAGAGTAAAGTTGTCATTATTTTGCTTCCTCCATTCACAGAAAAACCTTTAGCTTTGCAGTCACTCTTACTGTCTTTCAAAAGGACAAACAGTTTAATGTTTTAGTTTTCAGCACATAAAACCACACGATGGACATCTGGTGCAGTTTTTTTTTTTAAATTACAAACCAGAAGTGTTGTTGTGAAATAAATGCTGTTAACTATAAACTGATGCACTTTCGCTGTATTATTTACATTTATAGGAGAGTAAATGAGGCACAGCTGGATGTTGCATTTTTTTGAAGCATTGCTTTGTGTCATTAAATATCAGTAAATAAAATCTGAAGATTCGTATTTTGAACTTAGTTTTCTCAATGTGTTTTTAGCTGCCAGTTACTGTGTCTCATCATGATTTGTCTTCTCTTCATTTAAAATGTGGCTTATTTTACTGCATCTATGTAAATGTAATTATCAAAATAACATTCTCTTGCTTTTACATGAAGTAATTTTTTGTTTAATTTTGATGTTGTGTTATAGAATAAAGTTATATTTAAAGAATAAAGTTATATTTGTCAGGCTCATATTTTCAGTTTGTGAAGTGAAATCTACTGTAGAAAATGTGTTAAAAGGCTAAAATGCTAGTATTGTCATTACAGTGTTATTGTTTTGAGGTGTATACATTATGAACAGGACATTTTAGGTCACAATTTATTACATTTTATAAGATTGTCAAGTTTGTTTATTGTCATTTGTGCATACAGACGACTGTTCAACAAATGTTTAGTTAAATTACAGATAATATCTAGCAAAATTACTATATATATATTAAGTATTCACTGTGTATTATTGGAAAACAGACCAGAGTTAATGATTGTTTTTTTCTGTTTTTACAATTTTGTGTAAATTCTACAGAAATGTTGCATTATCCCACCTTAAATATCTGAATATTAGATTGAAAAATGATAGATAATTTTTTTGCTGTTATTTTACAGGTGTATCCTGTTTTGTTAAATTGCACATAAGGAGCAAAATCACAGAAATCTTTTTATGTACATGTTTAAAAATGAAAATAAACTTTGGATATATTATTATTATTATTATTATTAGTAGTAGTAGTAGTAGTAGTAGTAGTAGTAGTAGTAGTAGTAGTAGTAGTATTGTTCCAACATTTCACAGTTTCATATTTTTATTGATTTATTTTTTCTGGTTATCTTGCTGGCAGATATTTACCACATTTTTAACAGATTTTAGTTTTCTTTTACAGTGTACTTTGAACACACGTTTGCAGCTTGTCAGACGCTGGACCTGAAGCTGAATCGTCCCAGCGGCTCTGAACGCACCGCGCTGTCCGTGGTGCTGAAGCTCCGCAGCTTCCGGTCCGCTGCTCACCTTCACCTGTCAGGTGGCGCCGCGGTCACGTGCCGCTGATGTGATTATTGTTGTTGTTCTGTGGAAGCAGCGCGAGCGGCCCCGCGGACCCCCGCACGGACTCACGTCTCGTGCTCGACGCGGGGAGGCTCGTGGGCGGCGGAGGGCGGCGCGCTGACGTCACAGAAGAACGTGAGACTCCCTCCCTGCCGAAGATCGTCTATACCGGAAAGATAAATAAATGATGGTCCAACGAAACACAAACTGGATGGGATGGCATGTCGCTGCAGGATGCTGTGGTAGCCATGCTGGTTCAGTGTTCCTTCAGTTTAGAAAAAATCCCCAACAGTGTCACCTGCAAAGCACCTCCACACCATCACACTTCCTCCTCAATGCTTCATCGTAGGAAATTCTGTTCACCTTTTCTGTGTTGCACAAAGACACAGCGGGTGGAACCAAAGATCTCAGATTTGGACTCATCAGACCAGAGCACAGATTTCCACTGGTCTAAGGTCCATTCCTTGTGTTTCTTGGCCTAAACAAATCTCTTCTGCCTGTTTTTCCCCCCTTAGTTGTGGTTTCTTAGCAGCTATTCGACTATAAAGGCCTGATTGGTTCAGTCTCCTCTCAATAGTTCATGTCAAGATGTGTCTGCTGCTAGACATCTGTGTAACATTTATCTGGACTCTAATCTGAGCTACTGTTAACTTGTGATTTCTGAGGCTGGTGACTCGGATGAAGCTCATGGAGATACAATATTTCACTGTGTCATTTCAGCTCAATGTGTGTTTAAATGCAAGAGTTTTGCTTATTTTTGTTGCTTCTCTGCACTTGTTTCCCTCTGAAGTGATGCATCTCTTCATTAGACGATCTCCGCCCTCTTCCTCCTCCTCCTCCTCTTCCTCATCCCTCAGACTGAAAATAGATCCAGCTGGGTTTGGTCTGACGATCATCGACTCCTGTTTCCACCAAAATAAACGGACGTTACCGGAGGATTTACCGTTTATCTTTTTGTCCTTTAGCTAGCTCCGGGTTTTCTTCATCCTGCTTGAATCAGAAACATTATTTTTATTTAAATTCTAATCAGCCTCATTTATATTTCCCAACCTCTCCGAAGTGATGTCTGTCGCGGGGTTGAAAAAGCAGTTCCATAAAGCCACTCAGGTAAGATGTTTATTCCGTTTGATACCCGCACACACACCTTATAATCTTCTTTTTTTCTTTTTTTCTTCTTTTTTGCAGGAACCTGTTACATTAATTAAGATAAAATTTGCGTCGTTTTCTGATATTATTTTGAAAAAGCGTTTAATTTCTGCATTCATTTAATCTTTTTGGTGCTTTTAAAGCTCTGAATTCACATTTAAAGGGATTTGATACGTTTATTTGTTGATCCAAGTAAGAAAAATTTGTTTTTAATTCCGTTTTTTAAATTAAAATAGAGACAGTTATTAGAGATTCTCTTTTCCTCCAACATAAACGAGATTTATGGTTAAATATTTAGCGTTTTCTCGCGATGTTTGGGGAGTGTGTGTGTTTAAAGCAGGAAAAACCCCCGTGAACACACGCACGTCTGGATGTAATATTACGTAACGCTGGTGTATGTATCCGCAGCGCTGATTGGCTGCTGCCACGCAACAGGGAATTCCCTCTTTCATCCTTTCATCCATCCCTCCATCAGCCTTCCATCCTGTCATTCATCATCTCTCCTTCGTCTCTCATTCATCCTTTCATTTGTACTTCCTTCACCACCTCTTCTTCCTTCATTCATCCTTTCATCATCATCCCTTCATCCCTCTCTCATCCTTTCATCCATCATCCTTTAATCATTCCTCCTTCATCCTTTCATCCTTCTTCCATCATCCTACCTTCATCCTTTGTTCATTTCTTCATCCTCCCTCCTTTACTGTTTCATCCTCACTCCTTCATCCTTGTTCAATCATGTCTTCATCATCCCTCCTTCATCCTTCCTCCGTCATCCCTCTTTCATTTCTTCATCCTCATTCCTTCATCCTTGTTCCATCACGCCTTCATTTCTCCATCATCCTTTAATCATCCGTCATTCATCCCTTCATCAGCCTTTCATTTTCCCTGCTTCGTTCCTTTTTCATCCCTTCATCGATGCTTCATTGCTTCATTTCTTCATCCTTTCATCATCTCTCATTTATCCCTTCGTCATCCTTTCATCCTTCCTCTGCCATCCCTCCTTCATTTCTTCATCCTCACTCCTTCATCCTCATTCCATCATCTCTCCTTCATCCTTTCATCTGTCCTCCTTTGTCATCCCTCCATGATCTCTTCATCAACTCTCCATCATCCTTCCATTTTCCCTTCATCTTCCCCCTTTCATCCTTTCATCATCATGTCCATCACCCTTTAATCATCCCTTCTTCATCCTTTCATCCTTCCTCCATCATCTCTTCATCATGTCTCGTTCATCCTTTCATCTGTCATCCTCATCATCCTTTCATGTTCCCTTCATCTTCCCTCCGTCGTTCCTTCTTCATCCCTTCATCATTCCATTTTTATCCCTCATCACTCCTCCATCTTCCCTCCTTCATCCCTCCATCAGTGCTTCATTTCTTCGTCCTTCATCATCTCTAATTCACACACTTATCACTCCTCCTTCATCCCTCCATCATCCCTGCTGTTAGACCAGGAAATTAAATTGAAAAAATACTGCTGCAGTGACTGTTTTTTGGCTGGTTTTGGTACGTTTCAGGCTTTTTCATGCAATGTTCAAGTACAAACCGTACAAATAATGTTTTAAATTCAAGTCCTGTCCCTGTGTATCCATCTTAGATATTAAACTCTCAACCTGAAGGCCCACTGGCACGTTTGAGAGATATTCTGTCTTTTTCAAAAGGGCAAAAATTACACAGTTTATCAGAGTGAGAAACTATGTAAACTTTCCGACTGTCCTTGAACTGCACATCTGTTTCATTAAAAACACTTAATTCCATGTGTGTCATTTAAAAATTAACCAAAGATAAAATGTATGAGTAAAATAGATCCTTTAAAAAACAAAAAAATCAGCATTTCTCGATGAATCTGTGAGAATTTGAGTGACTCCGCTGTGATCAACAGTCCCTTAAAAAATACTGCTGCAGTGGCTGTTTTTTTAATTTATTTTTTTGGCTGGTTTTGATATATTTCAGATGTTCTTGTGCAATATTTGCATTAAAAGCTATTCAAATAATACTTTAACCTCAAGGCCCACCAGCATGTATGTAAAATATGTTGTCTTTAGAAGATTTTTTTTAAATTACATGGTTTATCAGAGTGAGAAAGTGTAAAACGGAAAAAAAAAGTCAAATTTTTAACTTTCCAACTGTCCTTGAACTGCTTGTATATTTTGAGCTTAACCAAATCTTAGCTTAAACTTGTAATATTTCATCAAAATCACTTTATTTCACATGTCTCTTGCCAAGAGTAAAACATTTGTGCTGAGTAAATTTGGTAAAAAACCAAAAAACGACTATTTCTGCACAACTCTGCAAAACTGTGAAGCTTCAGTTGCCTCTTTGGCCTCCAGCAGCTGTTAAAATCAAACCTCAGAGCATCCAAATCAATGAAAATGTTATTTATTTCACACTGTCACACAGTAATCGGACCCTGAGTGCATCACTAATGCCATTAAAAAGTGTAAAAGTATCCAACACTGACAGAAACAGCAGGAGGAGGAACCAGAATGTCAAAAAGACGAACGTGAAAGAATCCATTTCTTCTGTCTGGTCTGTCATCGGGACAAATTCCTGCATGTTGTTTTATTAGTGTTCGTCCGATGAAGCGCTGCTGATAAACAGAGATTATTGATCCCTGAGGGGGAAACTGGGTCACTGCAGCAGAACACAGCAGCAAATAAAAAACTGAAAGTACAGCAACAGAGACGGAGAACGTTCTGAAGGATCCAGAGGGCAGAGAAGTAAGAAAAAAGGCAAACAAAGTGGCCCAGAGCAGCTTTTTTCTGAGGCGTTATTCGGATCAAACTGGTTTTATTTGACTCTTTCTAATTTATGGTGGATTTAATTCGTGAAGGACAAGACAAAGATATGTCCCAAAGCTAAAAATACTGCAGGAGTGGCTGATTTTTGGCTTGTTTTCTGAATATTCGTGCAAAAACAATGATACAAATTAAACTTTAAATTCAAGTTCTGTCCTTTTACATCTAACATAGACGTGAACTTTCAAAACCCAAAGCTGCTAGCGGGTTGTAAAGACATGTTGATGTGAAACAAATCTCCAAAATTACACCATTTATCAGAGCTGGACATTGTTAAGAGAAAAAGTCAACACATTTTTAACTTTCCGACAGCCTTTGAACTACTCATCTGTCATTTGATGGGGAAAAATTCACCAAATGTGAGCTTAAAGTTGCGATATTTCATCAAATTCACTCAATATTGGTTTAAAAATCACCAGAAATAAACTATTTGTTCAAACCAGATTCAGTGAAAATCTAAAAACTTTGAGGTCTTTGGTGCAACTCATCTGTGACAACTAATGTTTTACTGTATTTAAATCAGCAAAAATATTATTATCTTACAGATATTTGTTGCTATTTGGCAGAAGATTACATGCATTAAAGACTATATTTTATTTTATTTTTTTTGGGATATTTCTAGAATTTCCCTGCTTTGGTAAATGGCAGATGACATCCATTAAAATCACAGGAAAAAAACGTATTAAAACAAGAAATATCTACTGTTCACATCAAAATTATGTATAAAAAAGTATTTTTTTTCTTTTACAACATGTAACTGTAAAATTACATTATGTTATACAAATCAGCAAAACATTATTTTGCAGATATTAACTGTTATTTCAAAATCTGGATATTTAGAATGGGGAAAAATGGTGAATATTGTTATTTAATGGTATAGATTTTCCTGTTTTGTTAAATTACAAATAATGTGTTGCGAAATCAATAATGTCCTAATCAATAATCGTTTTTTTCTTTCATTTGTACAAACCGTAATCTGTTCATTTACAACTTTTGACCATAAAATGACAATTTTATTGTATTTAAATCAACAAAATCAACAAAGATTTTTCATTTTTTTATTGATTTTTATTTATTCATTAGTTGTTTGCCAAGTTTTCCCTGTTTTATTATGATATAAGTCACAATAAAAAATAGTAGTTTAGACATTCAAAATAAAATATATTTATATATTAATAAAACAAGACAAAATTATCAATAACATCCACATCAAAATCAATATTTAAAAAACATAAAACTTCACTGTTTAATTGCATTCAAATCAGCAAACGTTTTTATTTTACAGATATTTGTTATTTGTTAGCTGAAAATGGGGAAAAAAATATCCACATCAAGGGACTGAAATATCAGAAACTTAAAATATTTTTATTTCTATTCTTTGAAGCAAATCCAATGAAAAGACTAAAAGCACCACTAGTTATAGTTTGCCTGGATGTAAATCTTTTAAAATGCCTCGTGGAGTTTCATTTCAAGAAAAAGGCTCATAATTTGCTGTGTTCCATCGCTGATGCTTCAGGGAACATTTTGTGCAGCAGGTTGGCGTCTGAGTCACAATAAACTGCAGCGTTTGTGCTCGTAGTAATTCAGGGACGTTGTGACGGATTGTTTAGGATGTCGATCAGCTTCCGGTTCAGCCTCTTTCGGTCTAAAAACGGCAGATTTGCATCGCGCAGAGCAGGAGGTGTCGATTAAAAACGTGCTGGAGGTGAGACGTCGACAGCGAGGCCAGAAATAGACGCGTGAATCAACGGCGGACGTTAGTGGAGAGAGACGTCAGCGAGCCGTAGCTCTGGAAACCAGCAGAGATCGGAGTGAAACCTGAAGCAGCTGATCAGCCTGCTGTGATCTGCTCCATCCACATGTTTAATTCAGACGTTCACACAGCAGGAGGAGAGCAACAGGCTGAGTCTGAATTACATGGGATTAAATGCAGCAACACAACGGAAAGCAGGTGTAAAAATCAAAGTCTGAACGCTGCACGTTCACAGATGCAGCGTTTTATTGTGAAATTAGGTTTGATGAGAAGTCTCCGTCTCACTCCAGTGATGCTGTCAGTCGCTAAAAAAAAGAAAAAGGAGCTTTTTTTGAAAGTTTTGATTTGAACGATCCGGTTCAGATCCTCAGATTCATCTTTGCGTGTCTTACATTCGCACTAAATCATGTTTGTTTCTGTTTCTGACCCGTCTAAAAGGTTTTAGGAAAATCAGCACTAATTAAACTGGAAATGGTGAGTCATTTTTGGAGCATCATTTCAGATATTATTCCTTGTTTTTGTTAAATTACAGATAATATCTAGTAAAACCACAGAAAAAAAAATACATGGTGACTGTAAAAACATTCACATCAAAACTCTCTTTTACAAATTTTTTTTTAGCTGCAAAGTTTTTCTGTATTTAAATCCATGAGAAAATCTGATAGTTTTATTTGTAATAATAATTAAAAAATAATAATTTGATTCAGTTATGATTGTTGTATTTGTTTGTCAGTTATTAAACGTTGCAGCATTTCATTATTTTTAACATAATTGTCAGCACTCCAGAACCACATTTTCACCAGTTTTTTCCTCATCTGATAGTTGTTTTTTTATTTTTTATTTTATTTTATTTTTTTACACTGTATAGCCTTGTGATGCGATGTGGAAAAAGCAAATACACTAAGATTTGACCGCTTGGTTACTGAACTCTTTAAAAAAACTAACCTTTTCCATCAAAACAAAAATAAATCTTCTGTCGTTTCCGATAAAGTGACACATTTAGTGATTTTTATCGGTTTACTTAAAGATGATGTTTGAGATCAGTGTCTTAATTTTGCATTGATCGTATTGGATTGTTGACTGGTGAGTTGATGTATTGATCGATGGATCGTTTCTTTAATCTGGTTTCATCACAATAGCAGTTTCAGTTTGTTGCTTCCAGCTGTTTATAGTTTATTGATCAGCTGCATCAACAGGATCAATGTCAGCGTCGATCAGCAGCCACTTTATTAATTACAGCTTCAGTGCAGTTATGTAACCGTGAGCAGGTCGAGTCCTCAGCGTCACTTCAGATAACACAACGCTGAATCACAGCTGTAAAGACAAAAAGCTGTCTTAAAAGTGATGAAAATCAGCAGCAAAGGTGACAGAAAACACATTAAAACAAGTTTTACAAAACTGTGCAATACTTCAATATTGAAAAAAACTCAGTAAAAACTATGGAAATAATTGCAAATCTGTAAAATATCAATTTTTTAGTCCTTAATTTACATAATTTATCTTTAAAATGACAGTAAATATTTGCAAATAATAATATTTTAAAGATTTAATTCTAATAAAAACTGCGTAATTTTACACTTTAGCATATTTAGCTGGGCATTTTATTATTGATAAAAATATTAAAAATAAATAAATTGAATTTGTTAGATTTTTAGAAATTATTATTCTCAGTTTGTTAGCATTTTCCTCTTGTAATTTTCCTAAAACCTCTTTAAAGAAACCTGAAAAAAAAACTGATTTAGTGCAGATGTAAGATATTTAATGAGAAAAGGTGAAAATACAAAGATGAATCTGAGTCTAAATCAGATTGTTCATATTAAAATCACAATTATTTGGGGTGAAAGCTCCGTTTTTACATTTTAATGAGAGGAAACCTGGTTTTCTTTTTCATTTTCTCCAGGGCAATCGGAGTGAGTGAGCTTTCAAGCTTTCCAGTTCTGACTCCTTGTGTTCAGCCAATCAGGTTCGAGGCGCATTAAAACTTAAATATGAACTTCCAGTCAGCTGAGGCTTGAATCTAGGACACATCGCAGCATGAGAGAGCGCTCATGTGTGTTTCAGACATGTGGCTCTCCTGGACTTTAGCAGATGGATAATAAAACCAGAGCAGAATAAGCTAGTGGTGGCAGAACGAAGCCAAGTCAATGCGCCACCAACCAAGATGGCCGCCAAGGAGGGCAGGAAATGGGACACCGCCGGTCGGACCGGCTGAATAAAACATGAGAGGGAGCAGAGATCAGTGTGCAAACATCAAAGAGAGACGGATTAAAGAGGAGACAGGAAAGGAGGCAAAGCAGTTGCGAAAAGACGGATACACTGCAAAAAATGAAATTAAAAAAAGTTAAAATATGTAAACGATTGCTGATAATTTCCAGATCTTCCCTGTTTTGTAAAATTATTGAATGAATCTGGTCAAATCACTGTAAGCACATTAAAGGGGAAAAAAAGGAAAATGCCAAAAAAATTAACCCCTTCAGACCCTGTGTCCACTTTAATGGACATATTTATGGGTCTAGACCAGTAAAAATCTATGCTTCGTCATTTAAATATTGTCTTGTTCCTGACTGGTTCCTGATTATTCAATCACAATTTAGTCATGACTGGTAACTTGATCTCAGAGAGCTGCAGGACAAAGTAATGAGCTGCAAACACATTCTGTATAATTTTTATGGATTTATGCAACATTTCCGAATAACAGTGTTTCATCCTTTAAATTCACATGCAGTCATACTGGCAGCTGTTGTTACACTATAGATATTTTTATCTTTCTTAGCTTTAAAGCTGAAGTTCATATTTATCTTTTATTATCACATTTCTCTTGAGACGCATGAAGCTGAATTTACCCTGCGAGCTCTTAATTATTTGATGTTTTCTGTCTGCGAAGGACATCAGAGAGAATAAAAGAGGAGGAAAGTGCAGAGAAGAAGGAGGATTGGTGCAGAAATATTGAATAAGGAGCGAAAAAAAAACGTGTAAATAATGAGAAAATCAAGGCTTGTTGTTGCTTCCTGATCCTCTCTCTGCTGTTGCTGTGACAACCACACAAGTGTGAACAGGAAGTGAACACACACACACACTGAGGCTGCGTTCTGATTGGTCGGTCCAATAATTGATCGACCTTCAGGGAGAAGCAGAAGAATCTCTCTACTGCGGCTTCACCTGTCACCTCCTCACGACTTTAATTTAAAACCAGAGAAAGCTGGAAAATGATGAACGTCGCCGTCATCGATATGATCCGTAGAATTTATAGCACATTAATACGTGTGCTAAGTTTTAAAAAATTACATTATTTTGTCAGAATTTCTTCAAATTTGCTGCTATTGTACAGATTTCCCCTTTTTTTTGTTCAATTAAATTAACTTCTTCTTTTATTCCTTTTGAGCAATGGTCATTATTCGACAGGAATATTACGAAAATTCAGAACTGAATTATTTTTTATTTTTTTAATTTTCCATGTTTTTTGTAATTACTGATAATATCTGGCAAGATCACAGAAAAAAGTAATAATTTAAATGGGGACGGGAAAATTATTTAGCAATTTCTTTTTTTAAACACCTGTTGAATAAAAAAGAAAATTTTTATTGGCACAAATTATTTCTTATTTAAATCTGATATTATGTATGTTAAGGATTGAAAAAAAATAGGAAGTCATGTTCCTTGACTGTTTAGATTTTTTTGTTAATATGAGCTCTAAAATGAGACTTTCATTTTCATATTTCAACTTATCTACAATCAGAAATTATTTGATGATTGATTTGATGAGAAAAAACTGTGAAAATTTCCGTTTTTTTATCTTTAATATTTCCGGAGATACTGTTGTTTAAACATCCACACATTTCAACGTGCACGAAAGCCTGCAGAAAACGGGTCGATGGGTGACTTTTAAAACTAATTTATCTCTGAAAATATTCATTATATTAAGCTAGAAATTCTCAGATATCATTTTAAATATTGATTATTTATGATAGAAAAAAATTGAAGCAAAGCGTAGATGCTTGAGCCAAAACTTTATTATCAAACATTAATAATTCATGTTGAACCTTGTAGCTTTTAAGGCAACTCTTAAGGTGGAAAGATTTTATTGAGTGTTTCTCAGTCAATACAGCCTCAACGTCAATACAACTTTGACCGTTTTTATCGTCTTTCTTGCATCAAATCACCATAAAATCGGCTCCACTTTAACTAAATCAGTAAATATAATGTAGCCAGAGACGACAAATACGACCACTTTTTATCGTTCGGCTTCATTTTCATGAGTTCAGGGCTGATTGTTGGACACGGCGGAGTGTTTTCCTGCAGAAAAAGCCTTGAAGTGAAGGTTATTTACGGCTGTTTTTAAGCTCTAAAAAGATGTCTGCTTGTTCTGCATCTTAATGAACTTGGTCCCAGCGCTCAGCATACAGCTGAACTGACATGTTGACACGCCGATGCTCCGCTCGGCTCGAAATGTATCCGAGAGGTTGGAGTGTGTTTGTGTCCGACTGTGGTTGCAGTGATTGTGGACTATTTATCTTCTGGAGCCAGAAAATCGATCCGCAGATGAGGAGTTACGGCCACAGTCCTCTTTTTATTTATACACAGCAGGTTGGGCTGCAGAATGAACTCAGGAAAAGCTGCTTCTGGCCTTTTCAGAGTGGATTATTAACAAGAAATATAGTTTTTTGTCATTTATAAGATTTTATAAACATGTATAGACATCAGTTTAAAGTTCAGTTTTCACTTCCTGGATGATTACGACTCATGTTCGTACTGTCTTATGTTGCTGTAACTTCTCATAAACTGATACCTACAAAACAATTAGAGCCT
This sequence comes from Acanthochromis polyacanthus, assembly GCF_021347895.1. NCBI lineage: Eukaryota > Metazoa > Chordata > Actinopteri > Pomacentridae > Acanthochromis > Acanthochromis polyacanthus. Next base: position 12,395,331 of record NC_067135.1, on the reverse strand, counting down.
CCATCAGCTTTTATTTCCTGGAGACGTTGTGAGATCTTCTGGCTTCTGCAGATTTATCCTGGAAAACTACTCCGGCGTTTGCAGCAGCAGAGTCGAGACAGCTGAGGAACTATTTGACATTCATCACCAGTTCTGACTTCTCTTTGGACGCCAACTAGACATATTTTGACAAAGATGTGAACTTCATGCTCCGATTGCGCTTAAAATGATCTGTTTTCTCAGGTTTGTGTTCATCTGTAGAGCTGCTGCCACTAAATCAAATGCAGTTCTGCACTAAACCTGTCGCCCAGGTGCTGCAGCATCATGTTACTGGAAAGTTTGTTCTCATTTGTTCGTCACATTGTCACGACCCTTGAATCACACGCAAGAAAAACATCATTAATAACCCAATTTTTGCATTTGAGGGTTTATTTAAAGCTTTTCAGTTTTCTTTCCTGCACATTTGCTTTGCTTGTGATGCCTTTAGCTCATCTTAAAAACAAACTTAACATACTGCTGAGCTCCGTCAGTCGTTCTCTCCTCCATCTCTTCCATTTTCTCGATCCCTCCATCATGTTCTCAACACAAAACACAATTCAGAGTCAGTGTCTATATTAAGGCGGCGCTCTGTGGCAGTTTGCAGAGCTCCTTTATTGGTCCATCAATCCAGACCCTGCAGGCCACAAAAAGCTTCTCGTGGTCTGAAAGAAGTCGAGTGTCGGACGGCTGACCGGTTGAAGTCATGTTTGAGCTGTGTGGATAGTTTCTAAAATAGGTTTCTCATTCTAAAAACTGGAATTCAAAAGTGAGCGACGTTTCTGAAATAGAGAAAATAATGTGGAATCAGAAAATTAAATATGAGACCAGCTGTTAGTATAGTAACGAAAAATATTTATAATTTTAAATAGTAATAATTATTAATCATTTTAATGTTGAGTTGGTTGGTTTTTAATTTCTTATATTATTATGCATTTTTCCTGCTTTATATTATTCTTATAAATATTTGCAACCATTTTTGTTTTGCTTTTTGTTTTAGTTTGACTTTCTGAAATGCATTCATGCAAAAAAAATATTTAAAATTTGAATTTTCTTGCTACATCCAGTTTGTTTCATTTTACTCTGTGGGAACACAGCCTGCAGTTCATCTGAAAACTCTCTGAATTTTTATTACGTGACTGTCAGTTGCAGGAATCATTCCTGCATTCTCAGTTTTAATGAGGAGCTCAATTTTTGTTTTTTGTTTTTTACCAAATCTGTTTAAAACAAATGGTTTATACTCTGATTTTTTAAAAAATACAATGTGTAGAATAAAGTGATTTTGATCAAATATCAAAATTTTTAGTGTGTTTTTAGTTATTTTTCTTGACTTAACATCATATATGATACATTCAAGGACTTTTGGAAGTTTTTCTGTGTTTTTTTTTTTTTTTTTTTTTTTTTTTTTGCAGTTTCTGACTCTGATAAACGGTTTAATTATGGAGAGTTTTTAAAGAAAAGGAATGTTATAGGGGTCCAAGGAATACAAAGCATGAAAAGTTTAGAATTTTCTGACTTTTGTTGTTGAACTTTGGCCACATGACTTCAATATTTCTATGATACTGACTTACAACAATAATAATAATAATAATAACCCTGAGCCTGTGGAGCTCCTGAAGTTTTCCCTGAGGCTCCAGTCTGCTTTGTAAGAGCTCAGGACTGGACTCATTTTCCCGCCTGTGAATCGTGACTGAAGCAGCTGCAGTCTGCTTCATGATGGCTTCATGGTCTGAGTACAAATGAACACAGAAACGGATCAGTGTGAAAGTGTCGGAGGTCTGAGACACTTGGAAGCTGCACGCTACGATTTCATTCATATTTGATGTTTTCATTCAGCCCAGTTGATCTTTGCTTTCTTTTTGTCTGAATGAGCGCCTTGATTCCGTCTTATTTTTCAATCTTTTTCTCCTCCACAGTCTGTTATGATGTAACATAACATCATTTTTATCTGCTTTGCTGTAGTAGTTAGTGTCATCCAGTTTAAAAAGATTTCAAACTAGCTTGTTTTTATGTGTCTTTCTTTGTGTCGCTCTCCCATAAAGCTTTGATTGGTGAGGTTCAGCCAGCAGTTGTTGTATTTAGAGTCTCTCCCACCTCAGCCCTGTAGCTTGTAACTCTTCAGGAGTCATAGGTGTCTTGGTGGCCAACATCACTCGTAGGTAGATTCATATATGTGCCACATTCCGTCTATTTCTTGATGACTGATTCAACTGGACTCTAAGAGATTTTCAGTGACTTGGAAAATTTCCCGTATCCATCTCCTGGCTGAAGCTCTTCAATAACCTTTGGTCTTCATGTTGTAGTTACATCCAGGAGTCCTTCCAGATACCGGAGTCACTCTTAAATACACTAACTGTGTGACTTCTAGCACCAACTGAGCTGCATTGAATGAGGAAGGTCACTTATATATTTTATTATTTAAATTATTTATTTTAAACTTCATATTTTGAATTAAAATGTGGTTTCAGTTTGACCTTAAATGGGATTTTTTGTACATTTTCGTATAAAAATCCAAGTTAAATTGACCATGATCCACTGATAAAAAACAATAAAAGGTGTTGAACACTCAGCTGTATTACATAGACTGACATGTTGTTAAACCACCAATCAGAGGTGTTAATCGAAACCATGGCTTTGCATGCAACTGCAGTTACCTCTTCTTCTTCATCTTCTTCTCTTGTGGTTAATAATGCATGAGTGTTGGTGAGGTGTTCTCTGCACTGCAGCTGGTCAGATTCTTCCTGCTGAAATTAAACCTCCTGAGAATTAAAATGCATCTGCAGACCTCTGAAACCTGCAGGAATTCTAATGCAACACATGAAGCTGTTTACAAACAGGAGCTTTGCCCACATCCTCCTGTTCCTCTCTTCTACCGTCATGACCTCTTCTTTGTCATCTTCCTTCCTCTATGTTGTTGCCTTTTTTTCTTTCCTTTTCTAATTTTTCATTTTCTCTTATCGTGGTTTATCTTCTGTCCTTTCTGTCTCCCAGTGTCTCCTCCTTGCTTGTGTTTCTTTCTCCTGATCCGATCTTTTCCCGTCTGGATTAAAACCACTTTCAGATCAGTCACGTCCGCCTGTCTGATCCTGATCTCCGTAGAGAGGTTTTAAGATCAGTTTCTTTTTAGATAACATCAGCGCAGACGCAAACAGAGTTCCTTCCCTCCACAGACTCATCTGCTGTGTGATCTTTGTTTCTCTGAGAACGCTCAGTTTGTATCCAAAACTCACTCGGTTTCTCTTTCTCAAAGCTTTGTTGTTTTGAAGAGATTTCTGATTCTTTGTCTCGGTACCTCACTCTGATTCTGCCGTCTTTGTGGGTGTAAAACACCAGGTTAGATCAGGAAGTTTTGGCAGATAACACGCAAAGAATTAGCTGAGATACAGATGCTCAAATTCTCAGAACAAAACACAACTCTCAGAAGATAAAACATCCATCTGCTGAGGAAATTATGTGTTTGCATTCAGTAATATTAGAGTGTTTTCATTTGAACAACTGCAGTAGAAGATCTCTACTCTGTAATAGGGTTAATCATACTGCCACCACCATGCCTCATACTTGCGTGGGGACCAGACAGCCTTTATATTGTGTATTACAAATACACATAAAGTCAGTCTGGAACTGCTCCATTGAACCAAATCTAGCCCAGAGGCGGGACTACCGATCACAGCTTGAATTGGAGAGAGCCAATCAGCGTAACATATGTGTGACGCAATCACTAAGCGACCTAACAATTGCCTTTCCGCCATGATGTTTTGTAGTTTTAACAGCTTCCTTCGCCGTACAGGGGTCCTGAGGAAAATCTAAGCTCTCCCTTTCAACAGTGGAGGACAGCATTATGCATTCTATCGTACAGCCTGCCGGAATTAAAAATACATCCTTTTTAAAAAGAAAAGTTTTAAGAGCTGCTTCTTGTTGAGGTTTTAAGGACAAATTCAGCCCGTGCAAAACAGAGGAAAGCGCACGAGAGAAACCTCGCTCTGTTGCGGTCGCCAACTCGGCCCTGAAGATGGCGCATCGTTAACTCCCGCCTCTGGTGCTCTGATTGGTTCAGTCTGATCTGCTCGGAGCTTGAAAACCTGTCAAAATGTGTCAATGGAGGAGGGCTAGACCGTATTCCCGTATATCCCTTATAACGGGAATACAGTCTAGCTAAGCTAGGCTAGCCGCATATTATAATGCTACCACCACCATGCCTCATATTATAATGCTACCACCACCATGCCTCATATTATAATGCCACCACCACCATGCCTCATATTATAATGCTACCACCACCATGCCTCATATTATAATGCTACCACCACCATGCCTCATATTATAATGCTACCACCACCATGCCTCATATTATAATGCTACCACCACCATGCCTCATATTATAATGCCACCACCACCATGCCTCATATTATAATGCTACCACCACCATGCCTCATATTATAATGCTACCACCACCATGCCTCATATTATAATGCTACCACCACCATGCCTCATATTATAATGCTACCACCACCATGCCTCATATTATAATGCCACCACCACCATGCCTCATATTATAATGCTACCACCACCATGCCTCATATTATAATGCTACCACCACCATGCCTCATATTATAATGCTACCACCACCATGCCTCATATTATAATGCTACCACCACCATGCCTCATACTATGCTACCACCACCATGCCTCATACTATAATGCCACCACCACCATGCCTCATACTATAATGCCACCACCACCATGCTTCACATCATGATGCTCCTTTTTTTCTGCACTTTACAAGATATTATTATTAACAAATCAGGCAATATCTGTAGAATAACAGGAAATTGTTTTAAACATGATTTTCCTAGTGCAAATAATTGAAAAAAGGTAACTCCATTCCATCTTTTTTTTTTTAAATCAGATGTTCTGTTTTTCCTCTCTGCCATCTCTTTCCTGTTTGTTTCTCTGTTGATGCCTTCAGCTGATGTTTATCTCCACATGTCATGAAATAGCAACAGACATCTGTGTTGTGTCTCTTTCTGTCTGATTTCCTGCAGACCTTTCAGCCAAACCTCCCTCTCAGTCTGCTAATTAAATGGCTGCTGCTCTCACATTTTCTCTGTCGAGGGCACGCATCCGAACTCCTCGTCTAAATAAAGCTGGAGGCAGAAGTGGCTGTTTGGGTTTCTGAATCTGACAGCGAAAACTTGCATAATTTTCTGCATCTCATTATAACAAACCTGCTGCAGTTAAAATCAACGAACCACGTGGCTCTAAGACTAAAACCTGACATTTCATATCATAAATTATAATAATAGTCTTCACTGGCTTGAAGCAAAGCACAATAAAGGTGATTAATAGTCATAATAGATCAAGTTAAAGTTTTAAATGAAAACTGCAGCTTTGTTGAGATTACACAGAGAAGTCTACTTTCAACCAGAATTACAAAGGAATAAAAGTCTCCTGCAGGAGGAGAAAGAGAAGCTGCCAGACATGTTAGTAACTCAGGATTTCAAGGTTTTTATTTCTGAAAATGTAAACTGAACTGCAGTTTAGTCGATGTTGCTCAGTAAAGCTTGACAACAACACAATACTACTATAGTAAAGCAATGAGATACAATCACAATACATCTCTTAAAGGTTAAAATAAGACTAAGTAAGCTAAAACAAGACTAGAATACACAAGTAAGACAGACGATGATGATAACCTAGTGATGTTGCACATAACAATGAAATGTTGCTCCTTTAAAGACCTCCTGTACTTGCCTGGAAAATCCAGACTGACTTTTTTTATGTATTAATATCAATACAAATAAAGGCAGTCTGGCATTGTGATGATACGAGACAATTTCAAAAAGGAGGGGCTAACGAATGCAGCTTGAACGAGAAAGAACCAGTCAGCCTAACACGGATGTGACGCACAAACAAATCGACCTTGAAGTCCATGTAGTCCAAACAACAATGGCATACAGTCGAGAAAGCGTCGCAGTGAATGATTACTGCCGTTTTTGTCACAAAAATCAGCGAATACATGGGGTACTCTCAAGCACAACACTTATTTTTGAAAAGGCTACGCAACAAAAGACTCCTTCCGAGCGATTAGCGGTGTTAGGAATAACTTTAAATCGGAGCCAAACCAAGTCGGTGCATATGTGAAAAAGTTGCTTAAATTTACTCACACGTTTGGAACGGGATTTTCCTCTGTACAAACAATGGCAAGAAGCCGAAAGTAACGAGCCATCCACTGCCTCCTCATCGTCAGAAACGTCAAGTAAAAAGAGGCAACGACTAACGCCATCCAAAACGCCAAGAGACCACAAAAAGATTTGCTTTGGCCCCCCTCCTCTCTCTCTCTCTCTCCTTCTTGTTTTACGGCGGTGGCCCGCCCCCCCCTCCTCCGACATCATCTTTATGGGTAATCAAGGCGCTGAAGATGACGCAGCATTAACTCCCGCCTCCCATTCTATGATTGGTCGTACCAAACTGTACCGGGAGGGAAACGCGATTCAATTTGCCCTATGCCAAACTGATTCTCCTGTATCTCCTAAGGAGATTACATGGAGATTCAGTGTGGATTTTCCAAGCTACTCCTGTACCGCAAAAACTGTTAAATAACGCTATTTTTTTACTATAGAAATCCTTTGCAGCAGCACTAACAGAAAAACTTTTACTAGTTTAAACTGAAGCCGCTGAAGTACTCGAATGCTTCAAAGTAAAAATTATGGACTACAAACTCAAAATTTTTCTGTTTAAAATGCAGGAAATCAAATACTACCATCACATTCTGATGATTTGAAAGTAATTAAAAAAGTAACAAAGTCTAAAGTCACCAAAGGTTCTTAAATATTGCTGGAAAAATGAAATGTTTTTGCCCTGAAACAGACTTATTGGATAAACAGCCGGAGCTGGCCATCGATTCAGCCTCTTTTAGTCCAAGATGGCGTCTGAGTGTTTCTGGCAGCCGTTCAGACTGATGGATGAACCGACTTCAGCTGCCAAACTCTGCTCTTTTTAATCGCCTCTCACAAGATAAATGTCAGCAGAGAGCAGCAGGGCTTTATTCAACCTCTGATCTTTAACCTTTAACCTTCTTGTAAACAAGCTTATTTTCCTGCGGGTCTCTGTCGCAGCGACCAGAGAGATAAAATGGGGATGAAATGAGGGGAAACTGATAGAGGAGGTCAGCAGGGAAATACAGCAGAAGAGGTGGGAGTCGCAAAAAGTGAAAGTGAACACTGTGGAGGAGGAGAAAGGCAGAACAGATGGGTTTGTTAATGCCTCGGTGGTCTGAAAGGTGGTTTGTTCTACATTCTGTGTTTCTGTGGGCGAGTATGTGGGTGTGAAATGACTCGCAAACACCCACGAGTCCATTTTCAATTTCTACGCAAAACTAACTTTTCTGTCTTTGTGGAGATAAAAAAGAAAGTCCAGTCCACTGTGAATAAACATCTGCAGATCTGCTTCAAATTCATGGAAGAGATGCCTTTTGTAAGTCAAAAACAAAAGCAAAATCTTTTAATGTTAATAGTGTATAATTAAATTCTATCATTAAGGCTCAGAATGTTTCATCCCCAAACACTAAAACTCTGATTCTATCCATTTATACACTGATGTGTTGAAATCAGGTCAATGTAGAGGCAAAAAAACACATCAAACGGCACAAATCCTGATCCTCTCATTGATGCTCAGAGGTTCTTGTGACCTGACAGAGACTCAGTGAGACAGAAATGTTGTCGGTCTGGATCAGTTTGTGTTGTGTCGTGTTCTCTGGTTTTGTAGCTTTGCATCACCTCATCCAGGTGTGTGATCAGCGTCTGAACACTTTGACTTCTCTGTTAGTCACCCACACAGTGAAATGTGCTGATGTCATGCTGGTAAAATTAGAGATGACAGCCTGCTCTGGTTTCTTTTAATGGTTGCGTGTGCAGCTGTGTTTTAAACCACCGTTTTTAGTAGGAAATTTGCATCACAGCACAAACAGCATAAGATCCATAACCAAGCTGCACCGTGCATAAATACTCTGCCACACAATCATACACTGTGCATTTATAAAACTCGGCTTGTTGCATATTTTACCTAATTTGCAAAGCGAATCATGTGCTGTAAGCGTTAATGTAGCTGTTTATCTCAAGCATGCCGTTGTTTTTTATGAATCATGTGTTTGTTGCTGCTTTTCAGACTCTCTGCTCTGTTGTTAGCAGTCATGATGACACTCTGCATGCTGTTTTTAAAGGTGCCTTAAGAGTATGTTGTCAAAGAAAAAATAGAAACGTATAGTTTTACCACTGGTGTAGCAGCAGTTAAGCTTTTTCTGGTCCGTTACTGTCACAAGATATGAGCACAAAAATGACAAGCTGAAATAAGGAACTATTTTGCAAACAGATTCTTTTTTTGGACGTCTAACAGTTAGTGAGCAACATAATCAGTCATTTTCAGTCATGTTTGTCTCCACCTAATGAATCTAAGCCCAATTTTAGCTCCATTTTTGGTCTCCACCACATCCTGTGAGAAGCATCTCAGAAACACCCTGAGATATGTTTTAGTTAGATGTAGGTAAGCATCCAGCAGTGACCAACAACATCAATCATTTGGAGTCATGTTTGTGTCCACCTGATGAATCTAAGACCAATCTTCTGTCACTTTTAGCTCCATTTTTGGTCTCCACCACCTCAATCAGCCTCTTTAGCAGCTAAATCCTCCACTTTGTTCCCCATTTATTCTCTTCCTGCTGTTTGCTGATGAGCAGGTGAAGTGCAGAATCTTTTAAAAGCTTTTTTTCCTGAAAGCAGCTGCTGGCTGCAGCTGAAACAACAGCATGAGATCTGTGACACGGAGCCAAAACAGTGGCGTTGTTGATAAATGATTCAATTAATGTCAAAATAAATCTCTGCACAGCCGAGAGGAGCTGCAGATTCAACCTGTTTTTATTCTTATTTCATGCTGCACCTCTATTCTACTTTGTGTTGTTTAGCCTTTATATTTTCATCAGTCAGTCGGTGCAGAGTTTAATATTTGAACAACTACGGACTACATGTTGAATGTCTAGCTGCCAATTTAAAACATTAAGTTGAAATCCCTCAACATTATTTAAAATACAGATTTACCAGATCAACTAAAATCTTAACATTTAAACGCTATAACGTTATGTAATTTAAATTTACTGACTAATTGAAATAATATCATTGAAACCATAGAATAATATCGGAAATGCCAATTTTTGTATCTGAATTAAATTTTAAAGTTGAAACTCTACAATATTATGTAAAATACAAAATCACCTGACTAATTCAATATATAGAAATTGATGTCTAAAATTTAAATAGTGAAGTTTATGAAATTTTGCCTGATGAATTTGCAACAATAATAGCGAAGGTAAGACTTCATAGTATTTTAAAAAATGTTGGGTCTTAACCTTATATTTAAATTTGGCACACAAATTTGCGAAATATATTATACAAATTTGTGTGCCGAATTTAAATATTAGTTACCAGCCTATGTATATAAAACACAGATTTACCTTAATAATTTAAATATTGAGATTAAGATGCTATAATATTACCAGGCGTAAACTAACCGTGACGTCACCCGTTGGTTTCAATGCCGAGAAAATGAAGCCCGGATTTTGCTACTTCCTGGTCGCCGTTGTGGATTTTTTGGAGCCAGTGACGTAAAAAGCGTCATCAAACAGACTGGACCGGAGAGCAACTAGGGGCAGGATTGGCTGAGGACTCTCTTATCCCGCCCACATTTTACCGCAGAGGCTTCTGTTGCTGTCTATCAAGTATCGCCACGCCCCCTGGCTCCGCCAACTTTAACGATTTATTTAAAATTCAGTATTGATTTATTTTAAGATCGGCCACCTGATCTCTCATTTTGACCATGAAAACTAACGGGAAAAAAATCCTGAGCTGTAGAAAATCAGTCTATCAAATTTTATTTTTTCCAAAAATGAATTGGGGTCTATGGAGAAAAAGCTTTTTGGAGCCAGCCCTAGCGGACGGCGTGATATTGCAAGTTTTTGACACTTCTGGGTTGGCTTCAATTCTGGAGCCAGATGCTACGTCCACTATATATACAGTCTATGAATATTACATAATGAACAGATTTATGTGACAGATTTACTGTACAGAGCCAACAATAGCACAATATTGTTGGGTCGTAACTCCAGTATTTAAATTTGCCACATAAATTTAGAAAACTTTTTATACAAGCTTATCTGCCAAATTGAAATTTTACAATTCAGACCTGACAATATTATAACACTGTAAAAAAAATGGCCTCAATTAATTTAGAAATTACAGTTCAGATGCTACAGAATTGAATATCACATAGATCTACTTGACTAATTTGTTAACGTTAAATAAAACTTAACAGCAACATTATTTTTCAGCATGATTACATCCTGTATAGAAACCTTTCACAGTGATTTAGCAGACAGTCGGATGAGACTACACTTGCTAGCATGACTGTAAGCTCAACAATAAACTCCAAATATCACATTCCTAAATGTTTTTTATTCATGAGCAAAGTCAAGTTGACTTCTGTGTCACCTTTCCAGATGAGTCTTCTGGAAGCTTCTCACAACACGAGAGGAAAAATAAACACCACCGAGCTGCAGAAGCAGGTGAAACAGAAATAAACGGAAATAAAGAGGAGACAGTGGAGACAGAGTTATGTAACAGAGTGTCGGTACACCAGGCTCATCCTCATGTGTCTGTTTGGTTCTTGGAAACATGAGAGGATGCAGCCGGATCCTTGTCTCCATGGCAACTGCATCTTCCTCCTCATCCGTCCGTCGCTCTCGCTGTCTGTCCCGCGTTGTTTTTACATTTCGTCATTACATCATTATCATCATGATAGATGTTACCTCGCAGACACACATCGTCGCGTGGCGTGATCGAATCGTTTCCGCGGCAACACACATGCAGGTGCTCAGGTGTGTGAGCGGTTACATAAACACACGCATGTTTACCTTTACGTCTGCATGGCTTGTTGGTCTGATGAGGAGAACGCCTGACATCTGCTTTAACACAACGCACACGTATTTTCAGCTGCTCAGCCGACTGGCTGCATGTTTTTTTGGTTTTAGTGTTCTGCATAATGGGTTTCTATGAGAACAGTGCTGGAAAAAAAATCCTATATTTGTCTAGAAATACTTAATTATAAGCAAAATGTACTTACATTATTATATTTCGCATAATTAGATACTTAATACACGTGCATCAGTATGATTTTATTATTGCTGCTTAACATACATTAAACTCCAACGACTCACAAAACCAATCTGGGATCAATCTCATTTCAACTCATTAAAATTTCTGTGTTTTGAGAATAATTGGACATTTTGTTGTCTTGCGTGTTTAAATAAATGAGCCATGTAAGAAGTTTGATGGGGAAATGTCTGTTTACTGGAGCAGCTAACGGCTCAAAAACAGCCAAAGCATGACAAAAACCTAATAAAAATGTGGCAACTACTAGTTTAGTCATTTTAAAATAGATTTTTATGAGCTAATTATGTAAAAGCAGAAAAATAACTGTTACTTATATGTAGCTAAGGATGTCTGGACTGATCACGTCACTTTTGAGGTGATAGATTTTAGGACAAAGCTGTGCCAGTGCTTCAGAAATGTGAAAAAATATTTCATTGCATCTTTGCTTTCCAAACGTCATTAAGCGTCACATAAATCTTTGTCACGGTGCCCCTTTACTAGCTACAGTCCTGCAATGCTCTTGGCAAGCAGTGACCCCTCTGGTCAGCATGTAACAGTGAGAGGCTCCATCTGGTGGTGCAACCAGGTACTACAGCTAATACTTGAAGTGTGTTTTATCCAAGAAAATGGATACTTAAACATAAACGACTCTGGTCAGATTGGAGACAAAAACAACACGTCCACATACCATTTGTTCTTTAAAGACACAAAAGTAAAAAAAAAAAAAAAAAAAAAAAGTTTATCACATTGTAAAAACAAAACAAAAAACACGTTTTTAGCTGTCTAATTTGTTTCAACAACATACTGTTCTACTTGTTAAATTCCTGATAATATGTAGTAAAGTCACAGTGGAGGAATTATTAATTTACATGTGAACTGTAAAAACAAGAAGGAAAATGATCAAGAAAAAACAGGCAAAAACGAAAGAAAGTTGTTTTTTCATAAGGACAGACACATTTTTCAACTGTTCTTATAAACTTTCCTTGTTATTAGAAAATCTTAGAAAAAAGGTACTATTTAACATGTTGACTGTGAAAATGTAAAAATAAATAAATAAAATGAAATGGGCCAAAACTGTAAATAATGTCTACATCAAAAATCTGTATTTTTGAAATGGTATTTTCTTCTTTTACAATGTGTGATCTGTATTTAAATCAGCTCAAAATATAATTTCACAGATATTTGCTGGCATTTTCATTGTCTTTACAAATTTTGAACATTACAGTGTTTCATAGTTTTTATTTTGTATTTTTTTCTGGCACCCTTGCAGACAGATTTTCACAGTTTTTCAGATTTGTTTCTTTTTTGCAGTGCAGACCGGTGCTTGGGAGAATAAAAAATAGAATTTTCTCTCATATACATAGTCATTGTCTATTGATATCATGATCTAATATGTTTGGTATTAATAAGAGTTGCAGTGACAGCATTGCATCTGGTTAATTATTCATGCATCTGCAGCTTTATTATATGAATCTGAATGTATGTGAGTGCTGTCACTTTGCGTAGCCTTTATGTATTTGTGTGTGTGTGTGTGTGTGTGTGTGTGTACCAGTGTTGAGTGGGAAGCTGCTGTGAGTCACGATTGTGGAAAATCCCACTCTGCCCCTCCTCCTCCTCCTCCTCCTCCATCCTCCTTTAATGCACCCAGAGGCGATGAGAAAGCGAAGGGTGTCAGTCAGCAGCACAACAAAGATGTTCATCAGAAAGACTTGATATGAATGAAGGTGGTCAGACTGATGCCTCAGGATTTACTGAGTCAGCTTGTTGGCTGAGAACACTTCATAGGGAACATGTCTGTAAGCTAAGAGCTGATGATGGAGTTTAACAAAGCATCTGTGTGAGATTAATTATTGATTCGTTTAAAATTGAAAGTCCAGTCTCGACACCTGAAAAAGACACAAAGACTCTGACTCTGTTGTGTGCAACATCTGAAACATGACGAGTAAAACCACAACATGCTAATAAAAGTGTACCAACCACTGGTTTAATCCTGTAATACTAAAACAGCCAGCAGAGGTGGGCACTTCCTGGTTGGAAAGCAGAGGATTCTGGGAGTTTAGCTTGTAAAGGGGCACCATGAGAGAGTTGGTAACTGTTTGTGTTGGCTATTTGTGTCTAATTTTGGTTGTTTTACTTGTCTTTAAGACTTTTTGGCTATTTTGTGTCTCTTTATTGTCATTTAGTGTCCCTTAGGGGGTCACCTTTTGTCCTTTAGTGGTTATTGTATGTCTCTTTATAGTCACTGTGTCTCTTCATGGTGATGTTTTGGTCATCTTCTGTCTCCTTGTGGTCACGTTGCATCTCTTTCGGGGTAGTTTTGTGTATGTGTGGTCATATTATCTGTCTCTACTGTAATTTTGACCGTTTTTGTTTCCCTTTATGGTTATTTTGTGTCTCCTTGCAGCTGTTTAGTGTCACTTTGTGGTCATTTAGTGTCTCTTTATGGTTATCTTATGTCTTTTTGTGGTCATTTAATGTCTCTTTACGGTTATCTTATGTCTTTTTGTGGTCATTTAGTGTCTCTTTACGGTTATCTTATGTCTTTTTGTGGTCATTTAGTGTCTCTTTATGGTTATTTTATGTCTTTTTGTGGTCATTTAGTGTCTCTTTACGGTTATTTTATGTCTTTTTGTGGGTGTTTAGTGTCTCTTTATGGTTATCTTATGTCTTTTTGTGGGTGCTTAGTGTCTCTCTACGGTTATTTTATGTCTTTTTGTGGTCATTTAGTGTCTCTTTACGGTTATTTTATGTCTTTTTGTGGTCATTTAGTGTCTCTTTACGGTTATCTTATGTCTTTTTGTGGGTGTTTAGTGTCTCTTCATGCCATTTTGTGTCTCTTTGTGATAATTTTGTCATTTTAAAATGAACTGTGTCAGAAACATGGCTACCAAGGGACACATAAATCTACCTGAACACTCTTTGAAAAGCTCTGCAGAGGCATTACATATATTATGTATGTATATCTATAAAAAGACGGCCAGAAGAAAACCTTAGCTTTGCTTTAGTAACATACTTCTTAGTTGATGAAAAAACTGAGCTGAACCTTTGACATTAGTGTTCGCTGAAACATCTAATGAGGTGAAGGCTCAGATATTCTGCTGTCCATGAACTGTTCATTAGAGGATTGCAGTAAAAACTGAGAAATAAATACAGTTTGAGGATTCAAACTGCTCATTTTGTGCCTTCGGAGGCTGAGATACAGATGATAAAGGTGAAACTGAGTCACTTTTTGTGTCTTGATGGCTGCACTGAACATTTGAAGGTTAACAGGAAGTTTAACTGCCATGATCAGTGGTTTAATGTTTGTCATTTTACTGTTCTGACTTTCTGCTTTAGGCCTTTTTTCCTGCATAAATGATCTGATAATCCTTTTAGGTTTTTTCCCCGTCTTCTTCCTCAACAGCGGCTCTCCTCTTTGTTTTGCTTTCAAAGAAGAGACTCACAGTTTTCTCTGCTTTTTGACTTTGAACCGAATCTTTCTTCTTTCAGGCTGCGAGATATTAAAGTGTCAGATTTAAAAAATCTTAACCTTTCCTCGTTCTCTCTTTGGATTTCTCATTACAGAAAGTCAGCGAGAAGGTTGGAGGAGCAGAAGGAACCAAACTAGATGATGACTTCAAAGAAATGGAAAAGGTAATGATCAATTTGTCTGTTATTTATACAAAACACCACAAACACTCTATTGTCACTGTTACATTACATGTCATGAAATCAATATTCTCCTTTATTAGCGCAAAAAAAAAAATCAAATTTTCTGTGGGAAATCATATTTAGTCTCCTTTCCTGATCTGTGTGATTTGGTTCCACTTTATTATATGAGTGAATTTAATATAATTATTATTATTTTAGTTTCAAAATATACATGAAGTTGAAATAAGCCTCATACAACAAGGAAGCAGCTTGTAACTTTGGACATATAAAACAAACATATAGTCCCCTATGAACTCCAGGTCTGGTTTCCTACCAATGAGTCGTGTCTGAATTTTGTCAAAATAGCAAAACTAGAACCATGTTATCCCATACTTGCTGTACATCAAAATCTACTGATGTTAGAGGCCTCAAACGTTGGTGAAATGTTGATCAAAGACTCTGTTTTTTAGCTCTAAATGTGGATAAATTCTTACATATGCACTTAAACGAACTTTAGTTAGACTGAGGCTGAGACAGACTTTATTAATCCACAGAGGGAAAGTCTGTGTTTTGCTACGAAAGGCAGGCAGCTGGTATAGTGTTTACCTGTTGTCATAGTTACAGTGATGCTGTGCCACTGTCTCGCAGTGATACAGAAATCTTTAACAAATCCATAGATCCAGACTGTAAGCGGCATCACTGTCAAAATCTAATCAGTTGGTCCTTGTGTCATTTCTGACCTTCCCTGAAAGTTTCATCCAAATCCGTTAGTCTGTTTTTGAGTAATGTTGCTGACAGACAGGAAAACAGACAAACCAACACTGATCGTCACAGAACTCCACAGAGGCTCCACCTCCTTGGCAGAAAAGTAAACAAACTGGAGACAAAGTGTAATGTTATTTTTGCCTCCATAAGCAACAAAACAAAGCTCTTATCACACTCTACTGATGAATCGGGCTTGTTTTTGGCACACCTGCATTATTTTCTGCTTTTTTGGGGAGTCAGTAAGCTCTAAACTTCAGATGGTGAAGCTAACTTTGAATCTCTATCAGGGCTTTTCTGTGCTGATGTCTTCATGATCTGCATCAGTTTCTGCAGCTGTGGAGTCTGCTGCTGTCACTGCTAAATATTAGTGAACAGAACTGATTCTGTGTTTCACTGTGAAATGTTGAGGTAAAGTTGAAATGAGAACACTTGGTATAATTAAATGTGACCTTTTAATTACACCCAAAGTCAGAAGGTGAACCCAGAGTGAGATGTCCTGTAGTTATCACAGCTTCACTGATGAGCTGAGGGCTGCAGAGACTGTGGATGTATTAAGAGACAAACTTAAGACCTGACTTTTTAGTCTGGCTTTTCATTTCTTTTACTTATTCTTATTATTAGACCAATCATTATTATCATTGTCATCTTTGTTTTATATATATTTTATTCTTAATAATAAAGGGAGTGTATTTTTTATTTGTTTTAGTAGTAGTAGTAGTAGTATTGCATGTAATTTTAAATGTATTTTGTTATTAATATTATTATCCTGATTACTGTTGTTAATTGTATTATTGCTGTCATAGCATTTGTCATTTGATTGATTTTAGTAGTAGCAGTTGTTGTGATACTTGTGTTATTATTTTACTATTATTATGTTGTTACTATAATTATTTGATTTCAATTTTTTTGTGGTTGTTTTGTGTCGCTTTGCAATCATTTTGTGGTTGTTTTATGTGACTTTGTGGTTGTTTTGTGTCATTTTGTGGTTGTTTTGTGTCGCTTTGTGGTTGTTTTGTGTCTCTCTGTGGTTGTTTTGTGTCGCTTTGTGGTTGTTTTGTGTCTCTTTGTGGTTGTTTTGTGTCATTTTGTGGTTTTGTGTCTCTTTGTGGTTGTTTTACGTGGCTTTGTAGTTGTTTTGTGTCACTTTCTGTTTGTTTTGTGTTTCTTTGCGGTCATTTTGTGTGTAGTTGAGCAGTAAATCCAACAAAATGTCCTGCACACTTTGATTTTTGTGCAAATTAAACGAGAGGCCCTTTGATGCTATTTTTGACAGAATCAGACCAGCTCTTTTCTCCTGTTTCCAGTCTTTAAGCTAAGCTAACCTGCTTCTACTTGTAGCTTCACATTAAACAGACACAGGAATCATTTAACTCTCTACAAAATGTGGAGCTGTTCTTTTATTTAAAATGTGTACTTGGTCATAGTGAGTCTGTTGCGCATGAGCACGTGTCCACATTAATATCCGTGTGTTGTTTTGCGACTCTCACCATTTTTCCTGCACGTTTTCCTCCGTAGAAAGTGGACATCACCAGCAGAGCGGTCCTGGACATCATGACCAGAACCACAGAGTACCTACAGCCCAACCCAGGTACACAACACACTTACTGCACACAGCGTCGCACAAAAAGCAACAGCATCGTCTAAAACTCCTGCTTCCTCACAGCATCCAGAGCCAAGCTGAGCATGATCAACACCATGTCCAAGATCCGCGGCCAGGACAAAGGCCCCGGCTACCCGCAGGCCGAGACCGTCCTGGGCGACGCCATGTTGAAGTTCGGACGGGAGTTAGGAGAAGAGTCCTGCTTCGGTGAGTTACAAACAGCTGCAGCAATTTAAGACAATGTCTGCTCAAACCTTCTCTGATTTACCCGATTTTTTTAAATTGTGGAAAACATGCATATTTGTGAAATTTTAGCTTCGATATGCAGCATTTTTTCTGATAAAAGTCCTACAAATCCTGCCCGTTGACCCACTTTCAGCAGGTTTTTCGCACATTCAATTTGAGGCTGTTTGAATTAAAGACGAATACCTGATATTTTCATTGTTATTTCTCAACATGTTGTGATTCAGAAATCTGTAGTATTGAACAAATAGGTCAAATAATCTCTGATAATGGGTTAGTTCAAATCAAAGACATATTGAAGACGTCATAAAAAGTTTCATCTTTGAGGTCACTGTGCCAAAACAACATTTTACTAAATTCAGTCTGGTATTTTGAGTTAATGACAAACAAACAAACGAACAGTGGAACTAAAAACTCAGCTCGAGCTTGATTTGAGGAATAACAGAAGCAACATGCTGCTATGAAAACCTCTTAGTTTGAAGGGCTGTTATCTTAGCTTTAATTAATGAGCAAATGTCCTGGATGTTTTATTTTCACTTTCAAGTAGCTTATTAATTTCAAATCTGGTGTAACAAGGTCAAGATCTGATATCACAGTTTAATAAAGCACTTGTGAATCACTAAAATCCAGCAATTAACTAGAAAGCATTAAAAACCAGACGAGATATCAGAGATAAGTGCAGTCTGAGTCCATCAGACGCTGTTGTAATCGCAGAAATGCGCTTTTCTTCCATTTGTATCTTCTCTCACCTCTTCTGCTTTCTCACAGTTTCTCCACCGATCCTCTATGTTTCCTCCAGGTTTGGCGCTCATGGACGCCGGTGAGGCCATGAAGGAACTCGGGGAGGTGAAGGATGCTCTGGACATGGAGGTCAAACAGAACTTCATCGATCCGCTGCAGAACCTCCACGACAAAGACCTCAAAGAGATACAGGTGAGTCAGCCGAAAGTGGAAGCAGAAGAGGGTTAGATCGAACAGCTGGATGTTGTAGATTCTGTGCTGGAGCCACGTGAATCCAAAGTGACCTGAGTCTCCTCCAATGCAGCATCATCTAAAGAAGATGGAGGGACGCCGTCTGGACTTTGACTACAAGAAGAAGCGTCAGGGGAAAGTCCAGGACGATGAGATCAAACAGGCGCTGGAGAAGTTCGACGAGAGCAAAGAGATCGCAGAGCAGAGCATGTTTAACCTGCTGGAGAGCGATGTAAGAACAAAGATCTACGTAGTCCTATAATATTGCTAATTCTATCAATTCATGCAACTAATTAAAATATAGAGTTAAGTGTCTACAATATTATAAAGAGGAATCTGAGGGTATATTTTGAACGAAACTACATTTTATCAAAGCATACAGGCAGTAATTTTACTGTTAGTACAACAATAACGAACAGATACTTTTAATAAATATTTTCAAATAAACAAGGATAAAATAAAATGCGAAAAACTAATAATAACGGGTTTCAAGCAGAACCACAACAATAAAAATAACCACAAGCATGATAAAACTAAAGCACCACAGTCCTGGAATGGCACACACACATCAAATATTTACGTCTGCTCTGGATATTGACATGCTTCTGCTGTTGCCATAGCTACAAAAGCAGCGTCTGAGCATGCTCAGAACGGGCCCAGCGTGAAGCCGGGCTCAGAAATAGCACCTGTCCTGTGTGTGTTGCAGATTGAGCAGGTGAGCCAGCTGGCGGCGCTGGTCCAGGCCCAGCTAGAGTACCACAGCCGGGCCGCCGAGATCCTCCAGCAGCTCTCCAGCAAGATGGAGGACAGGTACCATCCGTCCTCCTGCCTACCAGCAAAAATATGTCAGCGTTTGAATAGGTCTGATGTGCCGTTTGTTTTTGGTTTCCAGGATAAAGGAGGTGTCCAGTAAACCGAGGAAGGAGTACGCACCGAAACCCAGGATGACCCTGGAGCTGCTGCCCCCCAGCGAGAGCCACAACGGGGGGATACACTCTGCCAAATCCCCCGGAAGATCACCAGGTAGCTCACAAATACTGAAGGGGCTGCAGCAAAGCTAGTAAAGAGAGCAAAAGTACTTTATTAATCTGTGCTCAATGTATTCAAAAGTTGTCAGTAAATCGATTTAAACCTAATGTTTTCTTTCTGTCCCCTCACAGCCCCGATGGACCAGCCGTGCTGCCGAGCGCTCTACGACTTCGAGCCGGAGAACGAAGGCGAGCTCGGCTTCAAAGAGGGCGACGTCATCACCCTGACCAACCAGATCGACGACAACTGGTACGAGGGAATGATCAACGGCCAGTCGGGCTTCTTCCCCATCAACTACGTGGATATCCTGGTTCCGCTCCCTCATTAGGCCCAGACCCGGCCCTCTTCCCCTTCGACTGACCCCCCGAAAACAGCCTGTATTTGCATAAACAACAAACCACGCCCTCCTTCTACTTCTTCTTCTTCTTCTTCTTCTGTGCTTCTGTGCGATTCTGCTTTCACAAAACGGACTGGACGGGGCAGCGATTAGAGGAGAAGAAGGGAAGGACATGAGGATCATAGCGTGAGGATTAAAGCAAGCCGAGAGGAGTCGGTGCTTGGCCGGGCAGCACTGGATACCAATGAGGCTTTGGAGACTTGCATAAGGCACGGTGTATATGTACGTGCATGTATGTGTCTGCATTTCGACCTCTTCTTACTCTATTATGATCAAGCCAGCACAAATTCCTGCCCGTCGGTGCAACTGCCTGACAGCTTTTCCTTCTTTCTCTCTTCCTACTTTTCTCTTTCCCTGGAATATCTTTTCTACCTTGACTTGCCTTCCTTTCCTGTGCTCCTCTTCAGATTTCTAAGCAGCTGTCACAGTCTTCCCCACTTTCTGTCTTTCGTACTCTCTCTTTGTCTTTCTGTCCTCTTCCCTTGCCTAGCACTGCCTTTCAGCATGGCTCCATACTCGGTACAGATCCAGAGCTACAGCTGGGCGTCAGACCCTTCTGCTTTCCGTTCGAGTATACCTCGCCCTCTTTTTTTTAGCTCTTCTTGTAACATACTTTGCCTTTTTCTCCGAGAATCCTCTGCATAGAATTTCAGCTCAGCGGCTGCATGCATGAACCAGCCAAACTGAAAAAATTCAAGTGATAGAACGCCGGGTGAAATCCAGGTTTTAGGAGTGCATTGCTGGGGTAAAGCAGTACCTGCAATAAGCTTAGTCCTGTAATGGAAATTTCAACCGTTTGAGGGTCAGGAAACTCTTTGAACTCATCAGTAAGCAGCACAGGTCTGTTGTACTGAACAGAACGTACCACCAGCTTGGTGAATTGATAAGCCTTGCGTAGAGGAAAAGAGGCTTGTTTTTCGCTGTATACTAAACTAAGTTACCCATTCACAGTGTTTTGTGTGTACTGTGTGGAGTAGGTGCTTGCTGACTCGTCTTATTTGTGGCTTTTGCATGCAGGGCCGTGTGAACAGTGGTAAAATTCCTGTTTTCAGAACTTTTATTTGCTCAGAAACCTGTCTGGACATCTATTCAGGTTGGCCATGTAAGTAGGACACACAGCAGTTGGTGGACAGTTTATCGATTGCTGTTATCACACAACCTGTTGTCAGTAGGATTTGCCTGAATATTTGCGGTGTCATTAAGGCAGCAGACATTCCAATGTGACCTCACGATACACAGAAAGTTTTTGACCAAATTCTCTAACCTTCAAAACATTCTTGCTGTCGATACTCAGTTCCAGTTTTCAGTTCCAATGCCTTCCTATGAACTTACTGTACGCAAAGTGCTCAATGTTTCTGAGAGAATATTACAGTATGTAAGCACTGGACACTATACCGGCATAAATATCCCACAATTCAATGCAGTAGTGAACTAGGCCTTAATGACCATTACTCTTTGGTTTAAGTCTAAGGTTGAGATGGAAACAAAGTGTACCGAGTTGAGAATTCTGCCTGATATCAAGCTAACGGATGCTAGTGGAGGTAAAGACAATGAAAAGATACCCATTATGCTTTATTCACTAAAAAGTACAGTGCCTATAAGAGGTATTCTCCCCCCTTGGATTTTTTTACCCCTTTTATTGCTTTTCAACATTGAATCATGGTCACTTTGGTGTTTTGGCAGTTAAGGATTCTTGCATGTCAAAATAAGAAAAAAAAACTTCTCTTCAAAGTAATATCAACAAATTCAAAAATATTACGTCAAAAACCGACTAAGTCCGTCCTGCTTCAGGGAGAGTCTTGGTGGCCTCTCTCTATTCTTGGTGTCTTCTTGCTTGGTCGATCACTTTTTAAGGACAACCTGCTTTAGGCAGATTTACACATGTGCCATATCCTTCCATTTTTTTACTGATAGATTTAACTCCACTCCAAAGGATGTTCCTTTTGTTGTTTTTTAACAATGAATCAAGGCCATTTCAATTTACAAAAAAAGGACTGCTTTATGTTAAAATAAAATAAAAAAGTTTTACAAAGTAACATCAATTCATTCAAAATATAAAATCTGAAATAAATGACTGAATCAGTGCCTCTTCAGAGGGAGTCATGGGTGTCTTGGTGGCCTCACTTGTCTTGTTCTTGCTCAGTCACTTTCTTTTTGAGTACAGACTGCTCCAGGCAGATTTACACATGTGCCACATTCCCTCCATTTCTTAATAATGAATTTAATTGCACTCCAAGGGATATTCAGTGACTTGGAAGCCTTTTTTATGGAGTGTTCTTTGGTCTTCATGTTGTAGTTACATCCAGGTGTATTGATTCACCTTCTAGATACAGATGTCTTTACTACAATCATTGAGATGCATTCACTGCACTTAAATGGTCTTTTTTTGTCCATTCCTGTCAAAAAATCCCCAAAACTGACTGTGATTTAAAGTTGAAAAGCAATATAAGAGAGAAACTCCCAAGCACAGTGAATATTTTTTTAGGCACTGTCTGCACAGCGATATATACATATTTAGTATGTCGTTCATAGTGTGGAGTTTCAGTATAACCTTTCAAACGCTCCAGAAACTTGAACGTTTTCTGACTTACAGACATTTCTAGAATCTCAGTACCAGTCTTCACCTCCAGTGTTAATCTGTTTTCACATTACAGTGGAAAAACAGGAGTCTTGTGCTGCATGTTCTGCGTCCGTCGGCGTGATATATAAGACTGCGAAACTGCCTTAGCTATAATGCTAATGCTATAAGTTGTGCTTTTGTCCAAAACCTCTGACTGCTGGTAATTTTCCAGCAGAAAAGGCTGTCTGTTGTTGTCTGGTCTTGATACGAAGCTCTAAAGAGAGTGGGCTCTTGTTGATTGTTTTAAAGTCTTTGGGATAAATCACATTTCAATACTCAAACAGTTAGTTTAGTGTTAGGAAGCACTCAGTATTGGTGGTAACTATAAGCTAAACTAGTTCCCTGGAGCATGCATCACGTACAGTATATAGTGGAGCTGGTACAATGACTGCAACTGTTACTCTACCAAAGTGCTACCTAACTAAATGACAGTATTCTTCAAAGGCAGTATGAAGGAGTGTGACCTTATAAGATTGTTATTTATTGTTAAAGGCTCTTCAGTACTATTCATAAATCCCAGTACCCACAATTTATTTTTTGACCACCTGCAGTAAAGTTGAAAGCTGGTCAGCCTGGAGGTAAAACACCTGATGGGGTGGGACTGATCTTTCAAAAATAATATACTCACATGTTTAAAGTTGGAGCTTGTTGAGTCTTTTTACCTGCAAGACAAGTTGACAGGGAGTGTCATATGCAGATGTGGAACTTTTAAGAGTTGGATTCAAAATTTGGCAGCCAGTTTGCAACGTTAGAAGCTCAAATGTCTGACAAGTCCAGAGAGCAGCATATTGTAGTCATGTCTTGCTGGAATTAGCAAACATCGGGATGTAAAATCAGTCACGTAAATAGAATTCTTGCTGTCATTTTCATTTTAATGAAACTAAAAACTACATGGTTGGCAGCTTAAAGCCTCTAAAAAGCTTTGGGTTTTTCTATTTAGGCATTATTTATTATGTCTTGAATATCAGCAGGAATCTGTGCTAGCATAGCTGATGAGCCAGATGTGACTGACCAACTGACCTTTACATTTGTGCACTTTGGGGATGCTGAGTTGAGCAGAACCGACTACTTATTTCCTGAGTAATGAATACCACGTCTTTAAATGTAACACATAAATGAAATTATTAAAATATAGAGAGAAAACCAAGAGGAAAACATGGGAGATTTCAACTATCTCTGATTTCTATTTAAGAACTGATTTCATTTTCCACAATGTTTCAGAACCTCTCTGCTCCATGTAAACAATGCCTGCAGTTCAGCTGAAAAGTTGTTGAATTTAAAACTCTTTAGTAAAATGTTTACTGAGGTAACAAATCAAGTGAGAAGTTCGGGCATTTTCTCATTGACTTCCGTACAATCTGCAACCAGACTAGTCGCCCCCTGCTGGCTGTTGGACAGACTGCAGGACTAAGTCACTTCAGGTGACTGATGGTCACAGCTGAATTTTGGTTGCGTCAAGGAGAACAGAATTGTTTTGTTTTTCCAGAATGTGGAATAAACCAATTTAAAATGAGGCATGTCAAGTAACTTGATTGTAAATTACATATTAGCTTAGATTTGGATAATTTTCCTGACGTAACCATACACATCACACGTGATTAGTTCAAGAACAATCGGAAAGTTCATTTTCCGATATTTTGTTTGTTTGTTTACTTTTATAGATTCTGGTTTAAATTAGTTTTAAAAAAAAAAGGTAAATTAGGATTCATCAGGTAAATGGCCTGTATTTATATAGCGCTTCACTATACCTGCAAGGTATCCAAAGCGCTTTACATGATACATCACATTCACCCATTCACACACTGATGGCAGAAGCTACAATGCAAGGCACTAACCACGACCCATCAGGAGTTTGGTGTCTTGCTCAAGGACACCTCGACATGAGCCCAACGGGCCGACGATCGAACCGGCAACCCTTGGGTTGCAAGACTGCCACGCTACCCACTGAGCCATGCCGCCTCATCAGGTTAAGATAGCTAGCTCATAACTAAAAATATTCTTCTGAGAAATTATGAAGTATCTATTGAACAATATATCCTGTGTTGAATGTGGGTACTTTGTACTTTGTTTTTTGTTTTGTTTTTTTTTTGAGCCAGTCCACAATCCACAAGTACAAGACACGAGGCACGAGTGAAGCAAACAAAATATGATATGAAGTGTTTCATTAGAGGATTGAAAAGTTCAAAGCTATGTTTCTTTTGGACACAAATATTAATAAAAATGGAAGTTTCAGGCTGGTCACAGAAATTAAAGACTTTCCATTAAATGTCAATAAACACTGAATATAAACGCAATAAATTATGACGGAAAGTTTCAATAAGACGAAGAGATGACTTAAGGAAAACTATCTATCTATCTATCTATCTATCTATCTATCTATCTATCTATCTATCTATCTATCTATCTATCTATCTATCTATCTATCTATCTATCTATCTATCTATCTATCTATCTATCTATCTATCTATCTATCTATCTATCTATCTGCTCAGACATCTCTTCCATTGCCAAAGCACATGTATGATAACAACAATACAATCACAACTGCAGTAAACTGGGTAATAATCTCTGTTCCTCTCTCATTCTTTCTGCTGCTCTGTAACTATTTCAGGTTGTTGTAATTGTCAGGGGTTTGGAGCTCATCTGTGTTCAGTTTTTCCTTTTATTTGTTTATTTTTTAAATTATTTCGTCCGTGACTTCTGTGTCTGAAAACCTGATTTTTTTTGGAGTCCGCCTGTGGAAAGTCTGTGAGCTGCATGCAACTGACCCGCTTTACATCTGCTGTTCGAGATGGTTTTCCAAAAAAGAAAAAAGGAAAAAAAAAGTTTAAAGATCTAAACAAAAGGAGGAGATGTTTGTCCTGCTGGCTTTTGTTTGTGATGCAGTGAGCCTAAGTTAACTGCTGTTCTTAAGTTCTGTTGTTCGATTACTGTATTGTTTTTTTTTACCTGCTTAAGCTATATTCATATAGCGCTCTTATTCCAATTACAAAGTGCTTTAAGACATTTTTAATTTTCTCGAATGTTTTAATTTATT
This sequence comes from Acanthochromis polyacanthus, assembly GCF_021347895.1. Lineage (NCBI taxonomy): Eukaryota > Metazoa > Chordata > Actinopteri > Pomacentridae > Acanthochromis > Acanthochromis polyacanthus. The sequence continues at coordinate 12,369,828 of NC_067135.1, read as the reverse complement.
TTTTCGCTCTTCTTCTTTTTCTATGTTTGTTCTTTTCTTTCGTGCTGATTTGCCCTCTATGGCGACATGTATTCTAACCTCAATGAGGGACTTGTACAGTGTTACCCTCCACCATCCCCGTTCACCTCAACGGGAGTCAGACCTCGGCCATGTTCCCTGCCTGAGTTTTGGTTTCAGCATCACTCTCAGATTGGTGGATCGAGTGTTGCATTTCAAGCCGCACCTGCAGACTGAAGCTTCAGTTCTCACAGCAGCTCTGAGAACAGAAATACTCCCATTGTTTGGGCTAAACCTGATAAGAATGAATTTCTCTTTATGTTCAGGCGCTGATAAATATAGGTGATGTCCTCCATATTTCTCATTTTAAGTTACATATGAAATTTTACGAGCTTCACAGTGGTTTGGTGGTTAGAAGATGTGCTTGTTAGCCTCTATTTGTAGCCCTGACATGGACTGACAAGCTGTCCGGGATGTCCCCCGTCTTCACCCTAAGTCAGCTCGGATAGGCACCAGCACCCCGTGACCCTAATGAGGATTAAGCGGCGTACAGATAATGGATGGATGGGTGACATGATGCAAGAATCCACCAGTAATACGGTCTTCTATTTTATGCCAAATCAAATGCTACAAAGTTTCTTGTGCTGCATCAACTAAACAACATGTAAAACATACATGTAGTCACTGTGATGCCACCTATTGGATTTGTAAACTACTGTTTTAAAATCTTGGATCTGGCTCAGATCTGAACATGCACAAATGATAACGACTTATCAATCACAAGGTAGCTATGCCCTAAAGCATATCTTGCATTATTGCCTATTCTCCGCTAAATGGGACCATAATTTACAAAAAGATCATCTTTCTGCATTGGAATAAACTTGAAACTAGCAATTAAGATCATAAACTCTTTAGGAAAATGTTTACTGAGGCAACAAGTTTAGTTTCAATTGACCTTGTAGTTTCTGCGTAATGCTGCTCACACACAGACAAACAAAAAGCAAGGAGAACAACCTCATTCTTTGAGGCAACCAGTAAATCAAAATGAGTAAAAGCAAAACCTTTTCTTGACTGTCAGCTTCTATGATTAACCGATTAGAGAAATAAATCGACATCTGCATGGTAAACATGAAGCTACAGCCAGTTAGCTTAGCACAAGATAGCAATTCACTTATAGCTTTGTTAATAACTACTTGGTCAAATTGTGGTTTTACATCCGCTCAGATCTTCTGGTTGTCTTCACAGCTGAAAACGTTAAATAAGAGATAAAATAAATTGTTTAGTTTCCACTAAGCATCCAGGCTCATAAATATAGTTTCAAAACATGACTAGAATTTATAATTTCTTTGCATTTTTGGATCTTCTTTTTTTCCCTTTGTCGTGCAACTTTGTATAAAAACCTCCACTCGCTGAGGTTTAACTCCACCTGTTAGGTTGCTAATGGACTGCTTCTAAGAGACATTTCTCAAAAACTGTATCTCCGGTCTGCAGGTTGATTTTCAGGTTGTAATAATGTGGTCTTGGTCTGAACCGTGGCTGTTACATAATATTACTGTATGCCTTGTGACTGTAAGAAAAAAAAAGACAAAAAAAGCCCTTGGCCGATGGAACCTGCCGTCTCCTGGTGAGCTATATGTGTGTGTGTGAGTGTATACACACCTTGTTGCTATTTATTTATGGACTTTACAAATTCATTTGGTTATTTATTTATTTATGTATGTATTTATTTATTTATTCCTGCGTCCTATTTATTGGTCGGGCACCTGTGGCATATTTGACGGTTGTCACAACATTGCTGTGTGATGTGGAGGGATTTTGGGGGTTTTGGTTGGGTGGGGGTGGTCAGTGGAAAAAACCTCGCTGTGATACTAACTCTAACTGTTGCTCTCCTCGTATTGGACGACGATATAATCTAAGACCACTGTATGTATAACTGCTTGTCGTGAAGATGAACTACAATGTAATGACAATAAAGAATTAACACTATGATGACACGCTGCAGACAACCAGACTCCAATCTGTTCTTCATGCAGAGAATGTGGCTGGTTTTGTAGTAAACAGAGCTACAGCACCGCCAACTGGACAGAAGTGGAACTGCATCAACAATCAGCCACTTATATTTTGAAATTCTGCACATATTCAACACTTAAATGTGAGTCTATATTAAAAAATAGCTTTGGCCCTAAAGGTTAGAAACACAGTTTTTTTCAATGAAAAGTCCTGCTTTTTTGTTTTTAATTATAAAGATTGTTTTGTTTGATATATTCACAGAGCATTATGTTGAGCATAAATTAAATAAAAATGCAATTATCTGCCTAGTATAATGCCTTCCAGAAAGCTGAGATATAACAATATTTTAATATAGACAACAGAGAAAGCAATCACAATTCAGCGAGAGATTTATATAAGAGAAACATTGACATTTAAGTGTGGTTGGATACAAACAAATGGATAAAAGTTAAAATAATAACAATAATGCGTTTGGATAAAAATAACACTAAAATACTAAGAGGCAAAATTAGCATAAAAGATCAAAGCTAATTATAACACTAATAATTAATTGATTAAATTTTGCTGGGCTGCCAACTCCTGCTTGTCCCGTAGTGGTTAGCACTTTCGCCTTGCAGCAAGAAGATCCCCGGTTCAAATCCCGGGGTGGGCCTGGAATCTTTCTGCACGGAGTTTGCATGTTCTCCCTGTGCATGCGTGGGTTTTCTCCGGGCACTCCAGCTTCCTCCCACAGTCCAAATATTATGCTAAGGTGAATTGGTTACTCTGAATTGCCCGTAGGTGTGAGTGTGATTGTTTGTCTATATATGTAGCCTTGCCCAGCCTTGTCCAGGGTGTCCCCTGCCTTCGCCTGAGTCAGCTGAGATAGGCTCCAGAACCCCCCGCGACCCAAGTGAGGAGAGAATGGATGGATGGACAGAAGTTGTTTTTCTGTGTGTAATGAGCCTAAATGGCCGCTAGTGGCGCTGCGGATACTTATTTCCTTTATGCTGCTTTTCCCTCCTTTTACAAATCAACATGTGACACATTCATGTTCTCCTGAAAAACTCAAATATATACTTTTTTAAAAACCAAACAAACACATATTATCTGGCGAAAAAATAAGAAAAACAAAAAGAGCTTAACAAAACGTATCAACAATAAATCAAATAAGGAGTTAAAATGGAAATAAAACAACTGAGACAATACAGTTTGAGTCTTTAATCATTAAATGATTATAGAACTCGCGTTGAAATCGAGGTCTGTGTTAATTTTCTATATTCTTCAATATAGTAGAATAATACTGGTATTAAGTAGCAAAGAATGATTGTAAAGCTTGGAAATTGCAAATTGTTTTAATTAGAGGTGAATTTGTGATGCGAATTTTTAAACACTTTCAATATTTTCGAGGACAATTAAATGCAGCAACGGCTTGACCCACTTTTCACACATGCCACGGCGTCGTTGTGAAGCTGCGTCAAGTTACACGTAAGAAAATAGGAACGTACCGGAAGTTAAATGTATTGTCTTCAAAATAAAATCATGAAGTGAACTAGTAATACATACAGAAATTATTATTTGAACTAAATAGAAGTGTCGAAAACATGTAGTTAGTATCAAAGAGATATATGTCAGGTGAAAATGACACGTCATTTCCAGAAAATGTCTCATTTGCGCTTCTAGAAATCATATTTTGGAAGTCCTACCGGGAACGCGTAGGTTTTCATTGTTGCTAACTTCACACTGTCTCCGCGTGTTGATGCCGAAGAGAGGATCGAGGAGAAACAAGTTTTTCCGCATCGCAGAGTCCCAAACTCTCGCCGAACCCACAGAAAAATGGAGATGAAAAAGAGGGTCTCGTTAGAACTGAGGCACCGGTCGCCCACGGAGGTGAGTAACCCGCTTTGTGCTCGCTTTTACGGGATTCGTTACTGCGTAAACTTGGCCGGCCGGAGGAGTAGGGGGCAGGCGAGCACATGGCAGCATGTCTGCAGCTCCACAAAAGTGCCAAAATGCGTATTTAGCGATTAAAGTACAACTCCGAGCTGATGTAAAACCTGGAAATTGATGTAATAAGTTGCATTTGAAGGCTTCCGTTCACTCCCGGACGTGTTTACCCTCTCGGTAGTTTAATCGCTCGTAAACAATCGCGTCACGCAGTTGTTTACCGCGTTGTAATTTTCATTTTCACTCATATTTAGCGATATTTTTAATTAAAACTGCCTTGCAAGTTGTTAAGTAGTTAGTTACGAATTTCGTGTTTGTGAAAAGACCTAAAAGCGCCTTCTGCTTCGGCGCTGAAACCAACATCCGTGTGTCCCGGACATGGCTAATACCTGGATCTACGATATTTCGAAGTTTGAAAGGAATTGTGTCTATTTTCACACCAGTTTACGATTTGTTAATCAACAAAACACTATATATTTTTTAAATCTCCTAATTATTTCTAAATTATAGCTGTTGTTCAGTTCGTAAATTTTTTTAGATAATGTTAGCAATAAGCGTTAAAATTCACCTGCGACTTTGTGGTTAATCGTATATTAACGCAAATAAAGAAATGCATTGTAGTTCAAATACGTATAGTTATTTCCTATTAGAAAAGCCTTTATTTAGTTATGTTAAATCTTCAAAAACTCAAACGAGGTTGTTTATAGCGTCGCTTTTCCAGCAACTAGTCGGACCCCGTGTTCATAACGTGCTAAAGGCGCGTAGCCAGCGGCGTGTGAGCGTTAGCGTGCTAATGTGGCTAACTTGTACATCCTGTTTTGCTATGTTCGTCTATATCACTCCCAGAAACTCCAAAGAAGCGGGTTTGTTTTCAGTCAAGGTAGCTTCTCATGATCCGGGGAGATGAGAAATAGAGCAGCGGGGACGCTAGCAGTTAGCAGGAGAGTTAGCTTTGCAGCGTCACGTGTGTTAGGAGTTTACAAACAGAGTCCGGATCCGGTCCAGCAAGAAGCTGATGAGTTCTCTGCAGTGAATTTTATCACACTTCTGTCATCATTTATACAATGAACCAGCAACAGTTCTGTTAATTGAAAAGCAGGTCCAGAGATTTGCTGCTGTTGAACAGTGAATGTGCACATTTCTGCCATTTATGATGGAAAACAATGAGTTTTTGATAACATTTATAAATAAACTAAATAAACAGCACTAAAATATTAAAAGGCAAATTCAGTAAAATACAAAAGAATAATCAGAGAATTCAAAATGTCATGATAATTGTATTATGCAAATACATGTAGGTACAGGTAAATCATTTAGACATGTAAAGATACAGACACAAAAGATGGTTTCGGCCTGAGGTTCACAAATAATGTCAGTCATTCTGCTGTGGAACGCACCAAAAAAAAAAAAATGTGATCTAGAGATCAGACTTTATGTGTTCATAAGAAAAACGAATGGAATTTCCTGTCGCTGCTGCCCGTGTGCAGATTCATCTTTGTTTCAGCTCACAGGAGTAAAATGACTGTTTGAATTACTCATACTGACACCACGAACATCATTGATGTCATTTTGAAACGGAGTTCTGAGTTTTGTCCCAACAGTCAGTAACAGCTCACCTGCAGCTTAAAATGTAAAAAATTGTGATGCATCTACTTTAATTTGATTATAAAACCCTGTGACCCACCTTGTTTTAACCCGACCCGTGTCCCTCTGCTCAGGTCCAGGAGCTGGTTCTGGATAACTGTCGCTCCAGTGTAGGAAAGATCGAAGGAATCACAGAAGAATTCTCAAACCTGGAGCTGCTCAGCCTCATCAACGTCGGCCTGACCAGCGTAGCAGACATCCCCAAACTGGACAAACTCAAAAAGGTAACAGAACCGATCTCACAAACAGTGTTGAAGCATTTACACCCAAATATACCCGGCAAATTTCTGGTACTAACTTCTAAAATGTGATAATTTGATGCTTTTCTTGGTCATGTGTAATAGGTGAACGCAAACAATTGGGTGATTAATCAATTAGTTAATTGGTGTAAACATAGCAGGCTGCTAAATTGATATTTCATTAATTGTTTTGGCTATTTTTAAGCTGGTATTGTGAAACTATTTGCAGTATTAAGCTTTTAAAAAGAAACTATTTCTGATTTTCTTTTGTCAAATATGATAGTGGAGCTGATACCGTTTGTTTAAATTAAATGTACACACGTGGACAAAATTGTTGGTACCCCTCAGTTAAAGAAGGAAAAACCCACAATTCTCACTGAAATCACTTGAAACTCACAAAAGTAACAATAAATAAAAATTTATTGAAAATTAAATAATCAAAAACAGGCATTACTTTTGAATTGTTGATTAACATAAATATTTAAAAAAACAAACTAATGAAACAGGCCTGGACAAAAATGATGGTACCTCTATAAAAGATTGAAAACTATTTGACCAGAGTGACATGATTAACTCAGGTGTGTCATTTAATTGACATCACAGGTGTTTCCAAACTCATAATCAGTCAGTCTGCCTATTTAAAGGGAGACAAGTAGTCACCCTGCTGTTTGGTGAAAAGGTGTGTACCACACTGAACATGGACAACAGAAAGCGAAGGAGAGAATTGTCCCAGGACATCCGAAAAAAATTATAGACAAACATCTTAAAGGTAAAGGCTATAAGACCATCTCTAAACAGCTTGAAGTTCCTGTGACAACAGTGGCTCATATTATTCAGAAGTTCAAGACCCACGGGACAGTAGCCAACCTCCCTGGACGTGGCCGCAAGAGGAAAATTGATGACAAATTGAAGAGACGGATCGTTCGAATTGTATCCAAAGAGCCCAGAGCAACCTCCAAAGAAATTAAAGGTGAACTCCAAGGCCAAGGTACATCAGTGTCAGATCGCACCATTCGTCGTTGTTTGAGCCAAAGTGGACTTCATGGGAGACGACCAAGGAGGACACCACTGCTGAAAAAACTCATAAAAAAGCGAGACTGGAATTTGCAAAAATGCATGTTGACAAGCCACAAAGCTTCTGGGAGAATGTCCTTTGGACAGATGAGACCAAACTGGAGCTTTTTGGTAAGGCACATCAACTCTATGTTCATAGACTCAAAAAGCAAGCATACGAAGAAAAGAACACTGTCCCTACGGTGAAACATGGAGGAGGCTCAGTAATGTTTTGGGGCTGCTTTGCTGCATCTGGCACAGGGTGTCTTGAAAGTGTGCAAGGTACGATGAAATCTGAAGACTATCAAGGCATTCTGGAGAGAAATGTGCTGCCTAGTGTCAGAAAGCTTGGTCTCAGTCGCAGGTCATGGGTCTTCCAACAGGACAACGATCCAAAACACACAGCCAAAAACACCCAAGAATGGCTGAGAGAAAAGCGTTGGACTATTCTAAAGTGGCCTTCTATGAGCCCAGATCTGAATCCCATTGAACATATGTGGAAGGAGCTGAAACATGCCATTTGGAGAAGACACCCATCAAACCTGAGACAACTGGAGCTGTTTGCTCATGAGGAGTGGGCCAAAATACCTGTTGACAGCTGCAGAACGCTCATTGACAAATACAGAAATCGTTTAATTGCAGTGATTGCCTCAAAAGGTTGTGCAACAAAATATTAAGTTATGGGTACCATCATTTTTGTCCAGCCCTATTTCATTAGTTTTTTTTTTTTTAAATAATTATGTTAATCAACAATTCAAAAGTGATGGCTGATTTTGATTATTTAATTTTCAATAAATTTTTATTTATTGTTACTTTTGTGAGTTTCAAGTGATTTCAGTGAGAATTGTGGTTTTTCCTTCTTTAACTGAGGGGTACCAACAATTTTGTCCACGTGTGTAAATGGCTTACAGATGTTAGTTTTTTTTTTTACACAGAATGTCAAATATTTGTAGAGTTTAACTTCATGAAAAATATTCGCACTTGTCTTTGTAATTTATGAAAATTGTTGAGCAAACATAGTGAGAGTTGCAGATTTCAATGTCTCAAAATGAGAAAATGTCCTGAAATAATTAGTCAATTAATCAATTAAATGACCAACAGAAGAACTGTTAGTTGCCGTTATTATATCTTATAAATTGTTTTGGTAATTAAGCAAATATTGTGAAAGAGTATCAAATTTCATATATAAAAATAGAGCTTATTTGACTGACATAATGATAATCTGCTGTTTTTATTGTGTTTTGGCTGTTTTTATACAAAGATAAGAAAAATATGTCTTAAGAAATGCAAATTTCACCATCTTCAAAAGAGGTTTTTTGTATATATAAAAATAAGGCCTATTAAGCAGTTGCAGAAAAATAGGAGGCTTCTATTGATATTTTATTAATAGTTTTGGCTGTTTTATCAGCAAAAAGATTAAAAATGCTGCTTTTCTACATTTTCTACATTCTACATTTGTAATATTAGAGCTGAAAAAGTGTCAATTGTTCAGTTATTTGACAAATAGAAGAATACGAAGCCACTCTTGATATTTTAATGAATTATTTTGTCCATTTTTTTAACAAAAACTGTGAAAAATGTATCATGCTGTGCAGATGTCAGTGTCTACAGTAGAAGGGATTTCCTGCTTTTTTGTCATAGGATGGTCTATTAATCAGTTAAATGACTCGTATAGAAATAAATAATTGATTTGATATTTTATCAGTGTTTTTTTAAGCGCAATTTGTGAAAAAAATCACATAATTGCAGATCTGAGCATCTTAAAAGGAGGCGATTTGCTGCTTTTCTGTGTCGTGTCTAATCAGTGAAACAAAATAAGACGTTTTCCTCAGATTAGCAATTGTTTTGACTTTTCATATATAAAATTAATCAAATCGTAATTGTCAGATGAATGAATAATAGAACTCATATTTAGACGCGGCCTTATATGCTTTTAATGTAACATGTTTGAATTTTAAGGATTGATGTTTCGGTACAACAAGCAACCTAAAGTTTCATGGCTTAAATTCTGGAAATTTATACGTTAACTTCCTGTTTATTGACATTTTCCAGTAAATAAAAAGCATCAGTCAATTTAGAAAATAATCTGCAGGTGGATTTGTAAAGAAAATAATCATTTGCTGGATCTTTTAGTGAAAATGAACATCTTCACATTATTTTTTTTACGTCCAACCAACAATATTAAAACTCAATTTTGTTCTTCTCTGTCGAGTTTGTGTGATTTATTCTGAGACTGATTGTATTTTCTGTCTTTTTGCAGTTGGAGTTGAGTGACAACAGGATATCTGGAGGTCTGGAGGTCCTGGCGGAGAGACTGGTCAACCTAACGCACCTTAACCTGAGCGGCAACAAGTTCAAAGACATCAGCACTCTGGAGCCGCTGGTGGGTGAAGTTAAAGCAACATTCAGAAGATCTTAATGAGTCCCAAATGTTGCTTTTAGCTTTTTTGTATGTTGTTGGTTGAAAACAATCCAAACTATTGCTATTATGCTATTAAATGTTCGCGTCATAGCGTAATATAAAGTTTACATTAAGCAAAAAACAGTTTCTAAATGTAGCTCCATCTTTATTTTTCTGTTTCCTATTTGCATCTAGTTTTTGTTATCTTGTACTATGAGTCACTGTTAAATGCAGCTATATCCAGTGAATGTTGTTGTAAGTGTTGCTGGTTTTCTGTCTTTCTTCGTGTGTTTGTGAAAATGTATTAAATTGTTCCCTATATGTCTCAAGGCACTAAAGTCATACCTGGACCAAAAAAGGTTCCAGAGGATGTTAAGAGTTCTTCAGTTAATTTTTTTCTCTCACATTAGTGTAGCTTTTTTTGCTAGTAGTTGATTAAAAACACTCCCTTTGTCTTGTTTAAAAAAAAGTACCTAAATCTTCAGTGTTCTGCCTCACATCTGATTAATTAATTATGCTAAATGAAATTATTGTTAAATGTAGCCGTTTTTCATTTTGCCGAAACCGAAACTTAAAATGATTTGTCAACTATGCAACTGGCAGAAGAATAACAAGCCACTATTGTGATATTTAATGATTGCTTTGACCACATTTTAGCGGCAAAAATAGTGAACAAATGTCTACGAGTTGCTGATTTCAGCGTCTTTAAAAAGCTTTTTTCGTACACGTGAAACGATACTTTAATTAATCAATTATGTGGTTTGTAGTATCTTCTTTTTTTTTTGTAAATCATCAAATTGGTGACATTTTTTCACATTTTTTGCAGATGAAATGAACAAAACGATTCCTAAATCTAAATATCTTGTTGGTTTTCTGTCTTGTTTTGACTGTTATGTTTGTAGAAATGTATTAAGTTGCTCTCTGTGTCTCTTAAAGCGCCCGTATTCTGCACAATTACAAGTTTTTAATTGAATTTTTAGTGTTTGCTGAAGTCTGTTTACATGGTTTACCTTAAAAAAACGCTTCATTTTTTTTGTGCTGTGCAGCAGCTCTGTCTGAATTTTTTGCCTCCATCTAAAGTAAAAATTTTGCTTGAAGCTTGAAATCAGACATTTGATGGTTGACCAATAACATCTGCCTTGATCCCACCAGAAAAAGTTGCCCCAGCTGAAGAGCCTGGACCTGTTTAACTGCGAGGTGACCAACCTGGCCGACTACAGGGAGTCCATCTTCAAGCTGCTGCCTCAGCTCACCTACCTGGACGGATACGACATCGACGACTGCGAGGCCTCCGACTCCGACGGCGAAGTGGACGGAGTCGAGGACGAAGATGAAGGTTCAGTATCAGCAAGGCTCTGACTGACAGATGACTGTTTTGATATTTCACATTATTTTTTGGCAAAAATAGCGAAAATATGTCTCCCGAGTTGCAGATTTTAACATCTAAAAAAAAGAAGATTTATTGCTTTTTTTTTGTCAGATGACAGTAATGCAGAAATCATGAATCAGTTTATTAATTCGATGACTAAATAATAAGCTGCTTTTGTTATATTTCGTAATTTTGGTCTTAAAATTCAACAGGAATTTGGACTGCGTTATCAGCAAAAATATCAAAAAATGTTAAATATTTGCAAAAAAAGAAATGCTCTCTTCTGTTCTGCATCATTTATATATCAGAGCTGAAAAATGTGTTAATTGTTCAGTTGACTGAGAAGAAGAATCAGCCACTATTCATGATGTTTTACTTATTGTTTTTGTCAATTTCAAGCGGAAATGGTTAGATAATGCTACGAGTTAAAAAAATTTCTTTTCTTTGCAGACAGACCAGTTCAAACTATTAGTCAACATAAAAAAGTGTTAATTATTCACTTAGTTGACTGACAGAAGAAGAATAAGCCATTATTTTTGATATTTTATTAGTTATTTTGGTCATTTTGGAGCAGAAATAGTGAAAAATGTATGAAGAATTACAAATTTCAGCATCTTAAGACCTGTTTTTGCTTTTCTTTGTCGTGACGTACCGGAAAAATAAGAAGCTCCTGTTGATATTTTTAAATATTTTTTTTTGCCATGCTGTCAGCAAATACTTTGAGTTTTTCTTTATTTATACTTTTTGTCCTTGTTTCTGTGTCCCAGAGGGAGAATCTGAGGACTTTGAGGAGGAAGAGGAGGATGATGAAGACGTAGTGGCTGAGGATGATGATGAAGATGACGACAGTGGAGACGATGAGGTGAGACTTTTTGTTTCAGGTCAAATTCAACTCTGAGCTTTGAGTACTCCACCTTGCCATTGACCAAGAGCTGACTGGACTGTGTGATCAATATTTTTAAGAAATAACGTCTAAATTCTGCAGTTCAGCTTCTTCAACGCGAAGACTTTTTGGTTACTTTCATTCTCTGTTTTTTAAAATCGAATATCTTTGAGTTATGGACTAAACAAGGCATTCGGGGTCGTCTTCTTGGGCTTTTGGGAAGCGCTCATCAACATTTTTACCTCCGCCAAAGAGGTTATGTGACACCTGGCGTCTGTCTGTCTGTCTGGCTGGCTGGCAGTCTGGCAGTCAAATTTTGAGGGGATGTAGACTATGGTAAGAGGAAGAGCTGATCTAATTTCACTTTGAATTTTTACCAGCTCATGATTGTTTACTGCATGGGTTTCCTGTTTTCCTCTCTATCCTTGGAGGAGGTCTGCACTCTCTGACTGCTTTTCTAGTTAACCATTTATTAGAATGAATCTAGAAAATTATCATTCCAGCTCTACTGAAGTGACCCGTGAGGGAACAAACAGCCAGAAGTCACTAATTTCAGACTTCTTGTTAATTTGATGCCAGTTCTTTTTTATGTGTTTGAAGAAATGGCTACTATTTTTGGAGGACTTTCATTAAAGCTTCATTTAAGTAAAAGTCTGATGCAAAGAATCAGGGTGTGTATTCAGTCGACGGTACGGGTCCTGTGGTATGTTGTGAGAAAACTGCGCTTCTGTTTGTCTTGATTTTGCACCCTTTTTTTCAGCCATTTCTTGCCAAAACATGCAGTCAAACCTGCTTCTTAAAGTTGTAAATAAAATTGTTTATTTATAGTATTGTAGAGCAAGTTTTTAGTATATACACTAACCTTTAATGCTATTGTTTATCTGGTATCTTTTTGTTGTTGCCTGTAAGCTGCTGAATACTTGAATTTCCCTTGAGATTAATAAAGTATCTATCTAGATTGCGTCCTCTTGCATCCACGTGTGTAAACAGCCTGTTAGAAGTTAGCTCATGAGCTGTAGTTCACCTTCGTGGAGGTAGATAATATAAATAATTGCTCACTTCCGCAGCGATTCCTAAGCTCTTAAAATCTTTGAGCCTCAAACCACAAAGTCGGTTTTTCATGTTAAACAGTCAGCTGAGTTTGGGTTTGAAGCAACAATCGGGTCATATTTGTCTCTGCAGGACGGAGAGGTCAACGGAGAGTTGGACAGCGAGGATGAAGATGAGGATGAGGAAGATGAGGAGGAAGATGGTAAGTAATTGTGGCTCCTTAAATCCTAAAATCGTGAAATTTCTTCAAATGAATACTTCACTTTCTTCAGTTTTTGTTTTTTTATGACTCTCTCCAGTAAAAATGTATTGTTTTTAACTTATGCTGGAATATTTCTATTTTAATAAACCATCAAGTCCACGACTAAATATTTCCACTTTGAAACTGAAGGTAACAAAACACAGATTCAGACTTTCAAGGTTTCACACGAAACAAACCCAAAGAACCAATCCTGTCACTTTACAGGGTGTGGTTTTCCGTATTATTACTTACTTCATTATTATACTTATTGCTAGTCATAGTAGTATTTGGATTGTTATTGTTCTTCAGGAATAATTTTCATTTCTAACTTGAGTGGCTGAATAGTTTTACAGTTGTAAGTGAGCTGGTGTTGTGAGTTACAGCGAGTGTTGAGATTCAGTAGATCTGCACATTTTAAAAGGAGACAGTAGTTTAGAGTTATAGTTAGTCTTGAATACATGCACAAATGTTTCATTTTCATGTTAAATAAAAAGTTTATATCTGTAACTTTGACACACATCAATTTTTGTAGGGGTTAAATCAGGGAGTTTAAAAATACTGAACATTTTATGGTTTGCTTGTTGCATTCTTTAGGATTTTTAAGGTTGATTTATTTGTCTTTTTAGCAAAACTTCAACATAGTCAGATGTAGCGCTGCTGCTCTCTGAATTCACATAAATAATGTAGTTTTATGGCAACTTGAGACTTTAACCATGCTAACCAACGTCTGGATCCAGGATGAAATGAAGCAGCAGTATTGTAGAAATACACTGTATTTCTCTATCTTTCTATCGATTTATCTATCTAATATTGCATGTAAAAGTCAGGTAAAGTAAAGTGCATATTAGGAATTCAGATTTTATTAGGAAAAAATACAAATAATGGAACTATATGCAGAGAATCCTCGGTTTACGACATCATTGACCTATAACACTTCGTGTTACATCGGATCTGGACAAATACATCGTCACACGGTGCTATGAGATGGCTTTGTTTACATTTGCCGGTTGTACGCCACCTTGGATTGTGCTACATTCGCTAACTTTTTGCCCTTCATTATGGCTCCTAAGCTTTAGTCTTATGATGGCAGAGCTTCAAAGAAAAAGGAAAGCCATCTCCATGGAAGTGAAATAAGATATGATGAAATGCTCGTAACGGGGTGAAACACCGCCGAACATCGGTGAGGCTGTAAAAACAGTGCAACATATTGTATTGCCCATCTGTGATGAATGAGTGAGACTTTATCTAGTTCTCTGGTCATTTATTGAACTTTCACACCGGCTACTGTGGGCCATAGTCAACGCTAAAATATCTTCTTAACCCCAGAATTAGCCGCTGTTCCCAGCTCTCTCTTTCTCGACACACACATCACTACTGACTCTGAGCCAATCAGAGGTCAGATAACTAAACATGGCATGTTCACTGACATTAGGTAAATCTGGAACTGAACAATATACATTGAAACATCAACAACAATATTAGTCCGTTGCTATATTCTGTTATCTTTTGTAAAATGACTCCTGACATGCATGAAAGTCGTTGGTATTCATGACTTTTCTGAAGAACTAATCATATTGTGATTCATCTAGCTGCTTTGTTTACATTTTTACCGGAGCTCTCGATTACGGTGAAAATCGACTGATGTTGATCCTTGGAACAGAACTCCAGTGTAGGTCGATGATCCCCTGTGCATAATACTATATGTGACAAGAATCCTGCAACTGCTTTAAGTTTTTGTTTGAAAAATTACTCTATCAGTGGGACAGTTGCAGCTTAGGTCAGTTTAAATGATCAGAACCAGGAAATAGATCGGTTGTGTTGTTATATCACTGGCGCTGTTTAACCTTCGATCTCTCTTCTGCAGACGAGGATTCGTCTCCGGCCAAAGGAGAGAAGAGGAAGAGGGACCCCGAGGATGAGGATGATGAGGATGATGATTAAAGACCTTCTTGAACCCCTCCCTCCTCTCGCCCCGCCTCCCACCAACGCTCGCCTCCCTCTTCCTCCGCTCGGTCGACTCCAGGACTGCATCCCTTTTCTGAAGCTGGTCTCATCCCAGTGCAGACCTAAACGACTTCCGTTAACTTCTAAATTCCGGTGTTCATCGTTCAGTGCGTCATGTTTCGTGATCTTGATCCAAAACTCACTCCCATTGATTGTCCTCATCACAAAAGCTAAAGTATCCCAAAAATGCAACAAAACCTGCTAGGAATATGACAGTTTACAGCGTAGTCTTACACTTTAAAGTCCCCCTCACATTACTGTTTTTTGGCTTCTGTTTGTGTGTGAACTCAGGAAAGAAACACGGCGAGGTGATGTTAAACAAAAAAGCAGATTACGAGCACAGTTTTAAGGCCAGAAATAGGCAAAGCAAAGTCTCACTTAAGAGATAAAAAAATTTTTTT
The DNA here is from genome assembly GCF_021347895.1 of Acanthochromis polyacanthus. Classification (NCBI taxonomy): domain Eukaryota; kingdom Metazoa; phylum Chordata; class Actinopteri; family Pomacentridae; genus Acanthochromis; species Acanthochromis polyacanthus. The sequence goes on along the minus strand of NC_067135.1, from coordinate 12,354,610 downwards.
TTGCATCTTTTTGTGATTTTCAGGATTAAAAGTCATCAAGCCGTGTCGCTCTGTAAGAAGAAAAAAAACGTGATGGTAATTTGTTCAAGCTGAACTCCAAAATCTTGCTTTTCGTTAGAATGAAATGCATCACCGGTCATTATAAGCTCAAAATGTGTCACAGAGGGGAGTGCAGGTTAGAAACAAGATTTATATTTTACAATTGAAACACAAATCTCAAAAATAGCGAACCATCACGTTCCCGAAAAAAGTTTGTCATAAATTAATTCGGTGTTAGAAATGTTTTTATTTTTTTTCGTGTGGGTTTCATGTTACAATTTTGCAGGAGAAGAAAACATCCCAAGAGCTAAAACCCAAGAAAAATACACAAAGGTGGCATCTGTAAATGGAAATAATGAAAGATAACCAAACCTCTGATTTCCTTATTTCCCGTTCACTTTTGTTTTCCCTCTATTCCTTCTTCCCCAATGTCCCTCTCTGACATCATCACTCTGGGACTGAACCAGCAGCTCTGATGTCATCATTGTGCTCCGGACGAGCTCTGTGATGTCATTCAAGCGAGCATCCGAGATCCCCTCCTAAAAATCCCAAAACAACCCTCCATCCCTCCCCCCCATGGCCGAGCGCGCTCAGGGCAAACTGTGTTCTCTCTTTTTTGCCAACAGAGCTTTTTAAAAGAAATATTTTTTCAGAGAAATTGTTTCTTGTTTAATTTTGTATGGTTGTCTGGGGACACGCTCTCTCTTTCCCTTTCCCTCTGCCTCCCTCTTTGTCTCTGCCTCTTTTCATTTCTTCCCGCTCAGAGAGATCCAGCTGTTCCTTCACACTTACACTGACTAGTTGAGTTTGTGTTTTCTTGTTTCTTTTTTACTTTCTGTAAGTTAAATGAAAAACAAACAAAAAAAGCATACAAAAACGGACTTTGTAAATAAAATCTTAACATTTTGCTCCTGGCGTTTTCTCTCTGTCGCGCCTTTTGTGTTCTTTTTATCTTTCATTTGATTCACTTTATTTAAAACCCAGACAGTCATTAGGCAACGCTCAACCCTGATTCTGGATTGTTCTTTCCCAGCCTTTTGATTAAAAAAAAAAAATCCTATCTGCTGCTTCAAAAAAAGGATTTATGGGGTTATCAAACATTTCTTTTCACAGGTTTTGAATGTCAAAGTGTGTCCTGAATACCATTTTGGGGTTTCGTTGCTGCAAATATTTTTGACTTCGGTTGGGGCTGCACTAAGAAAGTAAAAATGCTAACTTAAACCAAAAACTGTTCTTTGCAGTGCTGACACAAAAGAACCATTTTCTTTGTACAACAGTCTTGCGTTGATGGACCATCCATCAGAACTTTCTGCTGCACATCATTCTGCTACCAAGAAAAGCCCAAAACGTTAAACCAATTCCAAACATCCTGGGAATTAATTGTAATTTTCTACATGTAAGTTGTTGCCTGAAGGGTGTTTCCTGCAGTTAAGGGGATTTAGAAAACGGGCTTATAACTACAGTCTGTTGAGTCAGACTAGTTCCTCAAAGAACCTGTTACCAAGAGGTTATGTAAAGAACCACTAAATGGCTCCTTTAGGTACCATAATTCTTGCTCCACAGAACTTTTGCAAATGTAGGTTCTTTATGGAACAATTTTCCAGATAAGTCTTTGATTCCTGGATTTCAGAACCATTTCTTGTTTTCTATTAGAATATATGTAATATCTTTGGTTCTGGACAGTTTTTATACGTCTGCAGTCACCATTGACTCCACTGTTGTGGGAACCTGCTGTATTTTCCATTGAATTCTATGGATCAGGCTAACCATGCATGTTGTAGAGATTCAGTGTGTATGGGGTCTTAAAATGTGAGGTAATTGCAGCTTTGTGCTTTAAGTCTTTATTTTTCAAACCAAATCATCTAATATCTCCATGGAGAAACTCTGCAACAGAAGATTTGTTGGTTACAACCTACACATTGTAATCGAATTGTGAATCAGTGAGCTTTTGTAAGAAACAACCGTAATAGCCATGTAGAGATCTCAGCTGTGTGTCTTGGTTGGAAATGATGGTTTATAGCAGCGGTTGAGTCAGAAGGTGGCTCTCATGTTGTTTCTGGTGTTTTTAATCTCCAGCTCCAGCTGAGCGATTCTCACCTGCAGAGCAGAAACAGAAGCACTAAAATGTGGTACATTAGTTTTTATGACACTCTATGAAGTCGCACTGTTTGTATACTAACGTCTTTCTGGTTGAGCTCTTCCCTCAGGCCTTGAATCTCATCCTGCTGTTTGTAAAATGCCTGCAGCAGCTGAAACAAAGAAGCCTGGGGTGAGTTTCAGGATGGGAGAAGGAGCAGGAACTTGGTCCACAGTGATCTCAGACGTCCATTATTCTTTTCTAAGAATGATTTCACGCCTGACCTCGCTCTCTGTGGTCGGCGGCGGCCTCTCGGCGGGTTCACAGCAGTGTGGGGTGCAGCAGTACGTCCACAGCGGGATCTGGGTCTCGTCCGGCTGCCAACCGGACAGATCGCTCACATCTCTGGGGTATTTGGCGTCCTGGTAAGCCAGCTGCTCCTCCATGAAGGCCTGAACAGAGAACAGCAACAAAACCACCAGAGAGAACTTGGAGGAAGGTTCTCAAGTTTTCAACAATGTCTGAAAACAGTAATTGGAACAGATTGTTTTACCCGTCCGCACAATCGGAAGAAAAATCTAGTGTGGGATGTTGTTCAGCCCAGATTACTTGGTAACCTAACCATAACCTTTGCAGTATTACTTTTCTCAATAATTTGTGCAACATCAGTTTCATATCTAATATTTAACCATGTGCAGTATTTTAATTGAATACAATATTTCGCTCTCATGATGTCACTGTAGTTTGCAGTATTTGAGATTTAACTTTTACATACAGCATGCCAATGTATTGTCCAATATTTCATTTTTCAGCAGTGATATTTTTATATATAATGATATTTTATGAATAATATTTAAAATAATACTTTAAATGTCAAATATTTTAATTTTATGTGCAAATTCCAATTTCCGTTTATCCTATGTGGTCGTACTTTAATACCTTTAATTACAGTATTAAGTTTTTATTCTTTCCCTTCTTTTAGCCTACTTATTCCATTTTCATTTATGTATTGTGATTATATTTTACTGTATTTTTTTTACTGAGCAATTTGTTTTTCTGAGCAACATCTGGCAAAAGAATTGTCTTTAATTTACTTAAAGTCTTATCTAATCCTATTTTAATATAAAAGACTCACGGATATAGTCATAAAAATAAAGGGTTTGATTTTTCTGAGTTAAAATCGGGATAATTACAGCCCCCACATGGTGCTGCTGACACTGTTGCCAAGGCACGCTAAAAACATTCAAAGTCCGCTCTGCAAGAATATAAGAAGTTGCAACAACCAATCTAAATTGGAAGATTATTTTGACAAGTAATTGCATTATAGCATTTACAGAGGGTGTTTTTTAGATTCTGTAAAATATGGCAAACCAATTGGTCATTGTTTCCAAAGGAGTAAGATCCAGTGAACGGTTAGTTATCAGAACTTCATGTAAAACAATCTCTAAAATCATGCAAATTCGTGCAATCACATTTACTGCATTCTACCTGCTCTATAAAGTCCAGGTCTGTCCCCGTCACAGCGCCCCCAGCTGGACCCATCTGGAACCGGAGGGAGCTCAGCTGCCTCACCAGCCCCCTCTCAGCCTGGGTTTCTGGGTAAGGGTTGGCTACTTGAGTCCCAGGCTTCAGGGACATTAGCACTGGGTCTGGTGGAGAGATGTAAGAAACGGGTGGTGGTTGTGATGATCACATATGAGACTGGAGACTGAAGACAGGTGGACTACTGACCCCTGTTGATTCCCAAGAGCCACTCCTGAGCCGTCATGGCCGCCTGGTTTCCAGCTGTCATCGGGTATAGATCTTCTTGGAAGGTTCCTGACTGGAAGGATGTTAAGGAACCACTGTTTTTTCTGCTCTTAGCATTAGCTATATCAGCAGAGTTAGAGAAACATGAGAAACGCTAACCTGTTTCCGTGGTACAATCATTGACAGCGGCTCCACCAGGTCTTTGATGGTGATTAGACGATAAAACCGGAAAACCTCACAGGCACATACATCCAGGCCACGTTTTGGCATCACACCTGTAGCGAGGTCAGAGGTCAAAAGAGAGGGACCTGATCATGTTAATTGCAAAATGCGCTGTCTGCTAGCATTCAAGAGGGCATTTAGGACTTGACAGTACAAGATACAGATTAAGGATGTTTCATACAAGTAATTTTTAAGGTTTTATTTAATGTCTATCAAACTTCAAGAGTAGAGTGTGTATAAATATATGCTTATGAAAATCAGATATATCCTGAGTGACTGTTTAAATCATGTTACATTTGGCTGCTCGGATGCTCAGTTGGAGCTTGCAGAGTAGGACGCAATTCACATTAGTCTAACTATAACCACAACTTTGTCATGTTGGGTCGGCTGGCGTAATCATTGTCGCAGAAGCCAACTCATAACTTTGACTGTGCGGTAATGAATATAAAATTTTTCGTTGTTTCAGATTACCAGGAAAAAAAATGCACAGTGCAGAGTCTAAGCTATGTGCTGAAGTGTCAAGTTGGGCACATAAAGTTTTGGCCAATTTCTTTTGAAGGTTTAAATTTCCGGGGTCCATGCAGCTCCAAACCAACAGGATGTCTGAAGCATTAATTTTGATTTTGATAATACTAAATGCAAAGACTGTGTCCTGTGACGCACAACTACCTTCTTAGACAAAAACTGGTTCTTTCCAAGCATAGAACACCCAAACACACACGCTAAGCACTGTTATGCAGTCTAATGTAGTAAGGAATGTACAGACCTGTAGTAGTATACAGGATACTAGCTGTGTTAACAGTTTGTATATCTGGTTTTGACCTTTTTTGGTAACTTAAGTTGTTTTCCTAAAACTTGCTGTATATTGTACAGCTACTTAGATGCAAGTTTGCTAAGGTGGTTTAAAACTAGCAATGGTATAGCAGCAGCTTTCCAAAGGAGACACTTTTTGTCTGAAGTACATTGCACAGTTAGCTAAGCATGGTCTTTTTCTAAAGTACTTCTTCTTGTAAAGTACATATTAGTACAACTACCAAACAGTACTTGGTTCTTCTTTAAGTGGGTCTTCTTAGTAATTGATACACTTGATTGAAATTTGGTTAGGTTTTGTCCTTTTCTCTCATAAGTATTACTTTTTTCAGTTCTGTGTGGGATTACTTAGTACTAAAGTTGATTAAGTTGACTAAGTTGGGCTAATGCAGGTACTGCTACGAAAAGACAAAGTTAGCTCTTTCTGTTTACAGTGCGTATTATTACACCTAGCCAAGTTGGTCTTTTTTCTAAAGTAAATATCTGAACAGCTAGCTTAAGCGGCTATTATTTTTTGTAATAAGTATGGGTAAATAAAATTGATATGTTTTATTTGTAGAGCTACAGTCAAAGGTGGAACTGTTTGTCTAAAATACATACAGCTGGCTCAAAGTGGTCTTTTACTAAGTTAGTCTTTATTATACATTAAGTACTGCTGCAGCTAAAAAAAGAAACGTATGGAAGCTGATACAGTCTGTAGATGTGTTTGAGGTTACAAATCTGATTGCTTTCTTTGCTAGTGTCAATTTTAAAGGAGATCTTGCTACATTTTTTCTGTCAACAGTTTGGTGTGTGTGTGTGGGGGTTTGTTGATGCATTTGTTGATCCTACCGAGTCCTTTCTGTGGCAGCAGGGATCTGTACTCCATCAGGAAGCTGATGTAAGGTTTCTCAGAACTCAACTCGTAGTACCGGATGTTTCCATCACCCTACAAACACAAAGACAACACTTATTGTGAGGCTTAACCTAATTTCAGCTACTTAAGATTGATTTGTCCCTTTCAAACCCAGCCAGCTGCAGAGAAACAGTCCAAACTGTAAAATGAGTAAATGTAGTATTTGTTTTATACCTTTCCAGCCAGGTACAGCATGTGTGTGTCCGGGTCGTAGAACGGGAAGAGAACTCCTGCAGAACCGTCCAGATCTTCTTCATACAGAGGCTCAGATAAGTCGTCCTGCTCGCATATACATGCAGACAAAATGAGACAGAAGTTACTGTCAAATGTATCCGCAAACTGACAACACAGTTTGAAAAAAAATCTAGTAAAGAAAATGCTATATATTATTCAGAGTTAGTTCAGATAGTTGGCAGCTTTAGTTGCCCTGTCTGGTACAATTACCATATTTTATGTCCGGCCACATCCAAACAATGGTGACTTGCCTGCTGCAGGAAGATGTTGGTCATTTTATATTAAAAGGTCAAAAAATGATCAGATAAAAAGTAAAGGGAGACAATGTGTCTTACAGGGTCCCAGAGGACGATCTGTCTGTGGTTCCAGGGCGAGCTGCCGGTGGACAGAAGCATCTTTAAGGCTCCAATGTATAAAACCTTGTTGGCCCTGTGCGACTTACTGCTGGACACCTGCAGGAACATTAGTAGCATGACTGCACATCCACGGGCACACACAATCAGAGTAAATACAGACTTCAAAAACACACCTGTAAAATCTTTCCCGTCCGTGGGTCCAGGACTCGAACCCGTCTGTCCTTGGATGTGACCGCCAGCCTGCTGCCATCCGTGTTGAAGCTGACCGACAGAAGCAGCGCCTCGGACGGGTAGCGGTGGTGGACGGGCATCAGCACCACCCGGACCGGCTGCCTGATCACAGCACCTGCCTGGGACACATCCCAGAGCAGGACCTGGAACGATACCAGGGACAAAGTCAAGCCGGTTCTGCATGGTGAGTTTACCTGAACACACCGAAACACGAAGGTGATGGTTACTATTTTACACCTGCTGGGTTTAATGGGAAAATCTCTGACAAAGTACTGGTCTGTTTTTTTATGTTCATATTGTGAAAAATTTCAGTTACATTCCCATGTAGTACATGGGAGTGGGAAATTTGTGCTTTTCAATATATGTTATTATTTTTGTGTGTACTTTAGTGTTCAAAATACGCTGAAATATGACAAAAGTTTTGATTTATACATCAGTCTGGACAAAAAAATGTAGATTTAAGCCGATGTCTTTGACCTTGTAGTCATAGGCGGAGCTCAGCAGCAGGTTCTCGGCCGTTGGATGCCACTCAATCAGCGCCACCCTCCTGGAGTGACCCATCAGAGTCTTCCTGGCCTTGGTGAGGTTCTGTTGGACACCACAGACCGGTATGTCCCAGATCTTCACCTGCAACCAACACATGCGCTATTAGTCATACATTTACCACCATTAAACCCAACCTCAGCATCAAATTTTAGCATAAACACGAGGCTGACATACAGTGCAGTCTTCAGAGCACGAGGCGACGCAGTGATCGTCGAACGGGTTCCACTTAACGTCCAGAACTCTGGCTCTGTGACCACACACCCTAGGGTGCTGGGGGTCCACCCTGCCTGTCTGAGACACGGCATGAGGACATTTTACCTACTGGGCACTCACCTGCTTTTAAAAATCTGGATTGTTTTTTATTAAAATATGGAAGTTTAAGTAGCACCAGATTACATTTTTAAACAGAAAACCCAACACACTGAAAGGAAAAGTTCTATATGTAGTGGCTCTGTTGCTAAGAATTCATGTTTATAAATTAAATATGAAGCTACAGTTGACAACTAGCTAGCTTACTCTAGAATAGTAAAAAGAGGTGGAGTTGTTAAGCCCAGGCATCCAAGGCTATGTCCCCAAATGTTTCATAATCAGCCTTGAAACAAAAAATTAAGTTTGTTTTGCTCTGGATCTATTCATTTGTTATTCTGATTGTGTGTTGAAGTGCTTTAGGATAATATGATAGAGTTGATCAAAAATGTTATATTATTAATGGTACTGAAATGGGAAAGGCCCACAAACATGATGGATGGGCAGAACCAGGAAAGACCCGCCCCCGGCACACTCGGTCACCACGGCGATGAAGCAGGGATTGGCTGAGCAGTAGTGGTTGTCGTGGACGCTGCGTGTGATTGGCACCCCGTCGTAGCTGTGCTCCCTGGTGGCGGGTTTTCCTAAGACATGACGAAACTTGGAGCAGCGGAAAGATGAACGCCACGACATCTGGAGGACAGGAAACGCCACAGGAGGAAGATTAGCAGGCTTGAGATTTTTGTTTTTCACAGCTTAAATTATCAGATGGAAAAAATAATAGAAAACAAAGAGAAGTGTGTGTGTGTGTGTGTGTGTGTGTGTGTGTGTGTGTGTGTGTGTGTGTGTGTGTGTGTGTGTGTGTGTGTGTGTGTGTGTGTGTGTGTGTGTGTGTGTGTGTGTGTGTGTGTGTGTGTGTGTGTGTGTGTGTGTGTGTGTGTGTGTGTGTGTGTGTGTGTGTGTGTACTTGTTTCTGCTATACCGGTGGGGACTTTGACCTGACTATTTGCTATAAAGGTGGGGACTTGTCTTACGGTGGGGACCTAAAATGAGGTCCCCACGGGTGGCAACACCGTTTTGAGGGTGAAGACTTGTTTTTAGAGAACAGGTATGAATTGAGGTTTGGTTAGGGTAAGGATTAAGTTTAGGCAATCAGTTGTGATGGTTAAGGTTAGGGTAAGGCTCTAGGAAATGCATTACGCCTATGGATGTCCTCACTAAGATAGAAGTACAAACGTGTGTGTGTGCGTGTGTGTGTGCGTGTGTGTGTGTGTGTGCGTGTGTGTGTGCGCGCGTGTGCGTGCGTGCGTCAGGTCGACATAATCTCATAATAGCGCTATGGAAATTCAGCAGCTGCATTATCTCATTTAATCAATAATGCAGTAAGCTGTTATTGCTGGCTTCCATAATCTTATCAATAATAAATCAATTTCTTCAATAACTTTTTTAATCATTTATGCACATTCACACACACCCACTCTGATAGATCCATCATCCAGGACAGCATGTTTGTCCCTTTTAAATATTTACAGGTTACAAACTCACTCTTTGTTGTTACTAGCTCCTTCTTGACCTCTGACCTTTACTGTGGCTGCTCAGGATCAGATTTCTGCCTGTTTAGATGAGTGTTTCCCAGTGTTGAGGCTAAGCTAAGCTAACCAGCAACTAGCTACAGCTTCATATCTACGTGACAGATATTAGACAGATGTCAACCTTCTCTTCAAGCTCACTCTGAGAAAATGAATACTTCAAGGTGCTGGAGTATTCTTTATGGTCCTTAACTTCTATTCAGCTTCCAGGTTGAATTTATATGTCACTACGCAGTAAAAATCAGTCTTATGACTACAGAACTCTCTTCAATTCATGAATATGTAATTATATTTTTACACATAAACATCATAGGAATTGTGGTAAATATTTCTAATCTTGTACACCAGTTTATCCAACAACATACATGCAAAAATTTTCATTTACTTATATTATTTCTTTGTTACCGAGTCTCTACTACAGATGTAATATTTTTCCTAAAAGCTTGCTTAAAATAGTATTTTCTTACCTTAGATACCGTCATGTAGGAATCACTGGCTCCTCCTCATGCAAACAAACTTATGCTGTTACTGTTAGTTATATTGTTGCCACCACACAGACAAGACATCCGCCTGTTACCTGAATCTCCAGCTAATATAACTATGAGACTAATTCACCATTTGGTACAAGCTCTGAGTCGACAGTCCTGCCGACTTCTGACTTCATCCACCTCTGAGTGTGTGTTCACTCCTGATCATTGACATCTAGCCTCTGCTTCCACATTAGCCGAGCTGTTTATGCACGGCTGCTCGCGCACAAATACCCCTCCACAATCCGATACAACTGACGCACACGTTTAGACAAAGACACAGCTCTGAGCTCCAAGACGACACCACTGATGTCTGTAAATCTTTTGCGGACGATTTAGCTAAAACAGAAGTATGAAGACGTCTGGAAATCACCTGCAGCTGTCAGTGACAAAGACGTCACTACAAGAGAAGAGTGATGTGGAAACATTGGAAAACTGTGTAAATAGTGATCGTAATATTGCTGGTAGCTTCTAACAAAGTTATTGCTGTCAGGTGGAATAATTGCAATCAAGAGATCATGTTCTAACTGTACCCAGCCTTGGATTGCCGTGAATTTCAGTCCAGACATTTATGTTTTCCTTAAGATCAGGTTGATAAAAAAGAAATAATATTTCATGCTAGATTCACAATTTGTTGAATATATTGACTATTCTCTTTCTGTGTGTAAAAAGTTTATTAAAAATTTAAATAAAATTAGAGTGATGCAATAAAAAAGCAGAACTCCACTGCAAGATACCACAATACCTGCATTATGTAGGCAAGTGTTGGTGGAACATTTTAGATGAAGAAGATTCACTTAAAGTGAAAAGATTTCCATTTCAACTCAAAGATACCACCACAAAACCCAGCTGATTATTTCACAAAGACAAACTGTCCATAACATACAAAGTGCAATGAAAACTGAATAAATAGGGCATTTATTAATGAGATAACCAAAAGCACAATTTTGTTAAACAAAAAAAATGTTGACATTCAAGAACAGAGTAGTTTGGAGTCATGGTTTTAAACTCGCCTGCAGGCACAGTTGGATGAAGTTTTAATGTTTGTTGGAAAATGTTAAAGGTGTGTACAGCACAAACACTTAAAGCAGTTATATAAACTGGACTTTTAGCATTAGCCAGTGTTTTGAACCAGTTGAGTGATGACTTTGAGTCCAAAGAAGCTATGTTTGGTGACATCTTACCATTCATCCATCCATCCATTCTCTATACACCGCTTTATCCTCACTAGGGTCGCGGGGGGTGCTGGAGCCTATCCCAGCTGACTCGGGCGAAGGCAGGGGACACCCTGGACAGGTCGCCAGTCTGTCACAGGGCTACATATACAGACAAACAATCACACTCACGGACAATTTAGAGTTATCAATTAACCTCAGCATATTTTTGGACTGTGGGAGGAAGCCCACGCATGCACAGGGAGAACATGCAAACACCATACAGAAAGATCCCAGGCCTATCCCGGGATTTGAACCGGGGATCTTCTTGCTGCAAGGCGAAAGTGCTAACCACTACTCCACTGTACAGCCCATCTTACCATTCAGTGTCCCTTAAATAATAAAAATAAACTAATATCTTTCATGTCTTACTGCCAGCAGTTGGATTGCTTTTATTTTAGTAAGGATGCTAAAATGCTCAGATTACCTCATCTAAAGTGTGAGGATTTGCTGGTTACATCCACCCATAATGATAGCAGTTTTGACATATTTTTAATGCAATTTCCACCATGTGATTCAGATTAGGAAGTACTAATTAATCTGTTGTTGCCTTTATTGTTAAAAACAGGTCTACTTTAGTTTAATGATGCCCAGTGAAACCAAATCATCCATCTTGAGGACAACTAATCTGTTTAAAGTCTGTAAAGTTTTATTTTTTTTTGCAATTCAGTTGAAATTTATCTAATATAGATTGGACATTGTCAATCTGTCCTTGACACGAGGGACTTTTTTTTTCCCAAAATATATTTTCCTTCAAATATTTCTATTAAAAATGTCTCTTTTTCCAGAATGAACTCCATGCAAAGTTTAATTTATTTCCAGGTGCATTTATTGCCATCAGCATGTGTTATCCAGCATAACATTATGACCACCTGCCTAATCTTGTGTTTGTTCCCCTGATGCTAGTAAAACTCCTTTGACCCAGTGGGGCGTGGACACAGGTCCAATGGAGATGTCCTGTGGCACCAGGATAGTGGCAGGATTCTGTGGGATGCAGGGTGGGACCTTTCTAGATCAGGCTTATCCTGGCACATCCCGCAGAGGCTCAATAAGATTTGAAACTGGGGAGTGTGGAATCTGGGTGAACGCCTTAGCTATGTCATGTTCTGTGAGCCATTGTTCTCCTGAGGGTGGCAACTGGCATCAAGGACTACTATTGCCATGGGGGGTGGGGGAGTGGCGGTTTGCCTGACCTGCAATGTTTAGGTGTGTGATACATGTCAGGACTACATACATATATGTGTGTATTCAAGCCATAAAGCACAAAGCAGTAACAAAACTGTTGCTCAGCATCTCCTAGTAATACAAATGCATCAGGCCATATTCAGATCAACATATCATATTATTGATTGAACAAACTGATAATAAGAAAAGTAAATCCGTCAGAAGATTAACAGTAAAACATACAGAACATTTTAATTCAGTGTATGAATAAATGTGTTTATCTGGGAGGTTGCGTTAAGTCACTTTCACACAGTGATCAACCACTCAGAAGACCCGATCATTATGCCGTCTTTCATGACCTTTCTTCACCTGCACATACGGAAACAATTCAGATGTATTCGTGACCTAGTGTGTGCTTGTAGATGACAGGCCAGCGTTCCAGAATATGATCTGTGAACTGCATTGCAACAACGCTGACTTTCCTGGTCACACAGATGTGGATTTGGCCCTGTGATTATCTCCATTGCTGGCTTAAAGGCACAGCAGCAGAGCCGCCACTTTCTGCCTTCGTATTCTTCACATGGAAAGGTGAGCTGGAATAAAGGATCAGTCCTGTTTTGAATAGACTGTGTGACAGGGGCTTTTGATTGGGGCTTAATAGTGGTAGCTGAAAAGGTTGTCGATGTCTGGGAGGTTGTGTTAGTTTGGGGATCAAAAGTGGGAGGAATAAAAGTTGTTGATGTCTGGGAGGTTGAATTAGTTTTTGGATCAATGGTTGTATGTATAAATGTTGTCGATGATGCAGCAGGAACTGTTACACCAGCACCTGTAGATGCACCTCCCAGTATAGCTCCCAGTATAGCTCCCAGTATACCTCCCAGTATACCTGCAGTACCTGTGAGTATAGCAGTTATCCCTGCAAACAATCCAGCACTTCCTACTGTACCACCAAATGGAGCCCTGTTAGTTATTGCTGGTTTTTCCGGATTTCCTTCTTGCCCATTGTCTTCTTTAGAGTTGTTCTCTTCGTTATCATTCTTGATGGTAGTAGTAGTGGTGGTGGTAGTGGTACTAGATGTTGTGGTTGTGGAGACTGTGATTGTTGTTGTGGTTGGTGGAATCATAGTCGTGGGAGTTTGACTAGTTGCAGTTGTGGCAGTAGTTGTGCTGGTCGTTGTGGTAGTGGGAGGGCCAGTTGTGGTTGAAGCCTGGGGAGGGCATTGGCATCGGCGATCAATTTCTGGGTAAAACTCAGCGACAGTTGTGTGGAGAGGACACTTTGATCCAGGAAACGCCTCAAACATTGAATTCTCTTTGCTCAGCTCTTGATGGAGTTCTGCCAAAGTCTTTGTCTGCAGATATTTAGATTTAGGTTCTGCAATGTTGTCGCCCCAGTGTGCACTAGCTATCCACCTGTCTGTGTTCTTAATGTTGCAACAGAATGCTGTCCAGAGCATGGAAGGTATGTTCACCCTGTTGTTAAGTTTGTTGCTCGTGCTTGGCTGTGCCCCCGTCACCACAAAGCCTTCAAAGATTCCAATTTCATTAATACAATACTTTTGCAGGATACATTGGGTGCAGCTCTCCATTTTTTGCCAACTGCCACCATTGAAAGAAACTGCTTGCGGAACAATGTTTGTCAGGGTGAAGGTTGACTTTCTGTCATTAGAGTCAAAAGCATGACAGGCTGGAAATAAATGGCCTCTATTATATGGCTTGTCAGTTGTATAATCCTTGTTACCAGCCTGCTTGGTGTATTCGTCATCTCTCATGTTGATGTCTATATCTTCAAGCTGCAGATGATAGTTGAAAGATTCAGTGAGTGGCATTGATAATGTATCCAAAATGATTAAGTAATTTAGATTCTAGAAGAAAGTTGCTGCTTTATAGATTTTGAAAATCCATAGGTAACCAGATTAACTTGAATCCCACAGTTAAGATTCTGCAAATCATAGTAGCCCTTGATCTGTCTACAGAAAAATTAAACCATAAAACAACATTGCAATCTGCATAATCAGTGTAGTCAAGCATAACAGATCTCAAAAGCTTCAATTGTGGCCATGTCTTTGAATGTTTAAAGTTGGACCTTTTTGGTGGGGATGTTTCTTAGCAGCAGACCCTGGAACGCTTGTGAACGTAGAGGGTCGAATAAATCCAGCAAAATATATGGAAATCCTGGATGACCATCTGATGCAGTTTGCAAGACAATCAGCCAAAGCCACACAGAAATGGTCTGAAGACCGGGTGAATGTTCTTGAGTTGCCGAGTCAGAGCCTAGACTGCAACTCAACTAACGATTTGTGGATGAACTTGAAAATAGCTCTTCACTCGTGATCTCTGTGTACCTTACAGAGCTTGACATGACGTTGTATAAATCTGTTTTCACTTTGACTTGAGAAAGTTACATCAATTCTTTTAATAAAAGCCAAATTATGTCAACCTTGATTTAATGCTGAAAAGCTGTCCAATGGGGAAAACTTCCAGGGAGGATGAATATTTTTTATAGACAATGTTAATCAGCCAGATGACCAAAACAGGACATGACCTCATATCAGAAGCAATAAATGAAGCAATTTTTTGCTTCATTTACATAAAACCTGCAATCAACGCTTGCCGCTGTGCTTTCAACATGATCAGATAAAGTTTCAGTGGCTGCTGTGCCCTGCTAAACTGATTGGTCTCCTCATCACTGCTTGCAAATTTGTTGAACAAATGTTATTTTATAAATTACAGAAAGGAAAACAAACCTGTGGCTCTATCTTCCATTTTGGTCTATATCCTCCCTTGTGTTGCACCTCTTTGTACTTGTAGGCAGAAAACACTGGAATCTTGTTCTCAGTGTCGTAGAGCGTCAAAAATCTTCTTTGGTTCATAAAAGTCTGGCAGATGACTTTGTATCGGTTCTGGTTCAGGATGTTGCCCCTCTGTAAGATGCCTGGGATCTGTGGTGGACTCTTGTTTAGAAGAAACTCAGCACATTGTGACACTGAATCCACCACTTCAGTCACAGTGGGAACGATGGGCATGAAGGCAGCAAAGAGCAGGCACCACATCCTCACAGATGTCATCATCACACTGCATAATTGGAAGAGAGAGTTTAAAAAATACATGCACTAAAAAACACTACATGAATTAAAACCCTCATCACAGTGAAAATGCAGATGATGAAATACCTGCACTGTAACAAGATCTATAATGTCCACATATCTTGTATATCTTATTGCTAAGTGTTCTGGAAAACTGTTTTGATAGATTCATTTAAAGTGAGAAAAATATGAAAATTTGGGTAATCGTTGGTCAAACACAACAAGCAGTTAGTTAAAATCCTGAAAAATATGCAGAGAAAAACTTACCTTCTTAGATTAGAGCTTCTTGAAATCTGCAGAAACAGACTGACAGTCCAGGTTTTATATGTTTAAAACCGAAATGGAAAGCAAACACGGTGCCTTAACTGACCCTGTGAGAGAAGTCTTTCTTTGCTCTAGTGGACATGTGGCAGTTTTCCAACCAGTAGTTTTTATTCTCTACATTTCCTGGGTTAGATAAAGATCTAATCACAGCTATCCATTGAGGAATTTCCAGCAAACACGTCGCCTTAACTGGTGGTTGTGGAGATGTGGCAGTTTTCCAACCAGTTGTTTTTGTTCTCCATATTTCCTGTCTTTGATAGAGAGGCCAAACCACCCTAATGATGGAGGAGTTTCTAGACTGTTCTGAGAAAATGTTTCCTCTACCTTCACTGAAACAGAAACTCAGAGAGAACCCTGTGCAACATCTATATTTTAAGACTCATGCTGTCCAATATCAGATGTTTTCTTCATGGAGAATAACCTTTTGCCACATTATTGTCTTCCGCATTCAGAGGAAGTGTTTCATTTATATTTTTGTTGAGTGTAGTTTAATGCAGTAGCTAGTATGGC
The DNA here is from genome assembly GCF_021347895.1 of Acanthochromis polyacanthus. Lineage (NCBI taxonomy): Eukaryota > Metazoa > Chordata > Actinopteri > Pomacentridae > Acanthochromis > Acanthochromis polyacanthus. The sequence continues at coordinate 12,338,791 of NC_067135.1, read as the reverse complement.
TGTTCAACTCATGGTATGATATGAAAGTAGTGCAATAAGGATATAGGTTTGAAACTGAGCTACATTTAGATTATAATCAAAAGTCATCAGAGTGATTACATGTGACAAAATTATGTTGAACAATCACAATTGATTCAGATAAGATAAATATCTATTTTCTCCCACAATCATCAAAACTTAGTGATGTTTAATTTACAAGCAAAGAAAAGAAGTGAAAGTTTCCATTTTAGAATCTGATACCAGAAGGTTTTTAGCATTTCTTTTTTAGTAAATTACTAATTCCAGCAACAAACAAACCCATTCCACAGGACGAATAAGAAAGCATTATAATCTAGCCTATTTCAGCCATGATGACAGCCAACAAACCCAAGGCACATATGAAGTCAGTTTCATGGTTAGACGTCAATGATGCAGCTTCCCTTAACATCTCTGAAGGCACTGCAGTCAAAGTCGGCCACAACAGTCTTCAGTCCGGCCCTGTAAGATCAAATTTTGCTAAATGACATATGAAGCCTCACAAACGTTGGAAGCACATTCTTTGGTGAAATGAGACCAAGATAAATTAGTTGCATTCAGATTGAGTCCAGTTTGGTTGGTGTGAACTTGTCCAGGACTACTGCAGTGAATGCGTAGTCCTGACAGTGAAGCACGGAGGTAGAAGTGTGATGATGTTAGGGCTGCATGAGTGCAAAAGATGTTGAGATGATATTTTTAGATGCACCATTGAATGCCCATGGATTTTCATAAACATTGGATGACAAGATGACTTCCAGTCTGCAGAAACTTAAAGAAGAGGAATATTTGGAGTTTGTAGTACATTGACATTTACATAGTATTCTTCAGGGGTGTATTGGACTCAGAATCATGTTTCAAAAATCATTTCATATGAGCATTTTAAAGGTTTTAAACTTGCAAAATCTGATTTTCTTTTTGTGAGAACTTGAGGGCAGCAGAAACCAACTTTAAACACAATATACAGGGGGTCCTCTGTTAATGACGTCCTGGACCTACGGCGTTTGGTCATTACATCAGAACTTTTTATGGGCCGGTCCTCGGTTTACAACATACAGTGTTTCATTGTTACGTCGGAACTAGTTGGCAAGCAGAGTGGACGATTACGTCGTCACGCAGCGCTATAAGACGGCTTTGTTTACATTCGCCAGATATACGCCATCTTGGATTGTACTACATTTAACTTTTTGCCCTTCATTATGGCTCCCAAACGTAACTCGGAGTATTCTGATGACAGTGCTTCGAGGAAAAAGAAAGCCATCTCCATGGAAGGGAAATTAGATATATCAGAACAGGGCGAAACACCAACAAACATTGATATTATTAGATGAAGTTGTAAAAACAGTGCAACATATTCTGTTATTTTCTTGTAAAATGACTCCTACATGCATGAAAGTCGTTGATATTCATGACTTTTCTGAAGAATTGATTGATATTATGATGCATGTTACAGATTTGTTTAGATTTTCGCCAGAGTTCCGACTTACGGCGAAAATCGACTTACATCAATCCACAGGAACAGAACTCCAACGTAAGTCGAGGATCCCTGTACCGTTGTAAGAAGATAGTCCTTTCTAGTATGTAGCTTTTAATTTTGTTTGTCCAAATGTCACTGTTGTTCATCAGTTCCAGGCGCATCAGGTTTTATCAATGGAGCAAAACACAGCAAGATATTCATCAGATAAGACAGTAATCAGATAAAACTTGGTCAGATGGCCTCATTGTACACAGATTACAGATACAAACATGAAAATATGATGATTTATTTGACATGTTGGTATCTTCTTTGAAAGTTTTAGCCTTAAAATAAATGATTTCTGAAAAAAATGGCAAGAAAACGTTTTTCATACGTTCACTACATCAGGTTTACTACAGATATTTTAAAATGCATAAAATAAGACCAGATAAAACTTTGACACCCTGGGGGGGGGGGGATGACATCATTTAATATTTTTGAGTGAAAACTAAATGTTAATAGTAAAATTTAATGAAAGCTTTATGAACATATTGGAGAGTTTTCTGTTTAAAATATAACCTACTTCTGATCTACAATATTTCAGAAACTTTGTAAAGAAATTGCTTCAATTGCATTTTTTGATTCACATGTTTAAATTTGAGAGGTAGATCTTGAAGTTTTAGGGGCACATGACGTTTGAGGGGCAAATGATGACATTTGAGGGGCAGACATAAAAAATTATGGGGCAAATGTTGCAGTAGACGAATGGATGTTTACATTTGAGGGACAGATGTTTGGGAAAGGTGACCAGATGTTGCAATAAGAGAAGCAAATGTATAACTGTGTGTGGCAGATGTTGAATTGTTAAGAACAGATGTTGAAATGGGAAGGGCAACAGCTAAAGTTTAAGGGGCAGATATTGCAGTAAGACAAACAGATGTGTAAGTGAGAGGGGCAGATGTAGTGTGAGGGCCAGTTGCAGAGCTGTAAGGGGCAAGTGTAGAGCTACTGCAGAACTATGAAGAGCAGATGAGCCACTGGATGGGCAGTGGCAGTTGTTGCCCTGGGGGTAGAACTCGGCGACGGTTGTGTGCAGAGGACAATGAGCTCCGGGAAACACTCTGAACTCTGAGTCTTTGGTCCTCAGCAGGTCATGAAGCTCCGCCAGTGTCTTCGTCTGGAGGTGTTTGTTTTTAGCGCCATCGGGAACATTGTTGCCCCAGTGAGCGCTCGCTATCCAGACATTCATGTCGGCGCTGTAGCAGCAGAAGGCCGTCCACAGCGTGGAGGGAATGTTGACCCTGTTGTTAAGGATGTTGCTGGAGCTGGGTTGAGCTCCAGTTACCACGAACCCTTCGGTGAAGCCGCTGCTGTTGGTGCAGTATTTATCCATTACACATCGGACGCAGCTCTCCATCCTGTTCCAGCTGCCCTTGTTGAACGAACCTGCTTGTGGAACAATGTTGGTCAAGGTGAAAGTCGACCGTTTGTCGTTTTCTGTGCTGCCATAAGAACTGGGAATTACGTGACCTCTGTCGAACGTCCCATTGCTTCTGAAATCAGTGTCAACAGCCTGATGACTGTAGGAAATCTGTTTGTCTCTGACCATCATGTTCTTGTTAGCAAGTTCATTTTCAAGCTGTAAAGAGGTAAAGACAGAGAAGTGTTGCAGTGAATAACTAAACAGTATAAACACCCATGTTTTATTACACCATAAGCGTGTGTGGCCTTTGTTCAAAATTCACGGCTGCAGTAGGAACAGTTGGACCACAGAGTAGTTTGAGCCATCATGAAATCTGTGCATGAACATTATTTTAACACTGAATGCATGTTTTTGTGTTCAGAAACTGGATATACAGTCTTTGCTTTACACTCTATTAAAAAATATTGAACATGGGGGTGATAGTTTGTTCATAAATGGGGTTCATGGTTTGTTCGAACTGCCAGTTGGATGGTCTGATACATGAGGTAACATTCACAAGTACTTCAGTACCATGACTGGCCAGTTGTCTGAAGGTGAAACAGACTTGTTTTCATTCACTATTTGGCATTTTTCACTTGAACAATCCAGTGCAGCAAATCTACAGCTCATTAAGTGCAGCCTGAACCTTTACGCCTGTTCTGAGCCCCAGCTATAGAACCTCTGTAAGGGCCGTTTGCGGTTCAGAATATAGGGTAGGTACTTCTGAAAAACTGCTGATTGAACTCCGCAAGTGCCACTTTTCTTCATTGTCATTGCAAAGTTGCAGTCTTCTGTCTATTGCACACTTCAATGTAAAATTCAGCATATAACAAACCTCCATTGTTCTATTTCTTATGTGCTCATACAACAATTTTTTGTTGTTTTGTTGCTTTCAGAGTTGTCAGACTGTGCAACATTATGGAAACAGAAAGGTTGAAAAGGGTCATTCTGATAAACTTTCACATGATAGGAAGTCGTCTTTTGATGTCTACGTGCTGAGACTGTTGGAAAATCCTTCATCGTCGTTTTCCGACTCCTTCAGATTTATGTTCATAATCCAAAAGCAAATGGGTCTATCACTCATTCTGACACTAGTCCTGGCACCGGAACTAGCCTGTTCAGCACACTTGGTTCATGGATGTGACTATATTAGGAATCAAAAATGAAATCTTAAAAAACACCTACCTGTGGCTCTATCTTCCAATGTTTTTTGGGTCTCCCTTTTCCTTCGACTCCTCTGTACTTGTAAGCAGAAAACACTGGAATCCTGTTCTTGATGTCGTACAGTGTCACAAACCTTCTCTTGTTCCTATAAGTTTGGCAAATGGGCTTGTACCGGTTCTGGTTCAAGATTTTCCCACCTTTCAAGACACCCGGGATCTGCGGCGGAGTTCCTTCTAGAAGAACGTGGTCGCAGTCTGACATTGACTTCACCACTTCAGCCAACATGGGTACGATGGACAGGAGGAGGAGGAGAGGAATAACAGGCCAGGAACACCACATGTGTAGCGCTGTCATCTTCAAACGAAATGCGAGATTTGATCTGAAGAGAAAACAAATGCACTCGTTTGAAAACTTTCTCTTCTAGTAGAAAAGTTTAAAAGATTATTGGGAAGGGAAGTTGTGAGTAGATGCCCTGCTTTTGCATAAAGTAGTTGATACCTCAACTTTATGCAAATGAGGAGCAAATGACATGTACCGCAGCTCTTGAAACGCCACATGTTGCTGCCAGAATGTATTGAACAACTGCATAGGCTTTTATGCAATCATATGTGAATCAGCAACGACTCTGATCTTTCCTGTAAGAGCAGGCGTAAACTAACCGTGACGTCACCCGTTGGTTTCAACGCTGAGAAATGAAGCCCGGATTTTGCTACTTCCTCGTCGGCGTTTTGGATTTTTTGGAGCCAGTGACGTAAAAAGCGTCATCAAACAGACTGAACTGGAGAGCAAATAGGGGCAGGATTGGCTGAGGACTCTCTTATCCCGCCCACATTCTTCACAGAGGTTTCTGTTGCTGTCTATCAAGTATAGCCACGCCCCGTGGCTCCGCCAACTTTAAGGATTTATTTAAAATTCAGTATTGATTTATTTTAAGATCGGCTACCTGATCTCTCATTTTGACCATGAAACTGACGGGGAAAAAATCCTGAGCTGTAGAACATCAGTGTATCAAATTTTATTCTTTCCAAAAATGAATTGGGGTCTATGGAGAAAAGCTTTTTGGAGCCAACCCTAGCGGACAGCGTGATAACGCAAGTTTTTGACACTTCCGGGTTGGCTTCAATTCTGGAGCCAGATGCTACGTCCACTATATATACAGTCTATGTGTAAGAGCATCTGTTAACTCTGTTAACTATTTCAGGTTGGCATTAGCCTCAAGTATGTTGTAGATGTTTCACTTCTGCACTGGATTACATAGTGGCCGCACCCTACACTTGGAATTTAGATGATTAATCAGTTGACAAGCTATACATTAAGTTCAGTCAGAGGCGAAAAAAATCTACAGAAATCAAATTTGATCACGATACCAGCATAAAAAGCCAAAATGAACATCAGATAAAGGATGATGCTCTTCTCAAAGTGGCAGAAGAAAGTCACTATTATGTAGATTTGTTGTGGAACCACTTGGAAAAGGTGCAGTCACGCAGGTATTGTGGCTGAATAACCAAACCCAATAACCAAAAAGTAAGGAATGTATTTAACACTGTTTATCACTGTACTGTGAACTCCAAATGTTAGCATGTCCAGCTAACTAGCTTACAATCCACAGTAGGTGCTACTCACAAGGCTAAGTAATGGTGACAGACCTTTGCAAACCTCGGAGGTGGTAGAAATGTACCTGCACCTGTCACACAAGAGCATCGCATAAGAAAGGAACAGCCAACTGTGTTATTTTATAATAATTCAATATAGGGTAGAAGCTCAATATATCACAGTCCTTTGATTCGCCAAAATGTAGCCGTTTAAAAAAGTAATCACAAGACAGACAATCCTTTATTCCATTGCTTTTAAATAATCAATTTTATTTTTTTCTGGTAAGTATTTTTTTAGTAAGCTTAATTATTGCTAATGTTTGGTATTGGCAATTATTTTTAAACGTTCTTTTAGTACAGGGTCATGTACATTGCCATATTGTTTTCAGATTTTATCCAACATTGATGTCTTGTTGAGAATCATAGCAACAGTCACTAACAGTAACTAACACTAACAGTTATGTCTTAGTATTAACACGGAAGTTTCACAGAAATGAAAAATGCAAACACATCAGAGAACAGCTGCATATGTGCTGGCTGTGAATCTTCTTTCAACCACTAAATTCAGCTCTGTTCCTCACTGTGGTTTCATCACATTCATATGACTAACAGTCTTATTTTGACAGCCAAATGTAGAGAACACATTAAGTGCAATAAATAGTCAATATTCAGAAACAGGCTGTTGGCTGATGACCCAACTAAAAACTGTATAGCTTTTAATATTGACACTGTATTTAATGTGTATATCTGATTATTTTTGCTTTCAGATGGTCAACGATGGTTAAAAAAAAAAGTGTAGATGCCACCTCCTTGTTTTTCCATTTTCTTATCAGTTTACTTTCGGTTGATGCTACAGGTACGGACCCGTACTTGTAGCATCTGTACTAGAGGTACGGACTCGTACCCGTAGCATCTGTACTAGAGGTACGGACCCGTTAAGGTCACTGAAGAGCTGGCGCCGGTTAACTACTATTTGCTGCACATTACAGGCAGTTTATATGAATGACTTTGACGGCGAACATTGTATAATTTAACCAAAAATACACCGTCTCCTCTCACACTTTAGACATTGCAGTTTTTACGCTTTTAGACGCCGTGTCTAAATTGTTTGAAGTCCAGTTCCTATTAATGAGTTTACCGCGTTCAGTGGTGGAAGCGGCTGACGAACTCCATTGCAAATGTTCCCATTTAATTTCGGACGCTAATTTACAAGATAAAGTTAAGGATGTCGAATATGAAACAAACACTCGTGAATGGTGAGGAGCAGCTCTTTAATTCGGCATGAATTAAAAAAACCCACAAACTCGATTTACTGTGATATTGTGAGATTTGTTTGTGGTGATGTAAATTAGCCATTCAACAGAGTCCGCTAACATTAAAGTGACTGACGTGCAGTGTCTGTGTTGACAGACGTAGAAAATACGTCAGGGTTTTGTTTAGGTTGTTAATATGTAATAGTCTGTCGCTACTTTTGAAGGTAAAAAAATACGTTTCGTTTGCTGGCTGTTAGTTCCGCCATTTGTTTTGTTTGCTGTTTGTGCTTTTTAGAACAGGATCACGTGAATAAAAAGTTTTGCTATTTTTAATAGTAGTGCCGATTTCAACCCCCAAATCGCTGTCCGTGAAAAAGTCAGATAATGATATTTATAAGACATTATGCATGATAGAAAAGAGAACAGCAGATGACTGACATGACAGGCTCGGCACGCAGATTCACCTCGAATCACGGAAGCGCCTTCATCACTCGGATTACCAAACCGGCTCATTAATATTTATGTACGTCGGATTACCAGCCAATCACAAAGCGCGTTCATCAGCCGACTCATTAATATTCATGTACGTCTCATTAATATTTATGGTAAGGTAAAGTGCCGTATCCATAGGCCACAGGCTACGGGTACGGTCCGTATCTGTAGACACTACGGTTTACTTTCAGTGGATCCAGATCAAAGTCAAGGTACTTGTGATGGGGGGAAAATACAAATACTTTATTAGTTATGTAGAAAATTAACAATAGGCTTGTCAGTCTATTAGCAGTTCTTTGTGACAGCAAGCATATTGCTTATTAAGTTCTTTGTATTCTAAGGTCCTTCAACATGCCCCAAGATGACATGTTAGGATTTGAAATAAATTTGGATTGAAATTTTGATCAAACAAAAATGCAAGTTTCACAACATGAAAAGCACATTGGATTCGATAAAACCCATTTACATTAAAAACAGTTTATATCAATATAAAATTAGCAACTAATGCAAATTCACACTGAACTTTAATTTCAAACTTAAATCCAAACTTGATCTACAAGTAAAAATTAAAAGTGACAATGAAAAGAACAGCTTACCACCCTCAAAGAGAATCAGTCAAATAGTGTCTTTGCTTTGATCCAGCTATGGAAACCAGACACACTTCCTCAAATAATAAGGGGCTTGTGGTAAAAGTCTTTATAATGCTGAGCATTCAGCAGTTTATGAAGGCGTTTAGTGTCAGTAATATTTTCTATTAATCATTTCCACATCCCCACATCCCTGCCCAGTTCCTCAAACACTTGTCAAACAGTCCTTGAGTATCCAATGACTCCCACACCTCTAAATTTTCAATGATAGCATCATGAAACCCAAGCATCTGTCACAAAAACCAAGCATGCATGTTGGTTCTTTTATAGATTTATCAGTGGTATTCTGGAACTATGATACAATCTGCTGTGTCAAAAATATGCATCCAGCAATTATTTGAATAAATGTCAATTTTCACCTGAACTTAGCACTTTTGGTAGCTGTCCTTAAGCTTCTGATTGTATCTTTGACCCGTCTCTTGGAAGAATTGCTGCAGTTTAACTAAATTTATGGGATTTCTGACCCAAACTTGTTTCTTCATCACAGGTTCTTGTTGGACTTAAAGTCAGGATAGTGACATGGACATTACTGATAGTGTTTAGAAGCCACAGAGGATAACCATTTATCAAACTAGCTAGCAGTTAATTTTACAGAGGAAACGCAACAGTCAGAATCTGTTTTATTGCCAAGTAAGTTTGATCAACCTAGGAAAACTGACTTGGCAATAAAATGGATTTTGGGGAACAATGAAACGAATAAAAATGTTGGAAGACCAACGTTTTCCTCCTTCCAGTCTGAGTTAAAATGCACTGAAAATTAACCTTTATAGCTTCTGGCATTTCTGAAAATGTGAACCAACATGCCATAAATTGGGAGTTTTCAGAAAATTTCCACTCACGAGGTTGTGAATACCAGAAAAGGAGGGTGTTTATGTGGAATTTTCTCATAAATACAGTAGACACAACTCTATTTGAAGGCATTAATGTACTCACTAAATGTTAGCATGCTAATGTTAGCACTGTTGTGTCTAAATACAGCCTCATAGAGATGCTCGACTCATCTTATTAATCAAACGGAATTTCCATGTGCTTTTTTTCCATGATGACGTGACTGAATCACAGTGAAATCATTTACTTTTGCTCTACAGTACTTTGATATTAAGGAGCCCATATTCTGCACATTTACAGAATTTATACTATTTGGCTCAGCTAAAGTGTGTTTACCTGCTTTAATATTGGAAAAATGCATTATTTGTAGCGCCTTCTTGTTGTATTTACTGATGTTGTACAAATGCGTTACATGGTGACGTAGATAAGCAACAGAGGAAACCTGTGACATGCACGAAAAGCAGCAATATAACACACTGGAGAAGAGAAAACTCCCCAAAATCCGAATTTGGGTCCTTTAATATTAACTTTCCACTAGTGGCTGTAAATGCACATACTTTTCATTTTCATCCAATCAGGTTTTTGCAAATTTGGTTGAGATTTGACCCAAAATTTGGTGGAAATGTGAACATTAGCATTTAGCTGTTTTAAGCAGATTGAGTTAAATATTCGCATCTGTCTAAAAAGTCTTTAACTGTTGGGGTTTGGGTGGCAAAACAGTTTGAAGACCTTTAACATTCTCAAAAACACTATAGCACATGCATCTTTCATTTATTTTATTGGTCCAGTGTGTTTTATGTTAGTAATTTTTCTCTTTTTGTCATTTTCGGTCTCGGTAGCCATTTTTTGATGGCCACCGAGACCGAAAAAAATGGAGGCTCTACATACTATGGATGTACATTTTTACAACCTCAACAAGGTCAACAAGCTTTCAAGAAAACAAGCTCACATCTTTGTAAGGCATGTTTTCTTTCACAAAAATCCCCAAAATGACCATTAATCAACCAGAACTTTTAAAAACAGAAGAAAAATCACCAGATTTTCAACTGGTCCCTGAATGTACCATGAAAGGAAAGAGAAAAACATTAAAAAGCACCATATGGACTCTTCGGTCAGAATATAACGGGAATCGCATAGAGACAAATTTGTTGTGCAGGTAAATTACACAAAAACACACACATGACATGGTGACAGTCCTTGGACAGTTCACACAGTTGAACAGATTTATTAAAACAGTTTTTGTGCCTCCTTGTCCACATGTTTGGCGAGGAGGAAACCCTTCGGCAGATCCTGAATCAATTCAGCTGCACATTCAGGTTCTTGTGTCCATTACGAGATCCTGTCATTTTGTTTTCTGTACGTTCATGTTGGTGTTATTCACCCTAAAACTAATCCAACATGCGTTGTGAATGCAGTTTTGCTGCTGTCAGTTGTCCTGTTCCGGGCTTCCGGATAAGCAAAGGTGGTTGGTGGACGAACATCGATGTACACGTGGTATGATTGGTCCATTCCAAGCACCGTGAGCGTCATGGTTGGCCTTTCCTTTTGTAGCATAATTCAGATGACGGTCGCCACAGAACCTCCAAGGGTCGTCAGGTTCCTGTAGTTAGGAATGTCGATCAGTTCGGTGGAGGGGCGTCACTTTCCAGAGCGTCGGATATCATGAGGCAAAGCTGACAGAAGGTTGGTCGCTCCTCTGGTCTCTGCAGACAAAAGACACAGAAGTGAAGTTAGACTTTATGAGAAGACCAGCAGAAGGAGTTTTAAACTGGCTGCTTGGCTTTAATCCTCTAAATGCCAACGTCCTCCTCTGTTTACCATTTTGGAGCCATGTTACATTTATTTATGTATGTTTTATGTTTGTAGTCTTTCTCGTTTTTGTCATTTTCTGCCTCTATGACCATTTTTTGATACCAACACTAGAAAAAATGGAGGCGCTACGCATTATAGATGTTTAAACAACAGACATTTTTACAACCTCTACAAGAGGTTTTGCTTTACTTGTTTTTTAAAAGAAAATATAGCTAGCAGGTTTTGTCAGGCTAGGTTTTTCTTTCATAAGCAAAATCCATTTATCAGACAGAATCTTTGAAAACAGAAAAAAATCACCAGATTTTCAACTTTGACTTTGTCCCAGAGTGTACCATGTGCAATGTGTTTTTGTCTTTTACCAAATTTTGTACAAATGATTAATTTTTGATAAAATTTTTAATGAGACATGTCAAATAACATTCTTTTGTTGAAATTCCACGATTTTCAGCTTAGATTTGGTTAATTGAAATGGAAGAGCACGCCACTGATTCGATCAAGGATTGCTGAAAATTAAAAATTTTGCTAATTTTCTTCCAGTTTCTAAATTTTCTTGGTCTGATCAATGGTGTAATTTGGTGAATTTTTGAATAAAAAATGCCTTTCAAACCAATTAGTGGGTTTTGGAGCTCTGAGGGTGCGGTACATTTTGCTGATAATACTGTACTTCTGTAGGACTTCTACTGTAATCTTTAGATATTTTAATTTGTGAAGTATGTGAATACTTCTCTTACCATGCTTCAGTCAAAAAAAAGGCCAGTAAATTGAACCCAGACAGACTTAGAAAAATAACGTTTACCTCGTGCCAACAGAGATACATGATGTCATAGATGGTGGGTGTCGCCATTTTGGGCCTGTACAAGCGGTGGCCCTGGGTTACCATGGAAACGACCTCATGATTGGGATTCTGTTCGAACGGCATGCGGCCCTGAGTGAAAACCTCCCACATCAGCACACCTGCAAACAGGCAGGTTTCATTAGAGCAGTGAGATTTTACTGTGTGCATGAGGCCGACTGAGATGTGAAGTTGCTGCTGGTGATTTATTGGCGCTCACCAAAGGACCACACGTCTGACTTGCTGCTGTATTTGCAGAAGTTGAAGACTTCCGGAGGCGACCACTTCACTGGAAACTTGGCACCCGATGAACTGGTGTACTGGTTGTCCAACACGTATCTACATAAGATAGCGTTTACCATTTATCTTCCAACCCGCTGAAAGTCTTTGTAACTAAAAGATAAGTGCATCGTACCTGGTCATGCCGAAGTCAGAAACCTTCACCACCAGAGCATCGTTCACCAGACAGTTTCTGGCAGCCTTCAGAAGAAGCAAAGGAGAAGAAAGAGTGAGAACTGAACCAAAATCAAGAACCTATTGGGATGAATGGCTCCTACCAGGTCTCTGTGGATGAAGCCATTGGCCTCCAGGTGCTCCATGCCCTCGCTGACATCCAGGCAGATACTCAGCAGGGACCCCAGATTGAAGCTGCCCCGCCGCTGCCGGAGGAAGTTCAGCAGGCAGCCCTGCTCCATGAACTCGGTGACGATGTAGATGGGTTTCTGCTGGCTGCACACTCCATACAGCTGCACCAGTTTAGGGTGGGACAGTCTCCTGGAGAGGACATAAGACGGTACAGACTCAGGCTGCAACAGAGAGATTCAATTCAAAGAAAATAGTTTCCGTTGAATTGATAAAGAAAATAATTGGCCGTTGCATTCATAGAGGACAACACAGTGTCATTCTGGCAGATCAGTTATGACCAGCACATTTGTTTTCTTTCCTCTTGAAGGCGAAACTACCATCAACAAGGTGCTGGAATTTCTACAGGGTGGGTCATAAGTTTCCATACATAGAAAAATGTATAATGTATATTTTTTATGTTTCAGATACCTGAGAAGGTGCGTTTGATGCTATCTCTGGGGGCACTTGAAGGCCATTGTGTATCAGGTGAAGATGAAAGACACAAATCATCTCAAGATACATATCACCAACGCCATTACAAACATACCTTCAACTGTGCTAATGCAAGTTCGAAACAATGGTAATCATATTGAGCAAATTATATAAATAAAAACGGTTGTCCAACATAAAATGTTTATTTTTCCCATGTATAGAAACGTATAGCCCACCCTTTGGTTCTTCAGACTTTATTCTGGTCTGTCTTAACTTTGGAGTTTTCATTTGCAGCAGCTCTTCGTCCAGCAGATTCAAACCAATTAAATACATCTAGAAAGTGTGAGCAATGTGCTAATTTTTGATTATGATTTGTGCTCATTTTGAGACTGTTGTGTTAAATTTCTACTCTTATAACGAACGGGCCTCCTGCTGTTAAATGACTTTGTGATTTGTGTTCTTGTTGCAGTAACTGATAATGTCCACTAGAGGGAGGCAGAGGTCAAAGATGACTCCTCACGTCTTTGTGTATTTTCTGAATTGCCTTTGCCTCATACATTAAGTCTTCTCTCTGTTGTAATTGTCTTACTTTTCCTCTTCATCTCACTGTTTTTTTAACATCTTTGTTCTTTTTAGTTGCCCCTCGTTACTTCTTCCCTCCCTCCATCTTCTCCCATCCTCACATCATGACTTTGGCCTCTTCGATGAAGTCCTCCTCGTACATGGCTCCCTCCTTGATGGCCTTGATGGCCACTTTGTGCTGAGCCCTCCACTTTCCGAGCCTCACCTGGCCAAACTGACCGCTGCCCAGCTCCTTCATGAAGGTCAGCTCACTGGGGTTGATCTCCCACTTCTCTGGAGGGGAAACGGTTCAAAGGTAAGACAGAAAGCTTTGTTTGAAGAAAAACAAACTGTGTGCTGTTGGGACTCACCGTAGCTGAATCCAGCAGTGGACGGAGCTGATTTGTCTTGTTTTCCGACTGGATATCTCAACCTGGCTACAAGACCTGAGACACATAGAGGACATATTAACTTTTAGAAGCATTTCATCAGTCTGGAGAAAATTATTTCTCTATTTAAGACAAGTATTCTGTATTTTTTAATAAAAAAGAAAAGAGTAAAATGAGAAAAGTACTGTCAGTATAGCAGAAAACAAGTTTGTAAAGTATCTTATACTTAAGAAAATCTCAAAAATTGCACAATTTATCAGCTAGAAGCAGTAGAAATTCAACTTTAGGACAGGCTTTGACCTATTTATCTGAGATGTCCCATTCTGTCAGGAAAATCTCATCTAAAATTCTGGAAGTTTTCACTACAAATTTCAAATATTTGCTAATTAAAGCTCCTCACATCTCTTGATTTGATTATATTTTTGTTATATATATATTTGAGTTTTGGGAAATTATAGCATGAACCTTTGAAATCTTATACAGAATGATTAAATCTGGGCCCCAAACCCTTCAGCAGATTTAAAAGACCTGCTGTCTTAACAAAAGTACCAAAATGACACTATTCGGCACAACCAAAAACAACAGAAACAGAAATAATTGTCTGATTTTCTTTATGACAGTGATTGAACTACTCATCCGTATGCACCCTTCATTTGGAAACTGAGGAAAACCTAAGCTTAAACTCATGATAATTCATAAAACCCACTTATTTCTAGCTGGTTAATGGTCAGTATTAGCTGACCGTGTATGTGTGTCGTTTACCTGCTGCGTTGTGTTTGTGGTACTCGATCAGGTCGGGGATGGAGCTGAACAGGTGTTTCTCAGCCAGGTAAAACTGTTTGGGTAAACTCTGTGTCTCCTTGATGTGGTAATGTTTTATTGCTGCACCTCCCTCCCTACAAACACAACAACATCACAACACTGCAGCGTACACGGGTTTTTATCACCACTGGTCTAAAAGTTGTCAGTCATTATCAAACTCAACTCTTGAACCTTGAAATCAAAAGTAAGATTAGGTCTGCAACGTTATTCACCAGGTTACAACTCGCTCTAAAAGCAGTCCCAAGCGAAGTCCAAAAACCCAATCTGAAGCAATTGAAAAATGGTGCAAAACTAGTCAAAGACAAACGCTCAAACTAAAACAGCCCAAACCATGTGCCAAACCAGAACCTTGATCCCAGCATCGTGGAGTCAATATGGCAATACCTGAAGAGACAGAAGAACTGTGGCAAGTTCTCTATCTTACTTAGAACAACCTCGAAGTACCTTAAGAACTGAGTAGAACCTGTGAAATTTCAAGATAAATGTTGCTCACACCCATTTAATTTCCTCATGTTACTGCACACACGTAAAATCTTTGCATAGAACTGTATTTGCTGTGGTTATTTCCTTTATGTTTAAGGCTGTAGGATTAGAACCTCAAACTCTTGGTGGCTGCTTCCCCAACATCGGGACAATTTGGCACAACAAACACACTTTGTCTGTATGAACATGACAAGTTTGACACACACATGTATTTCATTACCCTGCGACAGACTTGACGTAAAGAGAAACGGTGTAGGTTCCTGCTGTGCTGGAGTCTCTGATGATGAAGGCTCCTTCTTTGTCCTGCAGGGACATACAAACAGAAGCTGACAACTAGAGAAGATGGAGGGAATAAAAAACCTCAAACTTGTAGAATAATGGGAGGGTACAAGAAGGAAAAAGGAAACAAAGAATGAAGTGTCGAAGAAGGAATCATACAGGGGAAGGGAAGAACAACAGAAGACAAGAAGAAGCAAATAAAGGGAAGAGAGACTAACCTCCTTCCTCAGAAGTTCTTCTGCCTTGTTCCTGTTGACTTTTTTACTGTACCAACTAGAGCAAACAAACAAAAATTAGTCTTTGTCCAATCCTCCATCAGCTTTACAAGATATTGGTCAGACTTTTTAGAAATGCAAACCGAATGAATCCAAATACCCAACATAAATTGGGCCTGAATGGGAAAATGTCTCCAGAGTAAAATATACAATTCTCCATATAATTTGCATGTTTCATCTTTAGTCACCAGAGTGCAACAACTGTACGGTTAACAGTATTCTTGGAGTCATTTTGTTGTTCCCCTTCAAAAAGAGCAATAACTTAACGGATGGCTTAACAAGATGAAGGCGAAGTACTTGATGAATCAAACATAAACCAGCAGCTGAACCATGCAAGCATGCATGTAGTTATTCACCTCTTTTCTGCGGTAAAAGGTTGTGCTTTATTGGCCTACTTATGCCTCCTGGTTGCGCCATGTGTGAATAGCAGAGGGGAGGGGAAGGTTGACTCATGCTTCTAAAAGTGTTTATAGAGGCAGATTGGTGTGCTGAATTATTTTAGTGTAGTTGTTAATGGATTTATCAAGGTTTTTGTGTTTTTTTGACTATGACGTAAATGGTAATTGGGCCAGATAATGCAAAGAATCCACCATAATTACTTTATGGAAGTTATACTCTGGTCAGCCAAAGATTAAATCAACCTGCGTAATACTGTCTAGATTTCCCAATAGAGCTCTGAAAAGTCGAGACATGGACAGGGAACCTCTGAAGGTGTTCTTTGGTCTTTGGAACCTGGATGTTGGCAGTGGATCCTTTGGGTTCTCTGGGTAGTGGAGCTTCATGTAATATCCACATGAAGCTTTTCCAGCAAAGCATTGCATTGTAATGAGAAGATTGATAATAGTCACTTCACTTGTCAATGAATCAGTTTTAATGTTGGGGCTGATCAGGGCTGTTGGGCTCAGTGTCTTTTTTCTGCTTATGGTGTTTAATAAATGATTACACAGTGTAGGGGACTTACAACCAAAATATGGCACACACAAGACTGCCAGACATTACCGCCTCTAATATGTGCTATTAGAAATGCTGAATGTGTCTAACTCTTTGGTTTGTTGGCACAACTTGTCTCTAAAAAGTGTGCACACAGACTTGATAAATGGTAGAAAGCCCTCTTTACTGCAGACCTTTATTTGCACAGGTTTGTAAAGTCAACAAGTGTGTACAGGTCCCTTCATTTGGATTCAGCCAGTATCAAATATTACATCAGTGTGTAATTTTAAATTGGGAAATGATTAACGCACTCACACAAACTGCTCCAGGTTTCCGGATGTCTTTTCAGTTACATAGTTACTTGGGATGTAGCCTTCCTCGCTGTGAAAGAAAACCAATCACCACAGCACGCAAGGACATGGATACAGATGTAAGAACACAGAGAAACAGCAGCATCAAATGGTCAGCGATCAACCTGACTGTTTCTAATCCACAAAGACTTAACATGTAAGAGACAGTGAGCTACAATAACAATAAAGTACATCTGTCAGTGTTGACATAAAATGACCAGGCCTACGTTTGATAAAACAAAAAATATAAAAGTATGATATACTGTAAACCACAAATCTCTCCTTTGTGTGGCTTGTCAGTTTGCGTAATGTGCTTCTTACTGCCCCCTGTGGTCAGAGGACTAAAAACATGCGGATACTTTATGTTAGCAGTCATGTTTTGTGTAACTGTCAAGCAAGTTTGAGGTAAACTTTTGAAAAGTTGCAAAAAATGCAGAAATTCAAGGAATGCCATGCCATTAACTGAGCAACACTTAACCCACACCACTCCTTTGTAATGAGATTTCTGTGTTTTCAAATTGAATTTTCAGGTTTACAGGAAAAAAAAGATTTTAAGACTGAAGAGTAACTTTTTAGCTAGCGAACTTTTTAGCCTCTTCCTAAAATGCAACTCTGTTGGTGCAACTTCCTGTTTCACAGACCACCGGAAATAAACACCCATTATATAAAACCTTGGATGTATTTAACAGCAGTGACAGTCCACCAGTGATAACTGGATATACTCACCCATACTTGTTGCGCGCCTTGTACCAGTTGACGTCACATTTTTCCAGGATAATATATTCGCCTCCTTTGACCAGACTCAGGTCGTGGGGCTCGGTGCCCGGGAAGTCATACAGAGCCACCACCACCTCATCCTCCTCGTCATCTTCATCCTCGTCATCATTCTCAGAATCAGGACGGACGGGAGGAGGCGGAGGGCGAGACTGCAGAGCAAGGAATGGTAAAGCTAATGGGTGTTGCTGTGATAATATTGATAGATAACATTACTCATGAATCTGTGTGTGTGTAGTTAGCGGTTACCCTCACTTCTTTAGGTTCCTCTCCAGGAATAGGGGGCAAAGGTTTCCTTGAAACTAGAAGAGGAACAGAAACAATGAGTCAAGCACAAATTTTGAACATTTGCTTTTTTTGTTTTATCGTCAGATTGTTAGATAACTGCAACCTCTTGACCTCTCACTGCAGGTCTGTTTGTGATGTTACTGATCAACAACTGAGCCTTATCAGTTGCACGAATGAATGAGTAAGTTAAATTTAGCACTAGAAATGCAATTTCATGCTTTGGTTTCAGATTCTGTATTGCAAAAAACATCATAATTTCAATACAATTCAATTCAAGTTTATTTATATGGCACCAATTACAGTCAAATTGTCTCCAGACGCTTTACAGAACCCATATGCCTGAACCCCAGAGCAAAGCCCTAAGGCGACAGTGGCAAGGAAAACGCACTTTGAACAGGAAAAAACCTTGAGCAGAACCCGGTAATTTCCCTGTGACGGAATCATTCGATACCTACCAAAAGCAGAAGTACATTTAGATGGATACTGTTAAAAAATACAACCTAAATTTTAAAAAAAAAAAACTCCTCCAGTCTAAATTAAATCTCATGTTGACATCTGAAGGTGAATGTGTCGATAATTAGTTTGCCTTTGAAGCATTTGGGGGTAACAGAGACACTGCACCTTTAACTTATTAAACTTTATTAAACACTTGTGACTTGCTGTAGGTACACAGTAGTTCCAGACACCACAGGCCAGTATTTAGGCAAAATTTTAGTGTCTCTATCCTCTTGCACGGACCAACGCAAGCTTAAAAGCAAATGTGCATACGATTCTGTTCATACTGCTATTTGCTGATATGTGTCGTAGATTGTTGACTGCCTCTCGAACTAAATGAAGAAAAACCATGAATCCCGTCAATGTCTCTAAAAGGCTGTCTGTGATTTTACTCTATTTTACAGGTTAAAAATTGGACCGCAGTACAGTTTCATGATGATTCTTTATAGTTACTCAAACACAGCACAGGACTCCTGGAGAACTTCCCACTCTGTTCGTCCAGCAGCTGCTACTTCAATTATAGCTCCTTTAAAGGTAGTAACTGTTGCTCCTATTGCCACCACAAAAGCCAAAATTGTGCATTGTTCTTCTTTTCACAACTCTACCAATCCATGCACAGACGCAATGGATTCCCATGCCTTATCTTAAAAAAAGAGAACCAAAACTATGGGCTTAAAGGTGATAAAAAGGTCTTATTGCTACATGACTGACACTGGGTAGAATTTGGCAGTACTTCTACAGGTTTATTTAGCTGTGATATCTCAGGAATTTAAAGTGATTTGTATGGTTATTTTTTAATGTGTGTTTGTGACAGAGTTTGTTTTTGCTTTTTGTAAAAAAATTAACAAAAGCTAAAAAGTTTCTTTTGTTTAATCAAGTATATGCAAGATTTAAGGCAGCGCGTCTCTTGCTGTCCTTATGAGGAATTCAGGTTAAACTCATCTTAGTCACTTCTGTGATGGTGAACATTAAAACTGTGTGCTAGATATGAATGAAATGGTACAAAGAGACTAAAGTGTCAGTGCGTCTCTTACTGTCTCCGAACAGATTGTACTCCTCGCAGCCAACCGCTTGTTTTTCTGCCTGCCGACAGCAGAGCCACGCCCCCTCCTGCCAGAACTGAGGGTGAAACTTCATCAAGACCGCCGGGTTATCTTTGATCTCTGGATTCACACGTGAAGAGAGAAAGGTGATTGACACAATGTGATTAAAAAAACTTTCCATCTCAAAATGTCAGTCTGCTGCACACAAAGACGATGCTATAACAGAAAATTAAGAGTAAAGCTGCATAAAACCAAAACAATGAGCTAAAGGATGCCAGAATGTCCCAAAGAGATTAAAAAAACAACTCACCATCAAGTTAATATTTGTTTTACTTTTCTTTTTTCTTCATTACAGCCATTTTAAAATACACTGCCTCATGAATCCTGATATCGTCATCTTGGAACAGTCCAATCTTTATGCTGCCTAATAAATTGAAACCTTTTTTCTGATTAGCCTCACTGATCAGGGCTACACAGCTGTTTAGTCCCAATCCCTTGAGTTCCCTTCACATTGTGCATGTGGAAATGCTCTTACTTCCACGATTAAACATAGCCATGAGTTCTACTGTTGACTTCCTACGATCATCTAAGAGTTTGTTCCAACCACAGTTGTTCCTTCAAGATGATGGTTCACCACTATCCTTCAGGTTTTAATAATGCGTTGAACAGTTCTTAACCTGATTTTAGTAGTTTCATAAATCTCTTTAGTTGTTTTCTTTGCTTGACCAATAATTTGACCCTTCTGAAACAGATTAACATCCTTTCCATGACCACAAGATATGTATTCCAACATGGTTGTTTACGAAATGAGAAGCTCTTCACTGCATCAGCTAGCCCTTTAAGCTGCAGTCAATTCCAGCTGTTTTCAGTACAAAAAATCGCTAATATTCTATTTTTAAATAAAAAAAATTACGAAAAATACGGGGAATATTGGACGCGCATCATGAGGTGCATTTCCTTGAAAACGACCGATTCGTGGATTTTATACCGACTTCAGGACATGTTTTGGACAAAACAGTTTACTGGCTTGTGTCGTCTGGATGTCCAAGGTTGGATTATGGCCGTTTTTTGTGGAATATTTTTTCTGTGTGTAATAATAAACCCGGAAATGTGAGTCGCGCTGTGTGCGTTGAAGCCGTGTATAGAGAACGGATGGATGGATATTCGTTTTTGTCGGACAAATGTGTTTTTCTCACCCGCTGTGGTAATCACATCTGAAAGTGGTTTATACCGGCGGATTCATGAGAATCTAAGCTTTCCATCGGTGTATAGTGTTTGTATATATATATAGTGTTTTGCAGCCGTCGGACATTCTTGAAATTCCTATGCAAATTAGTAGGTGTACTGCTGGCGGTACACTGAAGTTTAAGGGGCTAGGGTTAAATAAGTTGTTGTCATCACTGCAGGAATTATCCATTGAAAGGCTTTTACCTATTTGCTTTGTTAAATCCAAGTGGCGACTTCTTTTTTGGACAGGCAGTGTATATATTGTTGCTGAAGTGCTGGGTGAGATTTGAATTTTACTTGTTTCGTAGAAGTTGCAAAAAGTACAGCAGTGAAAGCCATCCAGTGAAAGCAGTTGCTGTTTCCAGCTAAATAAAGCTCTTTTTCTACGTTTGAATCAAACCATTTCCAGTCACACCAGCGGAAAAAATATCTTAGAAAGTTATGGAAATTTCTGAAATGGGAGGTTCGTGATTTAGACTGATTTAGACGAAAGCAGGTTTCTCATTTTTGTCTGGCAACTTTTGGACTTGTTGGTTCCTAATACCTTAGTGAGTTGCTGAAGACACTTTTTTAATGTGTCAGGATTACTTATTTGGATAATATAAACCTTAAAAACCACACAAATTGCCGAAGGATCACCTGTAATTGTGCTCATGTCTATGTACTGAAGTCCCCATAATGCTTTGGGGGATGTAAACTGTAAATTCAACACTGCAGTGAATTGACGTAGTTTGCTCCCTCTTGAGTTTGGTTAGATCGACCACATTTGTGTTTAATTTGGTAAATTGGCGCCGTTGCTGTTTGCAGAGTTTCCATGAATGCACGATGATTAAGCTGAAGGCGGACACCAGAGATACTGACGCGCTCAGGAATGTAAGCCCCTCCATATCTGTGTGTTGTGACCTGAATCTGTTAAGACTCTACGAGCTCAGGGTTAAATCAGCCAAACTACAATAACCAGCTTCCTGTTGCTTTAACACACACCTGCTTCTCACGCTATCTGTTTGTCACATCTGTCCAAGCCTCACCATCTCAAAACCACGGCTCAATAGTGAGCAGTAAATTGAAATGAATCCTACTTGTTCTGTCGTTTTTAGTCATACTAGCTCCTTTCTGCAGAGCCCACGAGCTACCTTTAAGCTACAAATATGTGAAATTACAAATGTATAAGTGCTGCTGTTGTAATTAATAGAAGCATCTTCAAATTTAAGATCACTTTTAATTTTCTTTCCAGTGAATTAATGCCCTTCTTTTATCATCCTCACTACAATATAAAGTCCTGTAGCTCTATGGAAACAGCACAGTCATGGCTAGGAGGAGAGAGAACTCAGAAATGTCTTGTTCACTGTGAGCAATACTGGAAAATACGGTGCCTCGACATACTGTAGATATTTCACTACTTAGACTTTAGTTTGTTTCCATACTTGATTCCTCTCTGTGCCTGTAGTTCAGCTGATAAGTTGCAGCTCAGTCATGATTGATCTTTTCTGAGTAAACTGTTTCACTTTTACTTTAACTGAGACATATAAAATGCAGTGATTTTGGAGGAACTGTCACGATTTTAAGCTTTAAAGTGTTAGTCGGTCAGTGTGAGTAATTTTTTACAGACGGAAAAAAATTAAATTCTATCATTATGACTTCTTAAATGTGAATATTTTCTGGTTTCTCTGCTCTGCATAACAGTGAAGTGAAAATCTTCAGGTTGTCGACACAAGACTTTTGAGAAACACTGATTGACGCTCTCACCATTTTCTGACCAAACAACAAACTGACTGAGAAAATAATGACAAATAAATGTGAGCTGCGGGTCGAGTTTCAGGTAAAAATGTCGCTTGACAAGAGCAGTGGAAACCGACGGGGCTGCAGGGAAGGTGTAAAAACCAGTTTCAGATGTGTGGTTTAAAGTGTGAAAACATCTTTGCAGCAGTTTAGACACATAAACTCATACTGTATTGTGAATGTGCTGCTCTGCTGTTTCCATGAGTAAAATTTATCTCACCTTCTTTGAGGCTCTGGACCCAAAGACTTCTGCTGTTGTGACTCGGAGCGAACACGTAGAGGGTGTTAGTATCGTAAACCACCTGGACAAAAAAAAAACAAACAGTTTGTCTGTTCACATGCTCGGAAAAAAATACTGATGTTTCCAGTTAAAAATGTAAATTAGTTTCGTATTTGCCAAAGATGTTTCTAGCAAATTTCAGTTTAAGAGGTTTTGTGTGTCTGTCAGTCCCTTCTGTCTCAGGGTAGTTTGTGTGTTTTTTCCAAACCGAACTACATTTCCCATCATTCCTTTTCTTTTTTGTACCTGAAATGGGTATTTGTTCTCGCAGGGGATGATCCCTCCTCCATTCTTTACGATCTCCACACATCTGATGCGCCTCAGTTCAATTGAGCCTCTCCTGAACTTCTTCTGTTGATCGAAACAAAGAGTCAACAACAGCTTGTCGTCGCAAATAAAGTTGAGTGTCTCAAGAAAGCGTCAATGAGCTAGTCAATAACATATCTAAATTACCAGTACTTACTGCCATCACATTCCTAAAATAAAATAGAATCTGGCATTTGTCAGCTTAATTATTTACGAGCATAGACTAGTCATGTAGACTAGCACCTTGCATGCAAGTCTTCTTTTCAGTAAGCATGACTGTGTTGTTAAGTTATCAGCTAGCATTTATGAGCTCATCATGAGCTTCCCTAGCCTAAACACTGACGTTCCTAAATTATTGGCATGAGTTCATCATTTAAAAATCATGTAAACAAATGTAAAAATGTACATTCCTTTTTCACAGAAATATACATGTTTGTGATGGGATGTTAAATTGGAAAGAAAACAGCTAATCCAGAGCTGAAAAGCTGATAAAAAGTAGCATAGCCAAAGCAATAAAACAACCTCAGCTCTTCCATCGTAGTATGTCAGTCTGCTCTTAGTGAGGACGAACAGTCTCTCCTTGTAGTTCAACGGCGACGTCCTCTTCTTCTGCTGCGAACGCTTGATCAGCCTCTCCTCCAATAGCGACTCAGCACTCATCCTGGCCCCGCCCACGCCCTCAGCCCATTGGCCGATATTTTCAGGTGGCGTATGAATGTAGCTAGGCTGAGGAAATGTGCACAATTTTAATATATGCTTATTTTCCCCCCAGATATACATTCTCTTTGACCCGTTTGACTGAAATCAGTCCCAGACATTAAAAAGAGTCTGTCAACCCTGTTTGAAGAAACTGAACAAATTCCTAGAATCAGTTCTGTGTCATCAGTGTGGCCACAGACAGAAAGTCCATCCTACACAGAAGTTGAAGAAATAATTCTTCAAAAGAAACAGAACTGCAACAGAAACAGAAACCATTTCTTCAGTTTTTGAAAAGCAGATTTGAGCAACAACTTTTAGGTACTTGGTTTTTTTCTTCGCAAATTTTACTCAGTTTATCCTGTATGGTTGTTGCTAGAGGTACGGACCTGTACCCGTAGCCTGTGGACTACGGATACGGCACTTGCCATTTGCCAATCAGATACGCGAGATCTGGTCACGTGACTCCCGGTAGACGCTAGCGGTACGGACCCGTAGCATCGGTACTACAGGTACGGACCCTAAACCTGACCCTAACACTAACCCTAACCTTAACCTTTGCTTACCTTTCAACAGTTTGCAGTAGTTAGCAGCTTCTTGACTCGCGAGACTCGCGTACGGGTCCGTATCTGTCTGGCAAATGGAAAGTGCCGTACCCGTAGCCCACAGGCTACGGGTACGGGTCTGTATCTGTAGACACTACCTTCCTTTATTAGCTGAAGTCTTCACATCCTCTCATAGACCAAAGAAATTGACCTGAGAACTCCCCCTGACCAGCTTTCACTTTTGATTTACTTACTTCTCTCTGATTGCACATTTTTGTTTTATTTGGAGCTGCAACAGTTAATCAAATTTTACATTTTTATTTATTCAGTTGGCCTCAATCTATGCGCTTAATGATTTTGATAGTTTTCTTATTATCAGCTTGCAAACAACAAATTTGGGGAAAAAATGAAATAAATGTTTATGTTTAGACGAGCAACTCGTGGTGCAGTCAGTTGTTAACCATTAATGAATATCCATCCATCCATCCATCCTCTATACACCGCTTTATCCTCATTAGGGTCGCAGGGGTGCTGGAGCCTATCCCAGCTGACTCGGGCGAAGGCAGGGGACACCCTGGACAGGTCACCAGTCTGTCGCAGGGCTACATATACAGACAGACAATCACGCCTATGGGCAATTTAGAGTACTCAATTAACTTCAGCATATTTTTGGACTGTGGGAGGAAGCGGAGTACCCGGAGAAAACCCACACATGCATAGGGAGAACATGCAAACTCCATGCAGAAAGATCCTGGGAAAGCCGGGACACGACCACTGTGCAGCCCCCATTAGTGAACAGAGTAACTTAATTCTATATTCTGCCATCCGCAGCGTTCTTGTCTGGATGGCTGCAATTTACATTTGACATGTTTGAGAAAAGTCACTGATAAACACTGATTTATTGACACTTGAACGTGGTGTCCATGTTTCCCACAGCAGTTGAATGCAACACATGGGGGAGAAAAGCAGGCAGTGTGTACACCTGCCCTCAAGTGGTTTAGTTTAGGTTCAGGCGTGGTTATATTATAAATCAAACATTCCTATATTATACCTATAAAACAGGATAATAATAACAAAAATAATGCAGAGGTTATAAGAAAATTAGTGTCTCATGATACTTTAACGAATTTATTGGCTTTTCTTTTTGCTATAAGATACATTCCTGTAATTATTTAAACAACTAGTGAGTTTTCTGTGTTTCTATTTCATTTATCTTTCAAAGTGGCGGTGAAGCTGCAGCTGTGCAGTTAAACCTGTTGCTCCGCGGTTTAGTTCACTGACAGCCGCAGCAGCAGCAGTTTCTTCACAAATAGCGACAGTAAAAGAAGAAATGCGCAGAGTCGCTCTTACCTCGGAGCTTCATTTTCAGGTTTCGTCTCGGTTCTATACTGCTGCTGCGCCTTCAGGCTCCCATGTTGTCGCTGTGAATCAGAGGAGCAGGATTCAGGAAATGAAGAGAGGGAGGCGGACACGCTCAGCCAACACACTGCACGGACTCACAAACTTCCTCCTCTGGTGTGCGTGTCAGAGAGAAAGAGATCAGCTGGCTCTAAGATCATTTGTGTATTCAAATGAGTCTGACAGCAGAGTGGAAAATACTCTGATCCACTGCAGCTTGGAGCAGCTGCATGTGCAGTTTGCGGGATGTCTGGAAACTGGGAACTTTTTGGAGTTCGTGGAAAGTCGAGACGTTTTAAAGAGACAGCAGTGACTTTATCTGTGAAGACCCGAGCTTTGGTTGGGCTTGCATTTTAGATTTCTTCCAGTTATTTGGGATAAGGAGTAATCAATAAATATAATTACTGGATAATATCTAATATGTCAGTCACTATTACGTTTATTATATTTATTATATTATAATAATATGACATTTATATTGTTATTATTAATATTCTTATTGTTGTTGTTGTTGTTATTATTAACAATATGCTCTTTTTGAAAAACAAACAAAAAAAGATGTCCACATATGTGAATAACACGTCTTAGGAGGATAAATGTACATGTTGTGTAAAACTTATGCAGTTTTGCAGTGAGAGAATGTTGTACGTAAAAACCAACAAAAAATGTGCAGGTCAAGTGAAATTTCCTGTTATAACAAAAATACCTATCACTAGCATCTCAATGCTAGTTACTAGCATATCCAAATTAGCAACTTCCACACGAGGGCAGGTAATTCGCCTGTTCCAGAAAGCATACCTGCTAGCATCCCTAGTCGAACAGTTAGCATTCCTAGGCTCATCGCTGCGCTCTGGAATAGCAGTTTCCATGAGCTTAGGACTGGATTTCTTGCTGCACTTTGGAGAGTTGTTTATGACTGATATTGTAACAAAAAGATTAAAGTTTGGATAATCAAACTTTTCAAAGTCAAATAAGTAAGACCCTTCGGGCATCACTGGAATCAAGCTCTTTAGGATTAAGACTAGGTGGCTTTTTGAACAAAAGAAGGTAATTCACCTGTTAGAAGGCAACTTTACTAGCATCTCTAGACAAGCATCTGGCAATATTAAACTTAGCACTAGCATCTTTAGGCTAGTCATGAGCATTCCTGAGCTAGTCACTGCATATCTAGACTAGACTAAGTTTTTTTTGTTGTTGTTGGAAAGTCGTTTGAGGCCCAGGAAATGAAAACATTAATAATCCACCACACTGAGGTTATTTGAAACTTTATAGGTTTAATCATCAACAGCTGGTTAAAGTTCCAGTGCAGGATTGTGGCGAAATGTCTTCCTGTGCTCTCACCTGTTTCAGACCAGCTGTATTTTATATACATCAGCTCTCTGGCACTTCATATTACTGCAGTCACGGCAGCTGGTTTCAGTTCTTTTCTTGGAAAATTAGCTCACAGAGACTTCAAACTTCCTGTGTGTTCATGAAAATAGACATTTATCACCACCACTATTGTTAGAAACAGCAGTAGTAGTAAATAATCGGCAGCTTAGACACGGTTGTTTTGAAAAAACTCTCAGCTGGTTCATTGTGTGTTTAGTGATGCTCTCAAACTCTGTATCTGGTATTTTGTATGTAGTTACAAAACATCAGACTCTTCATGCAAGAGAGAAACTAATGACAGTTTTCACAAAGTTCCTCTTTACGTATTGTTTCTTGAATCGCAGATTTTTAAATTTTTGCAGCCAACAAAATGTTTAAATATTAGATTTAAAGCTGAAGAACGATCGAGGAGACTTATGAAGATGCCGGAAAGTGCATAGTGATAATGTTTAAGATTCTTAGATGCTTTAAGAGGTTTTCGGACCGAATTCATACATTAGTGCAGCATTTGTGTCATGTTGGCAGGATCATGTATGAAAACGTCACTAAATAAGTAAAATATTTGACAGGAATTGCAAGACTGTCCTCTCAGCAGCTTTTATGACCCATACATGAGTTATTAATTGTTAAGAGATGTTCAGTAGTTCAACTCATGCCCCAAAGGCAAGTTGAAAAACACTCAGCTCCCGAACTGAGTTAGCGCCGCAGCTAAACGGTAAATAGCTAAACCAGACAGCTGCCTTTTTACAACGTACTTCAGCAACACAACTACCACAGTTTCATTTAGACACCAAGGAGGGCGCTTCTTTTATGAACCCTTACAGGCAGTCAGCAAACACACCTGCAACTCCATCACAATGAATATTGAGAGGCTCCACCTGGTGGTACAGCCAGGTACTTCAGCTTATCTACAGTGCATTTTTTGTCAATTTCTGTCTTCTGATATATTTGAAATGTATTTTTAATTAAATATCAGTAGCAATTAATCAAATGCAATTGATTATAAACACCGTAATCGTGACATTGAGCAACAGGAGCATAGAGTGATTTTCAGCTGGAAAAATGAAAGATGGACCAAAGGACAATCCACTCTCTTTTTTTAGACATTTTGAACTAAAAACAGTCTGTATCATTCACTTTCTTCTTTCAAGATTAGTCTGCTTCTCCTAATCCATGGTGACATCAGTCAGATGTCATACTTTGTCATGTGTCTCAGTCAAAGTCACTGCAAGAAGTTGGGATTTTCTAATCACCAAATCTGACACAGTGACTGTCGTGTCTAGCTTGAACATGGCTTCAGTGTTTTTTTTAATAACTTAATTGGTGGCAGAATCAGAGCCACTCCCTGTTGAACATGGATTCTTCACTTTGTACCAATATATTTGCCCAGTGAAGGTCTAACACTGAAATGTTGGCCAATAAATATATTTTTGCAAGTTACACAGTTTGTCGGAAGCTGTTTGAATCTGAAATATGTTTTTAAAGTCAGGGTTTAGTTTTATATTATTCACAGTGTAACAGATCTGAAACTTAACAGAATGTAAGAAACCATCAACAGAAGCCTTTGTGATTTGCTGTTTGTTTAAAATTTAGACTTGAAACTGATTCACTGTTCACCCCTAATAACCAATAATAAGAAACGCCTCGGCTGAGTCACACAATCAGATTTTGGATCAACTCTGAGGCTATGAAACTTAGCAGAGTTGAAAACGCGACTTTATTTTTGCATTGTGAGCTTTACTCTGCGTGTCCTTCCTGGAGTTATTCTCATCGACGGATGCTTTGTGGTTTCGTTGACGTCATTCTTTCACTTCCTCTCGATTTCTTTCTCTTTATCTCTCCCTCTCTGTAAACACTGAACATATAGATGATTTAACTTAAAATCAGACTTTTAAAACTGATGTGGCCTAAACAGACAACAACAGCAGTGTTAAACATACAATAAAAACTTCTTCTTCTATAGTTTTCACCTCACATCTTCTTTCTTTTGTCTTCTTCGCCCACTCTGTTCCTCCACCCACCTGCCTTCTCTCTCTCTCTCTTTCTTTCTTTCTTTCTCTCTACATCCTCGTCACTCAGCTCTTTCAAGGTTTCCCACCTGTGGCATCATATCGGCACCGTCGATGCGACCGAATGTACAGAAATCGACGCTGATCTCAAAAAGCTGGAGCTGAGGACGAGATAGAAGAGGAGGAGGAATAGGAACAAAGAGAAGAGGAAGAAGAGACAATCATGATTCACTCAAGTAAGTGGCTGTGCACACTGTTGCGTCCACAGATGGAGCACTTCGTTATGTTTCTGTAGGAGAAGAACGGCATCCAAAAAATCTCCAGAACCAAAACTTTGCGCAGAACATCATCGAGAATAAAGTGCAAAGAATCAGTGTATGAAGTGAGAAAAACAGACGAACATGACAGCCAGTATTCCCTTCGCTTCTTTCTCAACGTAACTTCAGAAGTATAAACATCTCCTCATTGCTTTTGCTTTTTCTTCAACCTTCTCTAGCTAAAATCCTCCGAAGTAAGATAAATTACATCCATGACAGATTCAGAAGCGATGATTTTGCTTTTCATTTATGTAGGACCACAAACACTCGGCTGTGGCCGTTTCTTCACCCCTGTAGCAGCGTAAGTGCTGCTACAGCGCAGATTCAAGAAAGGCAGAGACACCTGTGTGCAAAGTAACACCTCCAATCTGTTGATTTCAGAAAAGCAGCTAATGTGAAGTTTCAGTTCTGTTTCTGTCGCTGGCACAACGGTTCAGCCACCCAGATGGAGGTTAAAGGGGCTTTTCAAATCCAAAAAAGTACAACAGCACTCATAGCGATACTGCTAATATAAAAGTGGTTGATGTTCACCATCTTAGTGGAGCTAGCATGCTAACAGCAGCTGAGGCTCAAGAAAATATTGCATTAGCTCCTCAGGTATTTGATCACAAACGAAAGAGTTTGACAAGTGATTTTGACCTGATCGTGGCGCTCAAGGAAATGCCCAACTGGCTCTTGATCAATAGAAACAATAGAAACAAGAAAATATGTATTCATTGGAAAGTTTCGTCGAAGAAATGCAATGACAATAAATATCCTTGAACCCTTGAATCCTTGAATTGATACGCATCAGACGCAAACTGCTACTAAAGTCAAAGAGCGCTTCTTCCCCGGCTAAAAACAGCCAGTCAAATCCCTTAATCGTAGAACCTCTTCACCCTCCATCATTCACCCACTGGTTTCCATACAGGTCTCCTGAGAAACACTAGTTCCACCTAAACTCCAGTTGCCTCCATCTATGCTGAATATGGCAGGATTGAACTGGAATCACCACATGTTCCGCCCCACTTCAATCTTGCTAACATTTGCCGCACCTGATTGGACGCCGCTTCACTCAGAGGTTCTCTGCTCCTGGATTTCAAACCAATTAACATGGCGGCTCATTTTGAAGCTTTTTTTATTTACAAAAACGGTTCAGCAAATTATTTTTTTAAACTTTTGATGCAATAAATAAGGTGCCAGTGGTTAATATGACAAAATGTGCAAAAAAAAACAAACAGATTCAATATTGTTGTACATGCAGTCCACTTCCTGTTTACATTCCCAAAAGCCCCCAGTTTTAAAATGTACTTGTATTTTATTGTCCATCATGAGGTGATTATTCAGTTAGTCTATAAATGAGCTGCAGAAATTCATAGCTTCTACCTTAAATAGTTTTAAAAAATGAGATATTAGTCCCGGCTTTAACCCTGTTAACTCCACATACAAGATCTGAAATGTGACATAAATATTGAGATGCTAAACTGTGAGATTTAAAAAAAAAAAAAAAACAAGATAAAGATTTAATAATGTAAGAAAAAAATACAATTTAGAGAGTAGATAAATTTAACTTCACTGAAATTTTCCATCAGCCGGCTACTCAAACTAGATCAGCTGGAAATTCACTGATATGCAGCTAATAAATAATAAAGCAGAATTTCTCCTGTGAATTATCAGAAAACAAAACACATCTGGGGAACCAATGATTGTTTATATGATTTCTATAATGTAATAGACATTAAACTGCTGCAGTTTTACTGTTCAAACTATGATACATCCCATAATATTGATCCTCAAAGGTGGTTAAAGAGTAAATTAACAAAAACTGATTGTCATACCTGCAGTGGATGTAAAACTGATTTGGCTGCGGTTTTTATAAGAACTCAAATGTATTTTTCAGCCCTGAAAGTTTCATGTTTGTGTCTGTTGTGCTGATGAAGTTGTGAGGCTTAAGATTGATGGGAAACAACATGATTTAAAAAGCACAAAATTTGTACCCACCTTTATGTATTTTAAGGGCCTAGAACTCTAAAAATATTCATAGTATGAATGCGAAACGTTTCTTGGCTTCAATAAATATCGTAAAGTTACTGTAGATAAAGAATCAGCTGATTCTGAGGAGATCTTGCAAATCTCTTTAGCTTCTGGTTCTCGTCAGAAAACCTGACACTGACTCAGAAACACAGCATCTTGCCTTTGGATTTATAAAAATGAAAGATTTCTCCCACCTAAAATAAAAAGACATATTGATTGGTTTGGGTCATTTATGGAATCAGACATTTGTGTAACTTTTACCATTGAAATACTTCAGGGTCCATCTGCGATTAGGCTGCTTTTGCACAAAATACAAAGAAGTAAATGAACAATGTTGCTGTTTTTACAAAGACAGCGACTCCTTGAATCCTGTAAGACCAAATATGTGCACGATGCAAGCGAACGAAAACGATGGGAAAGAGAAAAGTAGTTCATGAGGTAAAGAAAACAGAATAAATTAGACAATAGAATTATGAGTAAGCTGAACTGGAATTGGATTGAAAGGGTCATTAAAAAGTTTCGAGAGTCGGTTCAGGTGTAAACTGACTCTAAAATAGAAGTTTTTTTAAGCATTTAAGGGTTTTTTTTTTGGTCGAAAAAACACATGCCTGCATGAAAAACAATCCACATAAGAAGAAACAATAGTTGTGAGATAATACAAAGCATCGAAAGCTACACTCTAAAAACAGTTTAGAACAATGTTTGCAACTTAAATTAGATTTTATTCTGTACATTTAATTAAGCGGTGACAACAGTTTCCCTGAATTATTTTTCAAGTGTACACTTCAGGGTACTACATGTGTTATTCTATTTGTTTGCGCCAATTGACGTAAATCTGGATAAAATTTTGCTGTTTTCATCTTGTAGGAAAAACTCGTTGAAAATCAGAAGTCAGTGTCATTAAAACTTACTTAATTTTACCTAATTTGTGAAAAACGTGAAGTTGTCGTAGAGGCTGGCGAACAGAAACCTTCAAGAAAGTGTGCTAATGGGATGTCGGTTCACCACAAACCACCAGAAGAGTTCATGGCTCCTTATGGCTTTGACTCTGAACTTGTGCTGCAGGGATCACAGTCGCAAAGCATGCTGGGATATTTCTACTGATACCATCTCTGTGAGGGCTGCTTTTACTGCGATGCTCAGCTTTAAATCGCATGACAAATGTGTGTCTTTGTCAAACTCGCACAGGAAGCAACGTGTGTGCAAATGCTGAGAAAATGACCCACAAACCTGCCCACAGAAACACACACGCACACGGACACAAAGAGTGTGTTAATTCTGCCGAAAAGGAAACTAGACTTGCGGACGAAGTCCTCCTCCTCTAAACCACAGATGTGCAGAGGAGATGATGAGATATAGTTGGAGAGAAAAGAAGCAGGTTAAAATAACACCGAAGTGCACTAATTAACATGTTTATCATTATGCATGAGACCAAGCAGTTTCTGTCTGTTTTTAGCTTCTTTCACTGTGATATAAGTCCTGCACCTCTATTGAAAAAAGAACGACCATGACAAGAAGTAGAGAGAACTCAGAAATGTCTTCCGTGCCGTATGACACAGTTAAAAGGCCTCAAAAACAAAGAGCATAGAAACAAATAAAAGTTGAGTTTCATGCACAACATGAAGGTGTTTCCAGTGCTGTAAAAGAAATATCTTGATGAACGTCTTTACAAATCGCTGTACATGCTACAGGTTAGAGATGGGATTTCTGAGTCTTTGAAGGGAGACGGATCTTGAGGAGATGTTCCTTTCAAAGAGCCGTTCAAAAAAACTAGCTCGTCGTTATATTCATTTGTCTTTTGGGAGATCAACCAAGGGTAGTTTTTTATCAGAGAAATACAATATGGACCAGAATAATTCAAACTTACACAAGTTGTTTGTTGACGCAGACTTAAAGAGATGTGTTTTTTCTGACAAGTATTGCTTTGTGCTCTGCCTGATGTGTCGTCTCCAGAAAAGTGCATCCAAATGCTGCTGCCTTTCCTTTGACTCTGGCTCATTTATGTATTTTTTCCATCACTAATATCTCCTCCTCCCTGATAAAGCGGTAAATGTGGCTCTGCTCCAGTCTCCAGTCAATCGGACTCGGGCGGTGCTCACACTCATCCTTCTCTAAGTTCGCTCCACATGTATAGCCGTGTGAATTAAACATGCTGTGGACAACTCAAACTCAGAGGTGTCATTATTAGTCATTCATGTGAAGGCAGCTTGGACAGCTCAGACTCATGGGGCACACAGATAACACCTGAAGAAAGCGTGGGCAATTTGCACAAGCGAACGGCTCGCAGCTTCTCATTGTTCACTTCACAGAGCCGTTCAAACATCCTCTGTTTACTGTTTTTGAGCTATACTGCATTCAGTTTGTTAATCAGTAATGTTTTATTTTCCTCTCAGTCTCCCTTATTGTTTTGTATCACGTTTTTGTCGCTTTGTGTCTTGTTTTTTGCCGTTTTGTGTCACCTTTTTCTCTTTCTCTTGTCATTTTTTCTCTTTTGGATCATTATGTATGTCTTTTTTGTTCTTTTATGTCATAATTTGTGTCTCATGTCTTAACTATTTCGATCTTTACAGCCTCTGCAAACTTTTTCTCTCTGCTTTGCACATCAGCTGTAGAAAGATGTTTCACCATGCTGAATGAATCCTCCAAAAACGTTTCTGTTTACTGACTCTGAGCCATGCTGCATTTATTTTATTGTTCCACTATGTTTGAATTGTCTCCTCTCTGCTCTGTGGAAATGCAATCTGAAAACTCTTTGGATTTTTGTCTTGTGACTGTTGGTCACTGCTGAGTCTGTCGTAGTTTTTCACTTGTTCTGAGCAGCGCAGGAGTTGTTGTTCTTTGTAGAATGTGGTGCAAATGGTTTATATTTCTGGCTTAGCTCTAGTTTTAAATCCTGTCTATACTTCTAATATTGTGTTATTTATGTATGTTTTCCTGCAGAAAACTATCTAATTTGTACAAGCATTTGTAAATAAAAAACACTGAACATTTAGATTTGTTTGCAAAATAAATATTCAAATAAATTACATTTTTCTTCTTTTTAAAAAAAATTTCTGTCATTCTGACTGTGTCATATGACAAAGAAGACATTTCTGAGTTCTCTCTCCATCTTCATGGTTGTTCTGTTTCCATAGAGGTGCAGGACTTGAAGACTGAACCACAGTCAGGAAAAATATAATAGCAAATTAAAAAGAAATGAAAGTGTCCCCACAGTTTCCACCACAGTGCTGCTAGTTATTTCACATACTGTCGACTAGTTTAACTCTCCTCTGCAGCGCCCCTGGTGTCTGTGAGAACAAATAGTTGTTTCAGTGATTCTTACAAACTCGATTCTTTTCTTTTCCTCCAGATCACTCCATCCACTCAGTCTTCTGCTGCTGCTGCTGTGCTGTTCAAACCAGGTACAGTCTGTGGGTCCAACTTAAAAAAAAACACGTGTATGTTATTAAAGCAGCATTTATATTCTTTTAGAGATTCAAAAGAGGCAGTTATTATGTTATTACACTATTTATTATTCTACTATACTACTGTAATATATTATTCTATATAGTATTTCTAGTTGTTATTTTTTTACTTTTATTTTGTACTCTGCATCTATTTTAACATTAATTCTGCATTTAAAATCAGTTCAATAAAACCAGGTCATGCTCAGCGAAGTCAACACTTTGGATCTGGTCGACTTAGATTATAAATATATCCTCCACCATGTCCAGTATATATCTAATAAAAAGCAACTGGGTAGTAGTTACCAATATTAAAGGAAAATATCCTTATTAGACTCATTTTCTCATAGACTTTAATACAATCAGACCTCTGATGAGTCGCCCCCTGCTGGCCGTTACAAAGAATGCAGGTTAAGACTTCACTTCTCAGACCTGAAGGCTACTACCTGCTGAACTAAATTATTGATGGTTAGTTCTGGAAAGAAAAAAAAGAAGTCGTGCCTCGTGGAATACTGAAACTGGCAAACCAGTTTGGTAAAGTATATTAAAGGTTCTCATGGCACACAGACCAACAAATTGATTAACTGACTGATTGTTTTCAGGGCGATCAGCACCCGTGTGGAGCTGGAAGACAGCACCTCACTTTGTTTCCGAGGCCGAAGACATCCAGGACATGCCCACCGGGTAGGACAGAGTGTGTTTCAGTCTGTCCTTATTTATTTCTCTGAATATACCCTCTCCCTTTCCTGTCTCATTGTTCCTCAATGCAGAATCGATTTTCTCTGGAAACAGAACAACCGTGAAGAAGTTTTCTGAGTAGCATGACACATACATCATGAAAAATTAATTTCTTTGATTATTTATTTTATAGCTGTTAGCAAAACTAAGAAAAACATAGTGACACTTACTTTTTTCAACTTTTTATTTAAAATTTGCATCCATACTTTGTGAATTTTTGTCACATGACTGTTGGTCACAGTGGAATCAGTAAGACACTTTATTTCCTCTGAGTAGCGTAGAATGTTTTGTTTTTTACAGAATATGGTTCCTGCAAATGGTTGATTTGTGGCAATTTTTTGATGAGAAGGGTCGAATAAACTAATTTTGATGACATGATTGGTTCAAGGACATTCAACCCAATTCTTTCTGTTTTTACAGTTTCTGGCTCATAAATGGTGCATTTTTTGTTCTTTTTTATAAGATAAATTTCAGCAGATTTTGAGGTTGAGTTTTTGTGCGTCTCAGGTCGAGAGGTCGAGGAGGAAGCTGCCGCAGCCGCCTCCGGAGGGCGAAGACAGCGAAGGCGAAGGGCTGCTGAGCGTCGTCGCCATGTACGACTTCACCGCCAAGGAGGACACCGACCTCACGCTCAGACAGGTACACAAACAAACAAACAAACAAACAAGGACAGAGTTGTGTTGAGGCGTTGTGTTGATGTGGCCTGTTGTGTTTTCAGGGGGAGGAGTACATCATCCTCCACAAACAGGACCAGCTGTGGTGGCGAGCGCAGGACAAACACGGGTAGTTAAAACCAGGAATATCATTACAACTTCAATTGAGACATACACCCCCACTCTCTCTCATTCAAACAAATTAGAACTCGTCTCAAAACTTTTGACAGGGGGTGTATGTAGATGAAATTCAGTGTTTGTGGCTCCATTTTTATGCTCTCTCAGACACATTTCTTGTTATATAAAGGCTAATATAAAAATTCTTGAAGTATTATCTTCTATCTTGGAGTAGAAAAGCTTGCATGCTGACTTCTTATAATAATGACCAAAATAAGAGCATTGTTTAAGGAAACTGAATTTAACATTTAGGTTTATCTTTCTGTTCAACTGATTCCAACAATGTGGCAATAAAAAGCAAATTATTAGCAAACTATTTACTGCTCAGTAAAACTAATGTCTGCTGAAAATGTCCTGAAGTGTCAGTTTGTTGTTTTATCAGGCATAAAGGCTTCATCCCCAGCAACTATGTGACGGAGAAAAACAGAATCGAGGCAAACTCGTGAGTTTTCTTCAACTCGGTGACAATGGAATTATGAAATCTGATATTTGTTATGATCAAAGTGTTAATTTTGCTGTTCTATGTCCAGGTGGTACTGCAAGAACGTCACCAGGACAGAAGCAGAGCAGCTGCTGAGACAAGAGGTATTAACCCACAACGTCCACGTTTACGTGTGTTTATATGGGAAAGAAGCATCAGGTTCCTTCTGCTTGACCAGCTCTGACTTGTTTGAAACTTTTCCATCATAAATTAGGGAGATTTAAAAAGGTATCTGTAAAACTTTAGCGAAATATGTCAAGCACTTTCTGACTTTTGTGTTGTTTTCTAGGACAAAGAAGGTGGTTTTGTTGTGCGAGAGTCCAGCCAAAAGGGGGTTTATACCGTCTCAGTTTACACCAAAACATTAAGGTGATTCTCACTGAAAGAGATCATGATTTTTCTCATAAATGTCCCATTTCATGACGTTTCTACATCGGCTCTTTTGACACAAAAGCTGAAATGCTGATTGACTCAAAAGTAGAACCTCAAAAAACCAAGTTAGAGTCTGAAGTCTGACACAAAGCTGAAATAAAAATGCAAATAAATTGCACGAAAATGCGAGTATTTTATATTGAAGTGTGAACCTGTAACCTGAGTAACTTATCTGTTTGTTTTGGTGTTCAGTGCTAACGGAGACATCAGACATTACCAGATTAAAATAACTGACACCGGACAGTATTTCTTGGCTGAAAAACACATCTTCAGCTCCATCCCCGACGTTATACACTACCACGAACACAACGCAGCAGGTAAACAAACGCACAGATCCTCTGCACACACATCTACAGCGGTTCAGCATCTGATGCTTCATTTGTTGTTTGCAGGTTTGGTGACGAGGCTTCGATACGCAGTGGGACCGATGGGAAGGTGTGTCCCGGCCACAGCAGGATTCAGCTCAGGTAGAAAAACATTAAAATGCTCCACGGATCTCTGAAGGTTTAAAAGGGATGTTTTCTTTTACAATTACATGATTTATCAGATTGAGACAATGGATTTCCAGCTGTCTTTGAACTGCTTATCACTATTTGTCTCAAAATGATCAACATCTAAGAATAAAATTGTTACATTTTATTGAAATCGCTTTTTTTTTTACATTTCTCAATTACACAATTCACATAAATAAATACATTTCCTCCAGTAAAAAGCAAAAAAATTTCTGCATTTCTTTGCACGATAGTGAAGACATCGATAAATCAGCACCAAAAAAATCTGGAACTTTTCTGTTGAACTGCAGGCTGTGAACTTTTTTCTGTTTTAAATATTTTGTTCTCGCTAATACAACTTGTTTTAATACAAATACTTCAGTTCCAGTGTTTATTGACATTTTGTTTTAAAGTGTGGATAAAATCAGCTCAAAGTACAGTATAATTATTTTGCTGATATCTGCCATCATTTGAAAAAAAGATTTTATATATATATATTAGGAGCTGAAAGATGGTAAAT
This sequence comes from Acanthochromis polyacanthus, assembly GCF_021347895.1. NCBI lineage: Eukaryota > Metazoa > Chordata > Actinopteri > Pomacentridae > Acanthochromis > Acanthochromis polyacanthus. Next base: position 12,300,620 of record NC_067135.1, on the reverse strand, counting down.
GTGTATTTTCCCCTTGTGCATTTAATTAAAAAATATATTTTAAAAAACACACCAAAACTGTACCTTATTATTAAAGTCCAGTTGTTTTACAAATAGTGATTAATTCTCTTCACAATGTCTGAAAGTAAAATTTAAATTGAAATCATGAAGTATCACTGTTTTGCTGATTTTTTTTCCATTATTTTGTCTTTTATAGTTTTTGAATGTAACAGTATTCCAATGTATTTTTTCTTGTACTTTTGCTGCCTGGTTGTCACAGTTTTTATTTTTTATTTTTTACAATGCACATCATGGTGAAACGAACCATCTTTGAAAGATTCTGAGCTGAAACTTGAAACACACATCTTTGCCATTTTGATCACTTTGCTAAAAAGTGGCACGAGCCTTTAAGTAGAGTGGCCTTGAGCTGGAATAGACAGACCAAACTGATGCTTCTGTTTCTTCTCTGTTCGGTCTTCCTTCCTCCAGAGAAGTGGGAGATCAACCCCAGTGAGCTGACCTTCATGAAGGAGCTGGGCAGCGGTCAGTTCGGCCAGGTGAGGCTCGGAAAGTGGAGGGCTCAGCACAAAGTGGCCATCAAGGCCATCAGGGAGGGAGCCATGTACGAGGAGGACTTCATCGAAGAGGCCAAAGTCATGATGTAAGGATGGGAGAAGATGTGGAGATGATCAGGAACAGAGAGGAGAAGCAGCAGCTTGTTATAACTCTTTGTTTTTTTTCTCAGGAGGCTCTGCCACCCGAAGCTGGTGCAGCTGTACGGCGTCTGTCTGCAGCAGCGCCCCCTGCTGATCGTGGCCGAGTTCATGGAGAATGGCTGCCTGCTGAACTTCCTGCGGCAAAAGGGCGGAACTCTGAAAGAGGCGTGGCTTCTGTCCATGTGCCAGGATGTCTGTGAGGGGATGGAGTACCTGGAGGCTCATAGTTTCATCCACAGAGACCTGGTCAGTCACCACAAAAACATAAAAAACTAAGAAAATGGAAAAAAGGTCCAAATTATCAAGCTACGGTGGTACTACAGCCCGAAAGAGTTCCTTAGTTAGGCAGTGTAATGTACGATATATATATATATATATATATATATATATATATATATATATATATATATATATATATATATATATATATATATATATATGAAGTTATTATATGTTTTGTGAGCAGTAATGCACAGATTGACAGGTGTATCTATGCACTGAAAATGGACTTTTGACGTGTTACGTTACTTTTGATGAAAAAAACTGAGGCAAAAACTAAACTGCATTGACTCAGTCAGACTAGCTGTTAGCCGTAGCTAAAGCTAATTTATCCACTTCTTCCTGTTCTCTGCAATTCGAAACTTAAATGTTTGATACCCAAATACTATTTAATTTGAGCAAATTAATCTGAAATAAAAATAAATGGAAAAGTAGCACCAGGTAGTCTGACCTGAGAGCTAACTAGCCGAGGTTAATATTAGCCTCTACATGCTTTCACTTCTGGTATTCGTGTGGTTTGTACGGTACAAGATTTTTTTTTGAAGGACTCTGTACAATTGAGAGATGGCCTTCAATTGTACAGAGTCCTTCAAAAAAATCCTGGATCCAGACGGTGATCCGGATCATCTCCAAAATCTAATCAATTGTTACTTTGGCTCTTCCGAACATTCTGTAAAAATTTGGTGAAAATCCGTCCATAACTTTTTGAGTTATGCTGTTAACAGACAAACAGACAAACAAACTCCGATGATTACATAACCTCCTGGCTGAGGTAATTAGACGTAGTGACATTAAACACTAACATTTTCACTTACTTTCTCGTTCGTTTTCCAAGTTGTACTCCTGTTCTTGTTTCTTCTTCTACTTCGTCTACTTCTCACACCGGTGTATCGGCAAAAATAATCCCCAGTAATCCACTTTCGTTGTGGCTTTTATATTTGCAGCGTTTCTTTTTTATTTGCAGCGGCGTTTGTTTTTGTTTGCAGTGTTTCTTTTATTTGCAGCGGCGTTTCTTTTTATTTGCAGCGTTTCTTTTATTTGCAGCGATGGCGGGTCTCGGCCACCGTAGGTTTGAAGTAATTGAGCACCTCTAATTCAATGTTTCAAACTTATACAATTCAGTATAAGTACAGTACCTGAATAAATATATTCTAAATGTCCTCTTTGTCATGTAACGTTGCTGGAAAAATGCGTCAGTTTTATGTTTGCCTTCTGGATATTTTTCTACCCTGCAGGCAGCCAGGAACTGTCTGGTTAATGAGCACAATGTGGTGAAGGTCTGCGACTTTGGAATGACCAGGTATTCCAGATATTTTAAAATTTTGTTTGTGTTTTAGTGCTTTGGGAGATACGCTATGTGCTACATTAGAAGCCAGAGCCAGCAGCTCGTTAGCTTAGCTTAGCATAAAGACTAAAAACGAACTGGAAAAAGTTAGAGAACTTCACTCTGATGCTACGTAATTGACATGATACATATAATTTGTTTTGATAGAAGTATAAAATAGTCATTTGGACATCTTTTTCATTCTAAATCAGTTATCTCAAGAAATGTTCAGACATATTCCCTCCCATCAAACGGTGAATAAATGTAATAATCATCTATAATGTGTTAATTTGTGAGCTTAAAAGGTGCTTTTAAGTAGATTTTGTTCTCAGACAGCATGCTAGCTGTTTGCCAATGCTTCTGCTAAGTTAAGCTAACTGCCTGCTGGATAAAGCCTTGTATTTGATGTGGAGTTACCAGCATAGTATGCTAAATCATTAAAAACAACAAAAATGTGAAGTGAGGTTTCAAGCTGCATTCTTGTTTCCAGATATGTTCTAGACAACCAGTACACCAGTTCCAACGGCGCTAAGTTCCCAGTGAAATGGTCTCCTCCTGAAGTTCTCCACTACAGTAAATACAGCAGCAAGTCTGATGTCTGGTCTTTTGGTAAGTAATACTCTGCTTCCAGTGCTCCTGCAGTGCTTTTAATGCTCCCTGGAAGTCCTGTTATATTGGCATGCCAAACACTCTATGTGGTGAGCAGTGAACCTTCAACTTTAATTTCATTTTGGTAAAATAAGTAGAAGTTGCAGGGAGTAAAATCTAAGAAGTAGGGCAGATGGAGACCGACGAATGTGTTGTTTGTAATCAAACCGCTGTAACCAGAGTAGCCACATGTCATCACACCACAGGTCAGATGGTTTGTGGTGAATGTTCTTCATTAGACGCATCAGAACAGAACTCTACCTTAATAATATGGCCCTGTATAACTAATAAGTACAAGGGGAAAACTAAAAAGCTTGTATTCAACATGAAAACAGTAACTTTGTTTAAAATATTCAATGTCAAAATGCATCTTAAAAGACCATTTCCTATTTCAGTGACAGAAGTATTGCCCAAATATTGACTAGTTCATGGTGCCCATCCACATAAATGTTGAAAAATGAATTATTCATGTTTATAGGAATAGAAAAAAGTCCCTACAGGTGTTATCAATACTGGAATAAAATAATTCTGCATACTAAATGTGTTGCAATTTTACTATTTTCCACAAAGTTCAGCCAAAATGTCCCTAAAGTTTTGGCTCGAGACTTTTTTTTGCAGATGACTCACTCTTATCTTCACGGTTGCACCAAAGGATTTTTAGTCTTTTACAGAATATAATACACATTGTTAGTTTTTTTGTCAATTTTTTAAGGAATACATTTAGAATGAAGCATGTTTTGGTAAAATCTTAAACTTTTAAGCTTAGTTTTGGTGAAGTTTTCCAACAGGATGGTGCCTCATGGTTGATTACCTTCCTGTTTCATTTCAAACATGCCGGCAGGTTTTGGGGTTCAGACGGATAAATGTGTTTTAGTTACAAATAACAGCTGATATTTTTCCTGCTAAAATCAAATCTACAATCTACAATGTGGTCTACAGTTGGTATAAACAGTGTCTGTGTGCAGGTGTGGTGATGTGGGAGATCTACTCGGAGGGTCGGACTCCGTTTGAAAACCGATCCAACCTGGAGGTAGTCAACGACATCACCAGAGGGATCCGGCTGTACCGACCTCATCGAGCCTCGCAATCGCTGTACGCCATCATGTACCGCTGCTGGCATGAGGTACTAAACAGCGCACTCTTTTATTAAATCAGTCATTTTCATTTATTCGGAGCACTATGAACCACAAATATGGTGAACAAACAAACAAAAGAAAAAAGGAAAAGACTTCAGGATGTGGCTGAAAGCTCCACAAGCACAATTTAATCAAACTTAATATTTACTCTCCTGGTATACATTTGAACATGACACCTTTTGTTAACCATCTGAACCCTTCTTCTTCTTCTTCTTCTTCTTCTTCTTCTTCTTCTTCGGTGGTGGCGGTGGTGCAGAAGGCTCTGGGCCGGCCTCCTTTCTCTGAGCTCCTGGAGGAAATCAGAAAACTGGCAGAAAATTCAGATTGACACACACACATTAATATATTGCTGACCTTCAAACTGTTTTTTCATGTTGTCATGAATGTACACATGCTGTATTTTGCCACTGTAAATAAATATTTTTTCATAAAAGCTTCTTTCAGTTTTCATTTATGTGACGTTTTAAGCCTGCACTGTGTAACTTTTGTCTCCTCATTCTGGCAGTAAACACAACTTTAGCAGCTGTATTAATGCATCGTCTAAATCCAGAATTACGTTCCGTGCCATCTAAAAAGCAGCACTGTAAGATGAAAACGTTATTTTAACATGTTTCACAGCTGTCTTGTTCAGAGTAAAAGCTGTATTTGAACTAGTCTGACTCACTGGAAGTAGACTGCTGGGATAAACATGCTAACCTCTAACCTAGCTACAGCTGTAAACAAAAGTATATGTGCACTTGTAAAGAACATATATATCATGGGCTTCCAATTACTCCTATTGCTCTAAATGTTCTATGAAGAAAACTTTTAAAACCCATACATCTTCGTCCCGAAAAACAATCCTGAATTTAGATTCTTTTATGGATTTGTTATGGGTCATCTGGAAAAACAACCAAATCTGCTGGATCAAAAATCTACATACAGCAACTTAAATTATCAGTTATGCTGATATAAAAAGTTCTGAAAATCCAGTTTTCTTAGTGACATGACCTCTATATGATTGACTACAGCTGCTGACTCCTCTGAGCGGGTTCAAAACGCGGCCAAAGATCTGAAAGAGCAAATCGCTGACTTGAACAGTGACTTGTGGCCGTTTCAAAGATGTTTCAGGTTCTGAATATAACGATGCAATTGTTTGTCAGTATAAAGTACGCTTTTCACAACCATTTTTGACTGCGGTAATGACATTTACATTAAAAGTAATGTATTTGATCTTCAGTTCCTTCAATATTAGGAGTGCATAAAGACACGTGTTCACTCTTGCAGCCAAACATGGAATATTTAGTGAGTTTGCTTGTGGCTGAGACCATGTGAGTGAATTTGATGAATGTATCCCACTATAACTAAATCATTTTCTCATTTAAGTTGCTGTAGCCCTACACTCATATCTACTCAGTTTTATATTGTTTTGACCATAAATATGACTTCTGTTGTTTTCTTTTCCATTTCATGCTGTCATAGTCCTTCTATCTTGTATATATTATTGTTCAAATTAGGATTTTAACCCTATAAAACCCAACGATGCATTTAAAGGGCATATTGGGAAAAAATGTTTATCTCTCAGATGTTGTTTTCAGATTCAGAATGTAGCAGATTTTGTACTAAAGTTATCTGAACAAATTCACAGAACAGTTGGGGTTCATTTCCAAAGTAAACTGCTGGTGTATACCAGAACAGAATGAATAATAATTGTTAGAACAGTCATAGTTTTTTTTTTTATAGTCATTTATTAAACCTAATAAAGTAGTTTATGGTTATATGTATTGTCGTAGCCCTACATTCGTATTGTTTACAGTAATTTTTCTTATTGTACCTCATGATTTTATATGTAAAAATGTGCAATAAAGGAGTCAGTAGTTGTTAAAGTGTGCAGTACACCAAAAGTGACACCAGGTGAAGCCATAGAGCTGTTGGTGTTAGTTTTTTACACTCCCAGGATTGTAATGCTCTAAATGTGTGTAGAAATTTAAAAAAAAAAATCTCTTTATCAGGTTGAAAACTGGTTAATTTTGGATATTAACCAGTGTTTTTCTGTTTTTACGACCTTTAACAATAGATGTCTGGACTATTCATGAGAAACTCATCTACCTTTATTTAATTTATCCTCTATTTGGAATCAGTAACACCCGGTAAGTATAAAAACTAAGCACAGACTTTTAATAGTTCGTAGCTTTTCAAAATAATGGTGTCCTCGTGTGGATTATAGATAATTAATGGCTAGTTTTGCTCATTTTTTTTAAATAATAAAACTACCCGTTACAGGTTTGTCATGTGCATGCTGGCATTTTAAGAGGCACATAATGGCAAGAATAACAAATGAGTTAACTATGTTGTATACATGTTTTATTTTAATGCTTGATTTCTGTAACAGTTTTCACTAGAGCCCCAAATTAACAAGACTAAATATAAAATGACTGCTAGAAATAGTTTGTATTAATTTTACGTGTAGTTTTGTTTTAATTTCTGATGTCATTTTGTAAGCATGTTGACAATCTGCTTTCGGTTTGGTTTTGAGAATCATCATTTATGTATTTTTCTGCTCATGGTAAAAACAAAAAATGTTAAAACATGCAAAAAAAAAGTTTAAAAAGAGGGAAACTTACTTTAAGTGGTTGCTTTAAAAAAAAAAAGAGTTTTAGTGTCATAACTTCAGATCTAAAAACAGACATCATACCGCTTAGAAATTCTGGAAGAAAATGTATTTAGGATTGAGTATAAAGGTAATTCACTGATTTTTGTGATTATATCCAACAGCATGTACATAAAAGAACAGTTACTAGTGAGTTCGGCTGAATTAGATTTTCGAATTGTTAAAAAAAAAAAATTCTTCCTCTAACAGATATTTCAGCTCATATCCATACATAACACAACTCTCTTCTAGTAATAACAACTGGAGGAGGGGGGTGTTACTATGGCAACGTGTTGGGTGACATGCACACATGGAGTCGAGTTGTCGTCTCAGGTGACTGCAACACGTTATGTTCTGCATTACTCCAGTGTTTACGGTGATAACGGGAGCTCGCCACGCAGATTAAAGCCAGAAAAGGAAACCCTGTAAGGTCGGTGTGTGCGTTTTGTATCATAGCAGGTTGTTGTTGTTGTTGTTTTCCGTAATATTGTCTGATGATCATCCAGAAACCCTTCTAGCACCTTTTTTATTCATAGATGACCATGATAAAGATGCAGTAAAGATATAATAATGTCATGAAGGATTTGCACTTCATGTAAACTTTTAATTCACAACATTAGTTCTACAGCTTTAGTTACTATAGTTAACCTGTGAATTCTAATGATTGTGTGTTAAAAATGTGTGTGTACATTCTAGTGCATCTCAAAAAATAGTGAAAAGGTTAATTTGTTTTCTAGTTTACTTTTTTTTGGTCATAAATATATCGGAGGTATGGCTCATTTTGGACTCAAAAGTAGTAGAAATAATAAATTTGGAACCCGTTTTGGATTTTGGTGCCTTAAAACAAAACAAAATAGTAGGAGATCAGACGGCTTTCCTTGTCCCTCTAGTGTACGAGTCTGATGGAGCGATACGAGTCTCTCGGTCCGGTCGGGGAGGGCAGTTACGGCACCGTGCTCAAGTGCCGCCACCGAGACTCCGGCCGCCTCGTCGCCATCAAGAAATTCATGGATTCCGACGACGACAAGACTGTGAAGAAGATCGCCCTCAGGGAGATCAAGCTGCTCAGGGTACCTGTCAATCAATCCATCGGTCCACCTGTCAGTCAGTCGGCCAAAAATCAATGAGTCAGTGAGGTCTGTAGGCGCCTGAAACCAGAGTGAAGCAAAACCCGTCAATCAACTCCGGGTCAGATACTCAAATTTAGACCGACTGTCGCCATGAGATGTTATCAATAATGGAACTTATGGGTGAGAATCTAGATATGAAAAGACTGATTGTTGCTTCTAATTAATGAAACTGTAATATTTACCACTGTGCCACCTATAAAGTTTTGGAAATATTTGGTATTAAACAAACAGTTGGTCCTTTCAGGCAACATGTTTGGTGGTAAAGCGACTCAGGTCTTTGCACCTTCACATTTCACCTGTAGCAATGTAGTTCAAAGGTCGATTTGTTCTCAAACTGTTTATTTCCGTTTCCACAGTCAAACAATTGACTCAGAAAAACTGGTTTCAGAATGGCACCAACACTTTTTGTTTGTTAGACCCCGGAAAAGTTTATATCAAGGGCTGGAGGCTGGATTACCACCACAACAGACTGAAACTTTTAGGCTGGCATATTTAAAATTAAGAAAGCAAATCCTCACAATCTGAAAAAGAAGGAAAAAAACAGAGCTTCAGTAAGGGCAAGAAATCAATGCAGAAGCTTGTGGAACTCCACTGAAGTCGTTTTTTGGAGCCACATAGTACACAACACTGTCATGGGTCTTGTAGAGTCCAGCTTCTTTTAAATCAATGGTGTAAAAGGCAGAGATGGTCACAGTGTTGGCTCACGTCACTGTCTGCAACCATGAAGTAATCACATCCATATTTATCACTATTTTTTTTTTACCCATATAGCAACTCCGTCACGACAACCTGGTGAACCTCCTAGAAGTGTGGAAGCGTCGTCGCCGCTGGTATCTGGTGTTTGAGTTTGTGGACCGGACGCTTCTGGAGGAGCTAGAGCAAAACCAGAGTGGACTGGACCTAAACACCAGCCGGCAGTACCTGTACCAGATCCTGAGGGCCACCGCCTTCTGTCACCAGCAAAACGTGAGGGTTAATAATTTAAAATTATAAACCATGCCTTTTCCATGTTGTTGTGACAGTAGGAAGACCTTCCAACATACCACATGAAGGGTTGCTGACTTGTAATATATATGCAGTGTTTTGATTCTGTCTTTGCTGTCTCAGATCATCCACCGTGACATTAAACCAGAGAACATCCTCATCTCTCAAGGGGGTGTAGTCAAGCTCTGTGATTTCGGCTTTGCCCGCACCATGGCTTCGCCTTCTGAAGGCGCCGTCTACACCGATTACGTAGCTACTCGTTGGTACAGAGCACCTGAACTGCTGGTGGGAGACATTAAGTATGGCAAGTGAGTATCTCTCTGAAGTAAGGAGTATGTTACCTGTAGGTTGTTGCTTAATAAAAATGTTAACAAGTATGTGTTTGCAGACCAGTAGATGTGTGGGCGTTGGGGTGCCTGTTAATAGAGATGTTAACCGGTCAACCTCTGTTTCCGGGAGATTCTGACCTAGACCAGATTTACCACATCATCAGGTGCTTCGGTAAGCATTCCACACAACATTAGCAGGCTGTCTTTTCTCTTCTCCATCCTAACTGCACGTTCTTTTTGTCTGCCATAGGTAACCTGACGACTCATCACAAGGAGTTGTTCTACAGAAATCCCGTCTTTTCTGGAGTCACTCTGCCTGAATGTTCTGTTCGAGTCCAGCTGCATCAACGCTTCCCTACAATTACACCTGCTGCCCTGGATCTAGCACAGGTTAGTCGTGTTGCTCCATCCTTTCTAGATAAAATACAGTGTTTGTGACTTCACCTATAGCTTGTAGATTATAATAATCTGAATTTCCACAGTAGTTTGAAGCATTGAGTTAGTTTTTGTTGCCTCTCATTCTGTCTGATAACCTGTAAGTAGAGTTAAGTCTATGTTATTTTGTTAGTATTGAACAACTTCTGGTCCCTTTAGGTTCTGACATTGCCTCAGTGTTAAAGACTTATGGGAAACATTGTAGAAACTTGTTCAGTTTGTTGTTTTCTAAATGCCAGTAATACCATTGTGTTTTCTCTCAGAGCTGTCTGGAAATGGATCCAGAAAGACGAGCTCAGTGTTCAGAGCTCTTAGAGCATGTTCTCTTCACACAAGACTCTTTCCACATCAGGTGCATCTCTCTATGTTTTCCATTTTTACAGTTATGTGCAATAAATTCTTACAAAAATACGACTTTTTCCATCTACAAATGTGGATTTTATTTTGGTTGCTAGTTAGATTGCATAGTCTCCTAGTTTTTATCTTTGGTTTAAAGAGGTTAGACTGAAATGCATGTTACCAAGAATACAAATTCCAGGAATTAAACCAGCAAGGCTCTTTTTTTTTACTCATTCTTGGGATTTATTGGCGGTTGGCAACTACCTAACTTATAGGAGCATTACTATCTTCTACTGAACTGAAGCATTAAAAACTGAAATGAAAAAAAATTCATTTTTTCCTTGTTGAAGAGCCTCCAAATTGACCCGCTGCATCTTTCTTTGTATCTATACAGATTTTTGGATGAGTTGAATGCTAAAATCCAAAAAGACCACAGAGAAAATTCTACCCTTCCCAAAATAACCAAAAACCTAAGGCAAGAAAAGGATGATGGTGATGAGAAAAACAGCAGAGGGAAAGAAAGGAAACCATCAGAAGACACGGATGAGAAAATGAACAAAGAAAAGATGGAGAAAACAAAAGGAAAACAACCTCCAAAGGTGTCAAAGACCATCTGTAATACCTCAGAGCCTTTGATAGCCATCAAACAACCCAAAACTATTGCTAACAAGGGCATCCATAATGCAGCGCAATCGCCCATGGCCATGAAAAGTAAACTAGGAAAAGCCACTGGTGGAGAGTTGAGGAAGGGAACTGAGACTTCCAAGTCAACTAAAACCTTTACGTCTGAAACATCAGACGCCCCCAGGACCACAGTGTACCTTAAGGACAGTAACAGAGTGGCCGCAAAACATAAACATGAAAAAGTCTTCT